>NC_135620.1:73250833-73611666 GCF_053574225.1 Canis aureus
AGACTTCATTCCTGGTGTGGCCATCGCCGCCAACATCATCCAGGAAGGCTTCTACAAAAGCCGGAAGGTTATTGTTGTGGTGTCCCAACACTTCATCCAGAGTCGATGGTGCATCTTTGAGTATGAGATTGCCCAGACTTGGCAGTTTCTTAGCAGTCGTGCTGGCATCATCTTCATTGTCCTGCAGAAGGTGGAGAAGTCCCTGCTGCGGCAGCAGGTGGAACTGTATCGCCTCCTCAGCAGGAACACTTACCTGGAATGGGAAGACAGTGTCCTGGGGCGGCACATCTTCTGGAGACGGCTCCGAAAAGCCTTGCTGGATGGTAAACCGTGGAGTCCAGAAGGAACAGAGGATGCAGAAAAAAGCTAGCATGAAGCAGGAAACTCTGCTTGAGGATGAAAAGCTCCTGTGGTGCTTCTTGCCCAGCTGGACCCAGTACTTGTTCAGTTAGCGATGTACCTGCCACTGTGCTAAGGGCGGATGATTCAGTGGTGCACGAGGGCTGCAGGATGCCAACCTCATGGAGTTTACAGTGCAGAGGGAATAAAGCTGTGCTAAACCACAGAACCTCCAGGTGGATGCTTCCACCAAATCAGCTGAGGAGTCCATGGCTGAGTCCATGGAAAGTCAACTCAATTCTTACCCCATCAAACTGAGTTGGAACTAAGAGACTGGGTCCCAGAGAGATCAGGGAAGAGATATAGTTCTTCAACTGAGTCTCTGGAGTGGAAACTACCTCATGACATGCTAGCTCTCTGAAAGCTGTTTGGGCAGTTTTAACTGAACCAGGTCTTTGCCCACTTTTCCCTTTTCTATTGAATGCAATTGAAATTCCGCTTGATGACTCAAAAGGATCCTGATTCAGATCCCTTCCCCACTACTCTAAGCCAGTTTCCTTACAAAGGCTAAATAAAGTCTAGCAACTAGTTCCAAAGGAATTCTGATTAACGCATATCCACAAATATCCTGGCCATTCTTTAGGATGTTCTATTTATTAACTAATTTTGCCTGATACATTTTTGTTTTTATAAAATCCAGTTCTCATTTTTCATGTCTCCTCTATAAACTCTTACCGTAAATAAGGCTGTTAGAGACATGCTGGAAATTTCCATATTTAAGCACTATCATTCAAGCGAATATGTAAAATACACTCCATCATTTTGTCACTTGATGTCACTCTAAAGTTATTACCTACTAAGTTATGACTGTCATGAAGGAAACATTAAAATAATTTGGTTGAAAGTGGCACTCATTGTAATAGAGAGAGACAAGTCCAAATTTCTGGTCTAATAATGTGCAATTCAGGGCTAAGGGCAGGCCAAGAAATAGGATGACCTGGAGGTCAGTTCTTGATGGTCCCAGAAACATAGGGCTGATATGGCTGAGGTGACCACATGACAAGAGCTACAGCAGTTTCTTCTGCAGGAAATGAGTATTTTCTCATGGAACATTGACTTTTTCAGGGGGATATGAAATGGTTCTAGGTGGGGAGTGCACGTTGCTGCTTCCTGTTGAGTACCACTCCCTGTGACCACATTTAGGAAAGAGCAGACATTATTACTGAGAAAATAATGTCACTGAGGTTAATGTGGGTCATGTTAAGGGGAATTCTTAGAAGAGCACATAATTTTTTTCCCCAGGAAGAACAGCAAGGACTTTTGGAAAACATGGTTGTCGAAACTTAAAATGTGGCCACACCCTAGAGCGTGTTTGTGACTGAGTGTTTCAGAGCATAATTTTTTTTAAGATTTATTTATTTATTCAGAGAAAGAGAGAGAGAGAGGCAGAGACACAGGCAGAGGGAGAAACAGGCTCCATGCAGGGAGCCCGACGTGGGACTCGATCCCGGGTCTCCAGGATCACACCCCAGGCTGCAGGCGGCGCTAAACCGCTGCGCCACTGGGGCTGCCCCCAGAGCATATTTTGGTCAGAGCATAACAGGAGTTTCTGAACATGCCTGGGTGTGCTTATAAGTCTTACACGGTCATGAATGTGAATCTGTGTATTTGTGCAGATGCCTCTAAGTGTTGCTGTCTGTATGTGAATGCCAAAGTGCGTGTGTCTGTGTGATCGTGTCCTCATGGAACACTGGGATTCTACTGATCGTGCCTTTGATGTGGTGCCTGCAGCTGTTTGAGATAGGTTTTCTACTCTCAAGTTTGTATGTGATTGCTTATATACGAACATCTGTGGTGTTAGACTCCGAGTCTTCCTGAAGGTGTGTGTTTGTGTGTGTGTCCAGGCTATGGTGAATGTGTCTGTGTTCATACTGGAGTGTGTGTTCTGCATCTGTGTGTTAGTTCAAGCAAATGTTCAAGACTCCAAGGAGGAAAACCAAAGTGCAGCTGGAATGTTTCTTGTATACCAGGCTGATGCTGGCCTCCTTCTCCTAGACGGGATTCTGAAAATTGCAGGTTAGGCAGACGAGGAGGGAAAGAAATGATATGATGGCAACATAAGGAAGGGAAGGAAAGAGGAAAATCAGACCAAGGGCAGTTCTTTTTTTTTTTTTTTTTTAATTTTATTTATTTATTTATTTATTTATTTATTTATTTATTTATTTATTTATTTATTTATTTTATGAGAGACACACATACACACACAGAGACACAGACAAAGGGAGAAGCAGGCTCCATGCAGGGAGCTCGATGTGGGACTCGATCCCGGGTCTCCAGGATCACGCTCTGGGATCATGATCCCACCCAGGGATCCCCAAGCGCAGTTCTTTGAAGCCATTTTAGTTCTCCAGATTAAAGAGAGATGAGGAGTGGAACAGAGAGGAATTAATATTAATGAGAGAACGCTTTAAATTTGTGTACTATCCTACAACTTGGAACATAGTCACACAATTATGACCACATCTGAATTTCTTATTATCTGAGCGAGGTAGCAGGTTAAGAATTAGTTTCCCCATTTTCCTGACACAACTGAAGTTCAAGGAAATGAGTTTATTGTCAATAAAACAGAGTGTAAATGAGCAGCAGGGCCAGGACGTGGGTCCCCTGCCTCCTCGGGGCAGCCCACTTTCCACGGCACCCCACTGCTTCACGCTTCAAGTTACTAAAACAAGAAGTGAAACCACTGTAGTTCTCTTTGTACTTGACAATGGTCAAGGGTTTTTCACTGAAACCGTGAATTGTTAGGCAAATACATATGCATATATATATATATATATATATAGAGAGAGAGAGAGAGAGAGAGAAAATATACTGAACTATATATATTATATATTGTATATAATATACTGAATTATATATGTGTGTATATGTATATATATATAATTAATTATACCACTTTTCTTTCCATAAAGGGTGTGAGGGAGGCAAACAAAGTATGCATGGATAATAAGGGTCATCCATAAGAACCAGAAAAGCTGGATAAAAATTGGAAAAGAGGAAAAGAAGACACTACAAGTAAGCTTTGGCATAGTGCTTCCCCATTCAGACTCCAGAGAGCATCTCCAGCCCCTTGGCCCCCCTGCCCCAGTGTTTTGGATGTTGTGGCTTCTGGAGAAAGCCACAGCCCAGGCTTACCGTTGGCCATGCCTGCTTTGGGCTTCATTTTTATGTGAGCCTCCCTAACTCAAATATAAAATGAGGGTAGCACATTACTCTGTGAACTGCTGTCAGGAGTAAGCATGACTGCACGTATATGCAACACTATTTTTATGGAGGAGTAATCCTCTGGGACTTTTTTTTTTTCCTCTGGGACTTTATAAAGGGTGAACAGAAAGAAATATTGAGTGGTCTTCTCAAAAACAGCATTATAGCAATTGCTATTTTCCAACCCGTGGACCACAGGAGGACTGTAATTGTAATTATGCAGTTTCTTTCTGACTCGGCTCCCACCCATGGGATTGTCAGAACCCTAGCCTCTTTCTGGACTTTGTTTCCTTGGTAGAAATCACCAGCAGGTTCCTGGAGGGTCTTTTATGAACACAGTCTTCCACAAGAATAACTAAGCTCTGTGAGGGCAGGGAGCATGTTCACTTATCCTTTGCTGTCCTAGCCCTGAGCTCGATGGCCTGCACATAGCAGATCAAACAACACCTATTTAAAGAATTAGTGAGTGAACGAAGAACCATCTCTACAGGGATGTTGTCCTCTGTGCCTCAAGGACGCCGGTTCCAGAGCACAGCTCTTTGCTGCCCTTGCATGTCTGGGGCTCTAGCTTTCCACAGCTGTTTCTTGTCTCTGTTGTTGTCTGCATGGATGTTCTCAACTACTTCCACCACTTGGTTCCTTCACTCCAAGTATTTCAAAAGTTACTTTGCAGAGGAAGGGAAGAGGACTTATAACAGTTATCCTCAGTCACTATATTTAGGTCCTACTCTACGGCTTTATGTCTGATATCAAGTTTAAATTCCCATACCATGACCCTGAGTTGGATACTGGTAATATCATCATTATTACTCATTGGGAAACAAAGACTCTGAGACTCTAAGTAACATATCCAAAGCCACACAGCTAGTAAATGCTCAGCTATGATTTAAACCCAGTCTTTCTTATATCTCAAGTCAACTAGGCTAGATGGTTTCTCTAATGCCTTCCTTTTATATCCTATAGAGATTTTACTACCACTGTTCTTTATTTTTATTTCCTCCTTGCTATGGCTAGAGCTCAGCACCAGAACCCAAATACGAAGGTGAAACCAAAGGAGGGGTGTTGGGCTGAAGGCTGAGCTGTATAAGAGACATCAAGCACCCCATGAAATCAACTATTCCCTCTGAGGATGAAGGACTAAGCCCTTCCCTCTTCAACTTTCTTTTCCAACAGAGTACATTCTTTCCCATGATGTTCCCAGGACTTTAATGCAGTTAGGCCCATCCAAATGGCCTTCCAGTTGGGCCCAGTTGATTCTGTGTTCATGGTAATTACCTACCACCCTGCACTCAGTGGATCCTTTCTGTCACATGGCTTTAAATACGTTATTCCTTTCCATCTCTTCATTAAATGGCATTGGAAGGCAACTTGATATGGAGCTGATAGAGTCTGAGTTCATCAACCTTAGCAATGTAACTTAACACAGCATTTAAAATGGATGATCTGGGGGAGGAGCTATACAGCACGAATCTTGCACTGGGTTTTGTGCTGGTACCATTACTCTCTCTTCTTTTAGCTTGGATAAATGAGAGGACCCCAATAGCTCAGAGTCGAAGAGTGTGAATTTCAACCTACCATCTGGAACGGTAATAATCTGTTTAGCTAATGGAAGAAGCATCCTGATGCGCTGAAATTAGAAATGGCTGTAAAACCTGACTTTTATTTTCTTCCCATATAATAGTCTAGCCATTGTTATTAAATATAGGGGGTATAAAGGGCACCTGGGTGGCTCAGTTGGTTAAGCATCTGACTCTTGATTTTGGCTCAGGTAATGATCTCAAGGCTATGAGCTCTTGCTCTGCATTAGGCTGGGCATGGAGCCTGCTTGAGATTCTCTCTCTCCCCTTCTCCTTTTGCCTCTCCCCTCAGCTCTCTATAAACGAACAAACGAACAAATAAATAAATAAAGTGCGGATTAAGAAAATCCTATGTGGTCTTATTTATTATAGGGGTGCTAGTCTAGCAGATGTGTACAATGGACTTGGGTTTGGATCCTGGTTGCCACACCTTCACAATATAATTTTGAACAAGTTTCTTAGGCTAGCTCTAGTTTGTTTTCTTGAGTAGTGAGTGTACGTCTCTCCTACTCTACAGGGCTACCAAGAAGGTACAATAGAGAGTGAAAGGGAGACACAGCACAACTCTAAATTTAGGTCTTGTAGGACCTACCTTAAGAACAGGAAAAATCCCAAGCTTGATACGAAGTTGACATAGAAGCCTGGAATCCTGAGGTCTCTAAGGCAGGAGGCCTTATACGCATAGTAAAACTCAAGCCTGTGACTCTTGGGGTGGGAGAATGGTGTGTTTCAGGCTGGACCCCAGCTCTGAAACACACCACATTACCAGACACTGCTGCTAGAATTGAAGGCACAAAAGTCATTGTTTGTGTTTTTGTTTTCCTTCCTTCCTCCTTTCTTTTTAGAGAGATAGGGAGTGGGGGTGCCACAGAGAGAGACGGAGTCTGAACTCTCAAGCCGGCTCCACACTCACTGTGTCGCCCCATGTGGGGCTCAATCTCATAACCCTGAGATCATGACCTGAGTTGAAATCAAGAGTCAGAAGCTTAACCGACTGAGCCACTCAGGTGCCCCCATACTCTTTTAATGGAGCAGAATCCTAGTGCGGCGGACAGTGAACCACCTGGGAGGGTGCAAAGTGAGATCTGGTCTAGGCTCTCCACGTACTTGTATAATTGTGGGAAAGTCACTCAAGTGCCTTGAGGCTCAGACTTCAATACATAAAATAGGGGTGAATTGTACTTTCTTGGCAGACCTCATTTAGCTATAATGATAATACTGACAATACTAACAACGACTGCCTTTAATTGACCAATCGTTTGTGTAAACACTTTCTTCTTCTTTTTTTTTTTTTTGTATGTACTAATTCATTTGCTGTGTCACATCAATGAATTAGGAAGATACTAATTATTTCCAATTTACAGATGAGGAGACTAACACTTGGAGACATTCCATAATGTGTCCAGGGCCACCTGCTAATAAATGCGACCTTTGAGTTTAGGATGTAAGCTCACTTCCACTTCACAGCAGGACTATATAGCACTGTTCTTTACCCAGAAAACTATCCTCTCAAAAAAATGCATGAAACCTCCCATCTCACCATTGTACTTTTGATTGATATTAACCAAAGGGAAGGATTACTGTTGTTGTCACTTATTGATATTAGTGTCACAACCATATGAGCCTGGGAAAAAGTTCATCAGGGATACACATGATTAAAGATGTTTAACGATGCACCAATGAGGACCACTAGATGATGGTCTTCCCGTAAACAACATGCTTAAGTAGCTGTATCATTTTTTAGTCAGACTTCCTGATAAGAATCACTGACTGGTGACTTTACAGAGGTTATGGGGGAAGTTCCAAAATCTAAGGACTTTCCAGATGGTTGGAATAAAATCACACACTCTGGGTTCTGTTACTGAGAGCACCAAGCTTTTCAATTCAAAGTGAAACCGGTGGAATAAAGAGTTGATCAAAGGGAACTAAATACACTGAGCACCATGTGTGCTCATCCGATTGCTGCTGTTCCCCTGTGACTTAGGTACTACTTTCCTCAGTTTAGCAATGAGGAAATGGATGCCCAGAGAGGATGAGTCACACTTTTTATATGTATTAATAATAACTATCATTTGCTTTTTTTTGGTTTTCTTTTCGGTACATGCTGAGGACTATTCTAATATGTATATCAATTCGTTTCATTGTTAAAATGATCCTTTGGGCAAGTACTTGGTACTGAAGCTACCAAGCTTTGCCATTTCTCAGATAAAGGAACTGAGGGGCAGATGTGAATTGTTCAGTTGGAAGAGGGAGGAATAGGGAGTGAACCCAAGTTGGCCTGATTCCCGGGACTACGTTCCTCCCGCATGTAACAACTGCCATGGCGTCCTGGCTACTTTACCAGGGCTGGTCAGAGGAGTGACCGGAGAATAAAGTCGACAAGGTCAGTAACTCCCATGTCATCTAGAAATTGAAAGTTTAAAAGGCAGTATCTGCTATTTGACTTGATCTCTGCAGAAATAGAGTTGGTACCTCTCTGTGACAGTGCTAAGTGACAATTCTGAGTGTAAATGTGCTTTTTGGCACAAATTGTCCTGTCCTAATAGTCTTGATTATAATTATAAAATAATGGGTTTGTGAAAGGCTGCAAGCAGTTCTGGGAATGGCAATAAGGGTTTAGAAACGACATGTTGTTTATGCGAGAAGTGTTCTGTTGAAAATTAAACCCACGTTTAGGAGAAAGGATTGTGTTGTATGCTCTTAAGAAACCATCTCACTATGTAATTAAATCAAAACCAGTCAGTTGCCAATTTGAGCTCTTGTCTCACACTAACGACGCCCTGTTTCCCATGAGCCAAGCGACAGGACTGACCTAAAATGACCCAGCCGGGTTCTTATCCCCTGCACCCCACCCCAGAGTCTTGTCCCACCATCTTTCCACGGCCCCACTCTGAGGTGTGGCTGCAAGGTCCATCTTGGGGACTCTGGCCTACCTTTCCCTTAAGATTCTTGGAGATAGTCTCACCTCCACAATGAAGAATGAACACTTACTACTGGAGGGATTTTTTTTGGGAGGCCCTATATGGAAATAAGGAGTTTTTAAAAAAGGATGTGAAAAAAGGTTTTAGAGGCTCTGAACTTCTCACAAAATCCCCAAAGAAGCTGCCTCTGACTTCATTTCTTAGAAAGGTAACAGAAGTCTCTCTCTGAAGGTTAGAAAGTCTTCTCTGTTCCAGGATGCTGCAGTTAGATTAAGCTGGTAAATCTACTATGTTTCCTTGCGTCTCTAAGTCACTGTCTCTCTCTCATTTGTTCTGTGTTCTTCTAGCATCTTCTCTCACCCTTTATTTGTACTAAGGACTTTGGGCAGCTTACAAATGGAGATAGTTTTAATAGAACTATTAAAAATGGAAACGGTGTATCAAGATGGTAAAATTTACTACCTCCGGCTTTTTAAAGAGTGCTTGGCTTAAGAATCACTTGAGGACTTTAATTATCTATTTCTATCCACTTTTCTAGATACCTTTATGATCCTTATTGCTAGAAATTCTGATTCAGTCTGTATGTTGAAATGTTGCCCAAGTGATTGTAACGCACAAATCTGAGAATGACAGTTACCACAGAAAATGGAGGATAACAGCCCACATGCGATACGGTCACTGGTTTTGACCTTGAGAGTTATTGCTACGATTCTTAACAGCCAAAGCAAGGTCAACAGGACGGATTACGTGATCCTTCTTGCAAAGGGAAATAAGACACCCCCTATTGGTCAGGTCCTTTCTCTCTTTCACACTGTAGGGTTATTCCCACTTTACCCTCCCAGGTCAGACCCAGTGTGAAGCAAGTGCTGGCCAATTTGATTCTGAGCTTATGGTATCCATTTAGACACTATGACCTAGGCTCTTATTTGCTTCTCCTAGTGTGTTGCTAATTTTCTTTTCTTCATCTCGCATACACTTATACCAGAAAAATGTCATGGTCTGCTCTGAACTGTCTGAGGCATCTGCTGCCAATTTTAGTTTTCTGATTTTTCATTCCAAAATAAATAAAAATAAAACTTTCGGCTCTACTTTTGCAAACTGACTACTCGGCTTGCCATTGACTATCAAGATTGCAAAAATGGTTTTCTCTGGGAAACACCAGGATCTCCTGTGCAAAGACTTGCAGAGCCATTATCAGTCTTCCTAGGAACCTCTTTTCCAATATTGTTGGGTGGGGGGGGGCAGGTGAAGGTTGATATTCAGTAGCTTTGATCTTAAGTTTGAGATCCTGAATCCTCTGGAGGAACGTCCTGCTCCCCAGTGGGGAGATAGCTGCTGTAGAAACTTTCTACAGCAAAGAGCACTTTTGAAATTTATGGCAGAGCATGAATCTCTGGCTAGAGATGTGAATCCCCTCCACACATCATCTTTGGTTGGACTGTCATAGTCTCCATGTCCTATCCAGGTCTGAGAACTGAGAACCACAAAGAGGAAGGAACACCTTTGTCAGGTACTAGAACATTGGCTGCTGAGATCAGGTAAGTGAGTAGAGGAAGTAGTAGTGTGGTTCAGAGCCTAGCCCTGGACCCAAATCTCTTGTCTACAAAATGGGACACTGGGGCTGGATCAGCATTTTCCAAAGTGGTTGATGATCTTATGTGGTTAACAGAAGAATCTATTATCTTTAATGATTATGTATATATTTTCACGGTGATTTTCTATTTATGATAGGTTTTGTGAAGAGTAAGGAATATGACCCCTTAAAAATCTCTATAGAAGATTACAATGTGGACCTTTTTAGACAAAAACAAAAGCAGAGAACAAAATTAATAATACAAGAGATATGGGGAAAAAATTGATATTGCCATAAGGAAGTTTGCCTGTTGGAAAGCAATGGACCAAATGGCCCTTGAGGGTCAGGCCGGGTCTCTGACATTCTAGTATGTTCACCTCTCCAGGACTATTTGCTTATCTTATAAAATGCAGGGGCTGGAGTTAAATGTCCTTTCCTGCAATTCTATTCTATGAGCAGAGGCTTAACTCCAATATGCAGATGTTCGAGCATCCTTAACATGTGGTTCCAGCATTTTAAAACTTACCATACGGTATAGAAATGGGAGACTCAATAATAAAGTAGTAGTTTATTCACACGTTTATAATTTTTCCCCATTCTCCCTCATTTCTGGAAAAGGCTTAGCTATCATCCACTGAGTTCAGTGGCAGGTGAAAGATTATGGCAGAGAGAATTAGGACAATTGGATGGGGCATTGACCCTATCACCGTCTGTTTAACAAATAGACCCTTGATCTCTTTGTCCCTTGGTGTCTGTCTCTTTGTCCATGGGGTGAATGGTTTATGGAGTCACTTCTATGACAGCTACAAGAATGAAATGGAAGAGAGGATTCAAGAAAATTCAGGGAAGTACTACATAGATCGGAAAAGCCAGTGTCACATGGGCTTGAAAACCCCTTGAAGGAAGGGTTTCCTCTTCTGAACTGTATGATCCAATTGTATAATCCCAAGAATACCTCCCGTCTTGCCCATTCATTTTAAAAAGCGGTAAAATTAACCCATATATCACTTTTATGCTATTCTTCTATATTTTAGCAACGTGTTACTTGGCTACTTTGAATTATCTTAAGGAGAAAACTACAGTTTGTCTAAATCCAAGCACTTTCTTACACTATAATGCTTGCAATTATCCTTCCCTTTTCCCACACTTGACATTTAAAGTGATATCTCACAGGCTCCCAAACAGTGAGCGATGAAGGCGCAGTGTGACCCCGGGTGTCTTCCACCATCTGTGAATTCTTGCCAGTTAAGAGTAAACACTCTGCGTAAATTTCACAATTGGCCATTGGTCACAGCAGAGACCTCTGGTTACTCATTCCTTCCTGTTCTCGTTCTTAAAATGCCATCCACGATTATCCCTTCTCTCACCGTGGGGCTGTTTCATCCCTCAGCCATATGCCACTGCAAACAGCCACCAAAGATGTACTCAGTGGTCGTGCTGCTAGACCTCCCAGGCACTTCTCTCCTCAAGCCGCGAGGTCAAGCCGCTCCCTTCCTGAGCTATGGCATCTTCCTCTAAATCATTCTTCGTCCTTTGCCTGCCATGGGCCCTTGTCTTTGCCCTTTTCTGGTTCCCAAAACGGTTTTCAAAGAAACTCGTCCAATTATCCGGGGTTCAATTCCAGTGCCATTCTCATCTGTCTAAATGTCACTTCCATCTTCCCTCCTTTGCACCTTCTTACTGGGCACAAAGTCGGTTCTTACCCAGGAAGGCCTGTCTCCCATTCCACCTTGAACAGTCAGCATCCCGCATTCCTCCTTTTCTGAATTTCTTTCTTCCTTCCCTCTTTTCCTTCCCTTCTTATCTGTGAACTCCATTACCTGCTTCTGCATTTGACAATGTCCACTGCATTCCCCCCAAAGAATGTGCCTTTTCTTCTTCTAATGTATTGAGAAGAACACAAACTCAGGAGTCAGACAGATCTGTATCCTGATGCCTTGTCTTACCTATCTGTCTTATCTGCCTCAGCTGTAAAAGGAGGACGCTACTCCCTCCCTCTCAGATTCATTGGCAGTTGAGTTAGCAAGAGTAAGGCTCTCACTTTCCTTTATCTCCCTCAAAGTTTTCTTCATTTTACTCATCTTTCCGTCTCACATTTATGGACAAGCTACTCTGTTGTTGGCACACTGCAAGGTGCATGAGGTGGCAGAGACGAACAACAAAGACATGTTCCAAAGTTGTTGGTTCAGATTCAGGTTGGTAAGGGAGAGGAGTCAACAAATAATTAACACACACACACACACACACACGTATGTACATGCACAAACTGCTAAGCCAACTGGGATGGGGTGGGGGGTTGGTCTTCTTAGAAGCAATCATGGAAGGCTTTATCAAGGAGGTTCCATTTGATCTAGAAATTTTTAAAAATCAGTGCTGTGGGTGGACCATAGTAGAGGCCAAGGAAAGGGAATTCTTAAAAGGAATAGCGCACAAGGGATTGAATCTGTGAAATATTAGTAGAAGAGCATGGCTGTAGCCCGGGGGGGGGGGATACAGTAGAAATAGTTCATTGTGTAATGTCAATAGCTGACATCAGTTGACCTTGGCAAAGTCATCGGTCAGGACTATTTCTCAGTTTGTTCATCTTTCAATGAAAGATAACGTATTAAACAAGTTAATACAACCAAAGGGCAGGCCATGTAGCGATCACTCAAAAATACTAATTATTTTTGTGTGCTTTTGTTAAGAGATGGAGAAGGTCCCATCAGAACGAAAGCCCAGAGAATTCCCTAGCATCTGGTCCTCTGGACGACAGTCCCTTAAAGGACTCATGCTCCCATCCTGGTGTTGCTGTGACTGTGCTGTAGGACGATGGGGAAGTTAAGACTCAGCTTGACAGTAACGTGACTTGGGATTTGTTTTACTTAAAAAGCTGAAACTTGAGGGTGACCCCACCCTCTGTGTCAAGAAACAAAAAGACATTCTGGAATGTTACAACATGAGGAGAAACACTGTCGTTAGGGGAATGTGTCACTGGCCGTAATTGTTGTCAGTTGCATAACAGGGTTATAGAATTTCTTCTTCCCGTATTTTTATGCCAGAGAGTCAAAGATTCATGACATGGCAGTTTTACTTCCCTGAAGGAGACGCTCCAGTTGAATAAAATCAATCACTTAGATATTAGCTATAGAGCCAGCAACCAGAGAGCGTTCATCGAGTGTGCAGTTTTCTTACCAGATGGTGAAAAGGTACAGAGAGAAGAGACGACAACCTCCCGACCTCGAGGACATGCCAGCTGAGCAACAGAGAGAGAATGGGGGACAGCAGGGAAGGGAAGCTTCCCAAGAACTCTGTACGATAGGCCGCGGGTACGACGCACTTGGGCCCGGGCTCCTCCGTCTCTCTCTGCTCGTCTCCTGTTCTGTCTAATGTGACAGGGACACCGAGAGGCATGGCCTCGACCCGGACCGGATCTGCCTGTTGCCCTGGAGGATGCTGGCTGGGCATGAAGTGGCCACCCCTAGAGTGTGTGTGGGGGGTAGGAGCAACGGTCCCACTGCTGATAATCCGAGACGCGGGCAGAGGTGGAGGGAAGCGGCGGGGGCCACGGATGGATTACCTGCGTGGCTCCACCTGCTGTCGAGGCCTTCGTGTGCGAGTGTGTGTCATTGTGGAAGCTTTAGTTCAGCCATGTATCCGGGGCAGGAAGTCCTTCTGCCACCGCAAAATAGTAAGAGCTAAAATCATACCCATGAAGAGTATACATACCTATGAATGGCAGCGATGCCACCTAGGCAGTGTTTGGGCCCGTGCCATCCACCAGCCGGCAGCCCGTGTGTCTTAGTGCGTCCCTCCATCCCAACCAGCCTCCTCCCGTCAGTGGAGGACCAGAGATTGACCCGCCAGGCACCACCGGCGCTGACACTTGTCGCTTTGCGGGCACCAGGAGGGGAGATGAGGCCTGTCCAGGGGGAGGTAGAGTCAGACGCGGCCCTCGGGGCCTCAGTCGCTCCGGCCCGTGGGAAAGCCTTTGTCCTGGGTTGGGGGGACACCCTTCTCTGAGAGCCTCCTGCAGACACTGCCTCTGTCGGGTGGTTGGAGCATCCCCGAGGCACCAGCTGCGCGGCCTGGGATGCAGGGAATGCTCAACGAACGCACCCAGGGCTTCCCTTCTCCGGGGCCCCTTGGGGAATACGGTTTGTCTACGCCGCTCCACTGTCTGTCCACTGCCGACAGCCGCCTGTCTGTCCGGGGGCCTGGGGCGCTTAACACCACACGAGCCTTGAGCCGGGACGACGAGGTGAGAGGTGCAGCTGGCGCCTGGTCCCCTCGGTGACCAGCTGCTGAGCAGATGCGGAGCGGCCGTTGGGGGCGGTGGAGGCAGGGATGCTGCAGGTGGCAGCGGGCAGTCCCCGTCTGGTAGGCTTCCCGTCCCCCCAGCCGGTAAGACAAAGTGGGAAGAAGTCCAGAAACCTGTGCCCAGGCCACTCCTTAGCAGTGGGGCCTGGGGGCCGGTCCCTGAGCCCCTGCTACCTGCCAGGCCCCGAAGGGCAGCGGCATGAAAACCCAACCCAAACAGAACATGTGATCCAGGCTCAGGAGCGATCCAGGCTCAGGAGCGATCCAGGCTCAGGAGCAATCCAGGCTCAGGAGAGCCCAAACTAAGCAGCGTGTATGGGGCCCAACAGGGAAGAGCGGTGGGGTGGGCACGGTCCTGACCGCAAGGGGCCGTGGGCGGCCAGAGAGCTACCGGCAAGCAGGGCCACCTGGGTGGAGGACCTCCTCCACCCAGCATTCCTCAAGGTGCTGGAAGCGATGACCTCACTGACTCGGATTATCAGATAGCACCGAAGGCGCAGAGCAGCAAGCAAGCGAGTCCAGGCTCATGCAAACCCAGGGGTCTCGGGCGCGAGAGCGGAGCGAGGCTGCAGCTAGCCTCTACCCCTTGCCGTGCCCCCACCTACAGCTAGGAGATAGAACAGATTACGATTTGGAAAAGATTTTCTGAAACGTCTGCCATGGCTTTGTTCCTGGGCTTGGTCATCCGGCCTGGTGAAAGGAGGGCAATGCAGATTCTTGCCTCAGGACATCACAATGGGATACAGAAAAGAGATGCAACGAGTAGCGAGTGATTGGCGCATAACAAGCCCGCAATAAGCCATACCTATTACTGTGTTTATTTTCCATAATAAAAGGATGGGCGACATAAAGAAGAGAAAGGGCTGGAAAGGGGAGCAGATTGAGAAGGACCTTTTTTAGGAAACGGCGAAGCCCTTTGCTCCAGGGAGAGACGAGGTCAGAGCTCTCTCTCTGTCACTTAGGGGATGAAGTGCTGGATGGATCGGAGGGAGGGAGGCCCGAGCCAGAGGCCAGCGAGCAGGGCGTGCTGAGGCCTTGCCTTCACTGCTCCACCGAGCGTCCGGGACACCTGGTCTTGTGACAGAAGGAACTGAAAGATCACGAGACCTGGACACCTTGGCTCCTTTTATCTCCATCGTGTAAAGCATGGAGTGAGACCTTCAGGGCCGCAAAATAATCTGCTCTTTTTGGGAGAAAGTGGCAGCCGTGTCTCCTGCGGTCTGACCCAACAATGTGGGCTCTGCTCATTCGTCTCAATGGCTCAAGCACTAGATACATAGAGAACCTGGGTGACAACAGGCGGAAGGTAATTTAATTTAAACAAAAGCCCCAAGTGGAAGAGACAGGAGGCCCTTCTGAATGGGAATGCCGAACGCGCATGGCTTTGTTTTTATTATTTTTGTATCCCGTGGCAAAGGCTCAATCTTGTTATGTCTCCAGTTGCATTTGGCTAAACACCGCGGGGAAGAGAGACACAATCTAGGCCAGTGGTTTTGCAAAGAAAGAAACCTTTCTGAAGAGAGAAAACAAAACAAAACAGGCCTCTTAGTCCCTTGGAGGGTTGGAAAGAGGAGAGTAGGATTATTGGTAATTCCCGTCCTATCATTCACTTCCTATGAGCCGACAAGTCATTCTCTCCCAGATCCTCTAGACCTGGCCCAGAATATATTAGCCAGAGGACAGTGGGGAGGCCTGCTCAGACTAGAGTAAGTGCTGGTGCATATTGTGTGCGTGTACGTGTACGCATGGGTGTGTTATGTGTGCCTGCTTCCCCAACTCCCCTTTTTTTTCTTCCTAAATATTCTCTTTACATCCCCTGCCTATGACTGCTGTCACCTGTTCTTTTATTTGTCTGGGATTTAATCCCATGCCTTGAGGTGCCTGAGATTTGGAAACGGGCCAACCTGGGTCTGAGTTCCGACTTTTAGCACTTTCTGCTTGGGGGGCCTTGAGACAGCCACACAGCCTCCCTTAACCTCAGTTTGTCCCACATGAAGTGGGAATAAGGATGATTACATTCTCAGGTTAGGGTGGGAATGGAGTTAGACGGTAGAGGTGGAATGGGGGCACGTCATAAGGGCTATATGAGCACTAGAGCCCCTCTCAATGACTGCACGGACCCCTTGCTCTTCTGGTCTTAAAATCCTCCCACCCCACTGGGCCATGGATTCCCCTGTGTATACAGAGCCCATGCATGGGAGGCTACTTGCCTCCAGTATGCTCCCCTTTCACCCACCCACCCCACCACTCCATGCGTGACAGGTCTAAGGCTTATCTCTTTTCATGCCCCTTCCTACAATATGGAGCCTCACCATTTCCCAAAACCAATTTCCACCTCCTCAAAACCTTTCTATCCTTCATGGTCCAGATAAAACTCCCTTTTTCTTGGCAAGCCTTCTCTGAGCTGAATAGCTCCCATTGTTTGTCGCTACACTGGACTCCAGTAGGATTTCTGGCCTACAGGCTCCCATGGGTATTTCCCGGGCTCTCCCAAGATGCCAGGCTGTGTGCTGACTTCTACTCTACACGGACTCCACCTCACCCTGAGAAAGAAATTTAAGGTGACAAGTGGACATCGAAGCGGGGTGGGGAGAGAATGGGGGGGCAGACAGATGTGGATTCAGCACAAGCCAGAGCTGTCTCAGGAACCAGACCTAACCAGAGTTGGATTGAGCTTCCCTGCAAGCAGTGGCTTCCCCAATGGTGCTCTACTGTGATTGTCAGTGGCCCCAAATGCTGGTGCAGCGGCTGGTGCAAGAGAAGCGTCCAGGGTGGAGCTGCGCTGGCAGCTGGATATGAAGCTCTAGCTTCGGTTTATAGATACAGAGCTGGCATGTACCCAGTGGTCACCAACCCCAGCTGTTCACTAAAGTCTCCTGGGGAGAGGCTGCTTTGGAAAAGTGAGGGACTCATGGGCCCCAACTCCTAAGGACTTAACAAGACTTTTCTAAGAATAGGAAGTACATTTTTTAAAAGCTACCTAGGCAACTCTGATAATAAGCAGACTTGAGAAACACTGATAGAACCCAACCAGTTGAGCCCATAGGAAAGAAGCTAAGAACTCCCCAATGTGTCGTATTCCCTTCTAGCTCTAAGAGGAGTTTAAGCATCAACTATATGTTGGGGTCCAATATTTCAGCACTTGAAAGATTAATTTCAACTACTGCCCTAGAATGATCAGAAGAAGAAGGAACACTGTTTCCTCTAACTCTTACCATGTCGATTCTTTTTTTTTTTTTTTTTTTTTTTTTGAGAGAGAGAAAGAGAGAGAGAGCATGCATGAGCAGGAGGGAGGAACAGAAGGAGAGGGAGAGAGAAAGAGAATCTTATTTATTTATTTTAAATTCAATCTAATTAACATATAGTATATCATTAGTTTCAGAGATACAATTTAGTGATTCATTAGGTGCATTTAACACCCTCCTTAATGCCCATCATCCAGTTACTCCATCCCCCTACTCCCCTCCCCTCCAGTACCCCTCAGTCTGTTTCCTATAGTTGAGTCTCTTATAGTTTGTCTTCCTCTCTGTTTTTGTCTTATTTTTCCTTCATTTCCCCTATGTTCATCTATTTTGTTTCCTAAACTTCACATTAGAGTGAAATCATAAGATATTTGTCTTTCTCTGATTTATTTTGCTTAGCATAAGACCCTTTGTTTCCATCCACGTCATTGTAAATGGCAAGATCTCATTCTTTTTGATGTCTGGGTAGCAATCCATTATATACATCTTTGGATATATATATAGGAGATGTGTATGTATGTACACACACACACACACACACACACACACACACAACCCACCTCTTTATCCATTTATCTGTTGATGGGCATCTGGGCTCTTTCTATAGTTTGGCTATTGTGGACATTGCTGCTATAGACATTGGGGTGCAGATTCCCCTTAAAATCACTATGTTTGTATCTTTTGTATAAATACCTAAGATTGCTGGGGGGGGGAGGGTAGCACTATTTTTGACCCTTTGATGAACCTCCATACTGTTTTCCACAGTGGCTGCACCTGTTTGCATTCCCACCAATAGTGTCAGAGGAGTCCCTTTTCTCACATCCTCCTCAATGTCTGTTGTTTCCTGAGTTGTTCATTTCAGCCATTCTGACCAGTGTGAGGTGATATCTTGCTACGTTTTTTTGTTTGTTTGTTTTTTAAAGATCTTTAAAAATATATACATATATAGCCTTTTATTGGAGTTCGGTTTGCCAACATATAGTCTAACACCCAGTGCTCATCCCATCAAGTGCCCTCCTCAGTGCCCGTCACCCAGTCACCCTGTTCCCCACCCACCTCCTCTTCCACTACCCCTTGTTCATTTCCCAGAGTTAGGAGTCTGTCATGTTTTGTCATCCTTTCTGATTTTTCCCACTCATTTTCTCTCCTTTCCCCTATAATCCCTTTAACTATTTTTTATATTCCCCGTATGAGTGACACCATATAATGATTGTCATTGCGGTTTTGATTTCTATTTCCCTAATGCTGAGTGATGTTGAGCATTTTTTCATGTCTGTTGGCCATTTGTATGTCTTCTTTGGAGAAATGTCTGTTCTGGTCTTCTTCCCATTTCTTGACTGGATTTTTGGTTTTGGGGTGTTGAGTTTGATTAGTTCTTTACAGATTTTGGATACTAGCCCTTTATCTGATAAGACATTTGCAAATATCTTCTCCCATTCTGTAGGCTGCCTTTCAGTTTTATTGACTGTTTGCTGTGCAAAAGCTTTTTATCTTGAGGAACTTCTAATAGTTCAATAGCTTTGTTTTCCTGGTCTTTGAAGATGTGTCTAGCAAGAAGTTGCTGCAGCTGAGGTTAAAGAGGTTGCTGCCTGGGTTGTCCTCTAGAATTTTGAGAATTCCTATCTCCCATTTAGGTCTTTCATCCATTTTCAATCTATTTTTATGCATTGTATAAGAAAGTGGTCCAGTTTTATTCTTCTGCATGTGGCTGTCCAATTTTCCCAGTGCCATTTCTTGAAGAGACTGTCTTTTTTCCATTAGATATTCTTTCCTGCTTTGTTGAAGATGAGTTGACCATGGAGTTGAAGGTCCATTCCTGGGTTCTTTATTCTGTCCCATTGATCTGTGTATCTGTTTTTGTGCCAGTACCACACTGTCTTGATGACCACAGCTTTGTAATATAGCTTGAAGTCCAGAGTTGTGATGCCACCAGCTCTGGTTTTCTTTTTCAACATTCTTCTGGCTATTTGGGGTCTTTTCTGGTTCCATACAAATTTTAGGATTGTTTTTTCCAGCTCCGTGAAAAGTGTTCATGGTATTTTGATAGGGAATTTATTGAAATCCCTACCAGGATTGCTCTTGGAACCATAGACATTTTAACAATATTTGTTCTTCCAATCCATGAGCATGAAATGATTTTCCATTTCTTTGTATCTTCTTCAAGGTCTTTCCTAAGTGTTCTATAGTTTTCAGAGTTCAGATCCTTTACCTCTTTGGTTAGATTTATTCCTAGGTATCTTATGGTTTTTGGTGCAATTATAAATGGGATCCGTTCTTTGATTTCTCTTTCTTCTGCCTCATTGTTAGTGTACAGAAATGTGACTGACTTCTGCGCATTGATTTGATATCCTGCACTTCGCTGAATTCTTGTATCAGTTCTAGTAATTTTTTTGTAGTGCCTTTTGGGTTTTCTACATTTATCATGTCATCTGCAAAGAGTAGGTTTGACTTCTTCTCTGCCAATTTGGATGCCTTTTATTTATTTTCATTGTCTGATTGCTGAGGCTAGAACTACCAGTAAGATATTGAATAACAGTGATGAGAGTGGACATCCCTGTTGTGTTCCTGACCTTAGGGGAAAAGCTCTCAGTTTTTCCCCATCGAGAAGGATGATATTCACTGTGGGTTTTTCATAAATTGCTTTTACGATATATATATATATATATATATATATATATACACACACACACATATACATATATGTATATGTATATAAAAGCATATAAATTGCTTTTATGATGTATATATATACATATACATATATACTATATATATATATATATATATATTGCTCTTATGATATTGAGGTGGGTTCCTTCTATCCTTACACTACAGAGTTTTTATCAAGAAAGGATGCTGTATTTTGTAAAGTGGTTTTTCTGCATCCATTGAGAGGATCATATGGTTCTTGCCCCTTTTTTTTATTAATATGGTATCACATTAATTGATCTGCAGGTATTGAGCTATCCTTGCAGCCTAAGAATAAATCCCACTTGGTCACAGTGAATAATCCTTTTAATGTACCACTGTTGGATCCTATTAACTAGTATCTTGGTGAGAACTTTTGCATTCGTGTTCATCAAGGATATTGGTCTGTAATTCTCCTTTATGGTGGGTTTTTTCCTCTGGTTTAGGATCAAGGTAATGCTGGCAGAGAGAGAGAGAATCTTAACCAGGTCCTGCACTCAGCGTGAACCTGGATGTGGAGCTTGATCTCATGACCCCAAATTATGACTTGAGCTGAAATTAGGAGTTGGACCCTTAACTTGCTAAGCCACCCAGGCACCCCTTTTATCATGTCTATTCTTGCTTACACATACATTCTACCCACTTTCCAGGCTCAATTTGTGGTTCAGTATAGTCCTAGAGCCAGCGTTTGGTGAGTGATCGCTGTGTCCCAGGCACTGTGTGATAGCTTGACCTGCACTGCTTTGTGGAGTTCTATTGATGACCTCTGAGGTGCATTGTTATTACCCTCACTTTACAAATGAACCTTCAACAGAGAAGTTAATTAACTGGTTTATAAGTTCCCATGGCTAGTAAGTGGCAAAGCCAGACTTTAAATCCTGGAGGCATTTATTCCAGAAGCTACCCTCATAAATATCACTACTACACTTCAGTAGTTTAACATATGTGTCTGAATATCTGTAATTTGATTCCAATTTTAAACATGAAGCTTCGTAGGTCATACTTAGCCACTTCCCAAAGCCTTGTTCTTCCCTAAGATAGTTAAAATCTTCTTCCAAATAAATCTGCTTTACTGTTTCAAAAAAAAAAAATCATTTTGCTTCTCCAAATGTATTTGTGTGTGTGTGTGTTTTAGGGAAAGGCAAACTCATTAAAAAAACATTATGTTTGTCCTTTCCTATTATATAACTGAGATCATGCATCTTCCTACCCACATAGTGAATATTTATTGGTGTGCTAGCGAAAGTTTAACAACCAGTTCTCCAGGGACAGGAGAGGGGGAGTAGAAAACCTTGATAGTGTTGGCTGATTTCTGTGGTGTAAATATTTCCATTGTGTCTAATTTCAAGATACCAACATGATGTCACTAAACACACAATTAGGAAGAGATGTTTATGACTAGTTCTCAGTAACCAAATTATCACAAATGGTAGCATTTTCCACCTCCGGCCTTTAAAGTATCTGTTCTTGCTCACGCACAAATCATATCAATTTTCAGGTATGATTTCTGGGTAACTAAAATCATGGAAAGGGACATTTCCAGAGTGTTCTCTGTGTTCCAAGAACTATGCATATCGCTTGAGATGATTACCATTGGTTGAATTTTGACATCAAAGAGTATGTTAAATAGAATTTCTAGACTTATGTTGCCCTTCTCTAGTGACCAGTGTATAACCAACCAGTCCTCATGGACACAGGTTATGGGTAAAGCAGCATGTCTGGACGTAGGCACACTCTCGATTCTGTCCTGGCTCTAGCATGACTGAAGGTATGACCTTAGTCAAGACACGTGATCTCTACGGGATCTGGAATACATGGCTAAATGTGCTGACAACGTAGGAGAACTAAATGATAGACCATATGTAAAACACTGGGTACGTTACAGAGGATCAGTAAATGTTAGCTACCGACCCTCGTTCCTTTCATGAATCATTTATATTTTCTGCATCTGCATCGCCTTCTTTCTCATTGTCTTCTGGCAAAAATGATCTCTGCTTGTTGTTCACTCAGAGCCCGCACGCTCTGTTTTCTGTTTGTAGTACGCGTCTCCTACTCTGAGTTGTGCTTCCTCTGTATTTGTGTGATTTTGTTTTCATCCTCCAAGACTTCCTTTCTAAGCCTCTTAGCTTTTCTTTTTTGTGTTACTCTTTTTTTTTTCTCAGACTGTAACTTCCTCAGCCATGCCTTTCTCCTCCTACTGGGACTGTGCGCTTCGTCACCGGTGGGACCCTTAGTCTCAACACTCTGCTTCTTCCTCCATTAATTTCTCACCATACCCCTCCCCACTTCTCCTCTGTGGATTTCAGACAAAGCCGTCTTTACTGATGTGTGTTCTGTCGGCTTCTCTAGACAAGAGCAGCCTTCACTGTCCTCTTTATTTCTTGCATCTTGTACATCCTTTGCTCCTACTTCCCCCTCCCCTGCTGGACTCCCAAGTGCTTCCTCTGCCTCAACCTGAAATCCACTGTCTTTTTCTTTTTTCGTTCCCAAAGGACTCCAAATCCCTCTTCCATCAGCCCATTGTTTGTCTTTCCTTTTCATTTTTCCCTGAAACTCCTCTGGCTGGGTAGTTTTCCCTTTCATGATGCAAAGGACACAGGGCCAATTTGCATTGATGTATCTGTTTTGCATCATAAAGGTAACACTCCTTTTGTGGGTTTGAGTAGCTGGATTCTTGTCACTAACTTGAGGTGGGGGGGTGGGTATTGTTCCTGTCTCTACACTGAAATCTCTTTAATAAATCCCTGCACAGAATGACAGTTTAGGTAGCGGAAAGAACACGGACGGACCCAGGCCTCCTTTCAGATTCAACTTGTCACAACTGTGTAATCCTGAACAAGAATTCATCTCCCTAGTCCCGTCTCTCCACATCAGTAAGATAGGGAAGCAGCACAGTATAGGGTTTAAGAATAAGGTTTTGTAGATTGACAGATCATTGCCCAATTACTGGTCCATCTCGCCAGCTATGCACTCCTTAGGTTCACCCACTTCCTCATGATGGCAAGCATTTCTTTGAAGGTGAAATATGACATCTATGAAAATAGGTAAATCTCAGAAATGAAGGGAGGATTCAATAAAATCCTGTGTGCAAAATACTTAACCCATTGCCTAGGCCATTGGTAGCACTCAGCACTGGGCTTTATTATTATTGGGATACTTTCACCTCTCTCACAAGTGACGCGGCCCCTCACGCGTGTCTGGTTTTGCACTTGCTATCCTGTTTACCTGGAATGTCCTCTCACTTCTTCCTTGAAATATCCTCCATGACTTTTTTTTCATCTTTTGCAAAGCCTTCTTCAATCACTCCATTGCTCTAAACAGAACCAGTCATTCCCCACTATGTGTTCTCAGAGCACTTTGTGCATGGTCTGTTTGTAGGTCCAATCGTGTTATTTTGCAGCTTACAGTTTACTCACAGGTATATTCCCTACACATTGTTCCAGATCATGAACTTCTAGAGCACTCTAGAGACTATGAGCTTCTGCACTGTGTCTTATCTTTTATTCTGTTTCCCAGTACTAGACACAATGCCTGACAAAAAATACGTCCTCAATACACATTTGTTAATAACTGGAAGAATAGATGCCTACAAATGGTAGGTTATTCATTATTGAGTTTGTGATGAGTAAAAGAATGAAGACAAGGATCCAGTTTCCCAGTGTCTATAATTATGCCACAAGGCTGGGGTGGAGTCATAGGCCATGCAGGCGTCCTGGCCCCAGTGTGGAGGAGCAGGTCAGATTTGGTCCAGTAGGTTGAGTGATTTGCTGCTGAGGCCCTGAACTACTGATCTAGAGCCTTTACCATTTCTATAGACCAGGCACAGACTCGTTCCTAAGCGTGGAGTAGGGTTGGAGCTTGGGTATAGGGGTTAAACGGCCCCAGCCCAGAAGAGAAGAGTGATATAGGGCAGGAAGACAAGCAAGTCACTAGAGTAATCTGATTTATTTGGATGTCTCAAGTAGTAATTCCCAGACAATTTAGAGTTTTGACACCTTATCATTTTTATTTCTTTAAACTTATACTATTTTCTTATACTTATAAAAATGGTACAGAAAACAATGCTAAAGTATAATGAGACCTTTTAGAAAAACAGCAGTGAACTAAAATTACCATGCCTCCCAATCCCCCATTCTTCACTGACACTTCCGTGAATAAGACCAACGTCTTTTGACTATAATGTGTCAGGCACAAGCCACTGATTGGTTATGTTTCTGGGAACAGGGTTTAATCTACACCACAGGATGGTTCAACTATTTGCTTAATAAGCCTTTATTGAACACAAAGTCTGATGTAGACACCATGCAACAAATCAAGAATAATAAAAAGTGATGGCCTGGAAGACAGTCCTGAATGAAAAGTCAAGGGCTTGGAATTCAAGGCTGTGACTCCACCCCTTCTTAGCTTTGTAATGCAGGACAAGTCAGAAGGACTCCCCAGATCTCAGTTTCTGCATCTCAGAAACAGACAAGATATGAGCTTTCCTTTCCTCCAACCCCTTCTGACAGATTTGTTGTAAAGATCAAGTGAACTAGTATATTAAAGAGCTTTGAAAAATGAGAAGTGATAAGAAATAACGAAGAATGACATTCAGCAGTTTTTTTTTTTTTTTTTTCCTCCCCATCAAGTAAAATCAACTTCATTCTGAGGAAATCAGTAGAAACCAAATGTGAGACTGGAAAATGAAAGCTGGTACAACAGCCCTAAGACAGTCCCCCAAGTTCTGACTCTGGTACAAATTAGCTGCGTAACATAGTCCTTGCCTGGACCTCGATGACCATATCTTATAAAATGAGGTGTCCAGACCAGAGGGGCTCTAAAGACCTTTCTAACTCTGACAGTTTTCTTCTTGAGTCTATGAAAATGGCTGCCATCTGCCTGAATTTGGCAGTAAGTTGGGTTGATAACTGTACTCGCCTAGACAGGGAAGATGAGAGGACATGACTGAATTCTTTAGGCCTAGGAACACTGATGCACTGGTATGTGGAAGGCTCAAGAAGGCAGAGTTGTCCCAAGTCTCATGTCAGAGGAGGACAGCATGACACCTGGGGCCCTAGAACATATGCCTTCATGGGTCCCTTCCTACATAAATAAATAAGAAATGAACAGTATGTTTTATGACTGTATTGGGATAAAGATGACTATAGCCCAGGATCAGTTATGTATTCTTATTTTGATATAAGAAGAGTAAAAGTTTTAGTAGCCCTAAAAAATTGTCATGGACCCTAGATACCATTCCTATCGTGTTTAGTGGATATGTTGGCCTTGCTGGGTTCTCTACAAAGTGGTGGTGCATTTTACTCAAAGAACAGGCCAACTGCCAGCCAGCTGAAGCTTGGCTTCCTTCTACCATAGGGAGTTTCAACTTTGGCACTTTTGACATTTGTACTGGATAATTCTTCTTTGTGGAGGGCTTCTCCTGTGCTTGGTAGGACATTGAAGAGCAACCCGGGCCTCTACCCACTAGACCCTAATAGCGTACTTGCCCCAACTGTAGCAACCAAAAATGACCCCAGGCGTTCCCAAGTGCTTCCTTCAAGGTAAAGTCATCCCCAGTGGAGAACCACTGTTGTAGAAAGTTCTCTCCAGACGATGCTACCTTTGGCTAATAGCTATGATCTATCTTCTTGGGAAATGCCCTCCTTTATCACTCTTGGAGAAAGATAAAGTCCTTATGTGGATCTCTAAGACTCTGCTCCTGCCCCCTCCACCCCTCTGACTTTCTTCTTGCTATTCCTGTCTTCCACGTGATTCCACGGTCCTGGCTGTGTCCCGGATCTGCCAGACACAATGCCGCAGGGCCTCTGAAATGGTTCTCCCCATGGACTATGCTCCCCCCAGATTATCCACCTGGTGAGCTCTATTACCTTCTTCACTTCTTTGTTTAAATACTGCCTTCTACATGAGGCCTATCCTGGCCGCCCTTTATCAATTACAGCCCCATTCCCTGTCATCCCTCTTCCCTTTTTCTCTCTCTCTGCTTCTGTCTCTGTCTCTATATATACATATCGTTTTTCCCTATAGCTTATCACCTTGTCACATACTGCAGTGGAGCCTGGAACAACGCAGGGGTTAGGGGCACCAACCCCCTGCACAGTAGGAAATCCACATGGAACTTTTGACCCCCTCAAAATTTATTATTTTTTTATTTTTATTTATTTATGATAGTCACAGAGAGAGAGAGAGAAGCAGAGACACAGGCAGAGGGAGAAGCAGGCTCCATGCAGGGAGCACGACGTGGGATTCGATCCCGGGTCTCCAGGATCGCGCCCTGGGCCAAAGGCAGGCGCCAAACTGCTGCGCCACCCAGGGATCCCGACCCCCTCAAAATTTAACGAATAGTCTACTGTTGGCCAGAAGTTTTACTTGTAACACAGTCAATTAATGCACATTTCGCATTAATGTCATATGTCTTACATACTGTATTCTTGCAATAACGTGAGCAAGAGAAAAGAGTATAAGAAAATCCCAGAAAGAAAGAGAAAATACATTTATAGTACTGTAGCGTATTTATTGAAAAAATATGTAAACCTGTGTTGTTCAGGAATCGACTGTATAAAATTCATGTTATTTAATTATTTACTACATTTATCATCCATTTGTCTTTGTCCCTGGACTAGAAATATAAAATCTAAAACAGGAACAGACATGCTGGTTTCGTCTGCTGCTGCGGACAACTGCTACATAGTAGGTGTTCAATAAATATGCATTGGGTTGAATTAAAAAGAAAATCGAAGTAGCCCCCTCTGTCTTGGAGGAGGCTCCTGGGAAGTCCCCTTCCTTTTTCGACACCTAATCCACATCTCTGTCTCCCTTGCTGTGTGACAGGTCCTCCTCTGGGGGAGCTGGGGCCTCCTCCTCAAGTGTCCCCCCCACCCTCCTCTGCTCTGGGGCTGTGGGCTCCCCTCCAGCCCCCGGGCCTCCTGAAGCAGCCTTCTGGGGCGGCTGCACCCTCAGGGGCCTGAAAGGCCGGCCTTCACTTCTGGTGGCCCCTGTCCACACCCTCCCCCGGGAAGGAGGGGCTACAGGAGCCTTGCAGACGCTGGAGCCTGCTGAGCCTGCAGCACAGCGGTGCCCCGGGACACAAGGAGCCGCAGCTGTGCGTGTGCAGCATCAGTTGCTAGGGGAGGCCTGGGGGTGGGGGGTGGCCAGGGACAGGGCCGGGAAGCCACCGCCTCCGGGCCGCCGCTCACCGGGACACGGCCCTGGCTGACCCAGTTTGGAGCCACAGCGCCTGACGCAGCACTGCCATCCGAGACTTTAATAACTCGGTGACAGACAGAGCGGGTTTGACGCAGACTGGAGCTGACAGCGCAGCAGAGGGAAGGCTGTGCTTGTCGTGGGGAAGCCGCCCAAGGTTACCGCGACCTTCGCCACCCGGCCCCGCTGGGCGCTGACAGTGGCCGCAGCCCAACTGGTCAGCCTGTCCCTTCTGCCAGACGAGCGTTCCTGCTGCACCTGCCTCCATCCCCCACCCCCAGCCCTACCTGGCCACTGGGCCACTGCGTGGTATTAAAGCCCCTCCGGCCCCCCTCCCCTCCCCAGCTCACCACCAGTTTTCAATGATCCTCAAAAAGCCGATCAGTTGGGGATCCCTGGGGGCTCAGCGGTGGAGCATCTGCCTTCAGCCCAGGGCGTGACCCCGGGGTCCTGGGATCGAGTCCCGAGTCGGGCTCCCTGCATGGAGCCTGCTTCTCCCTCTGCCTGGGTCTCTACCTCTCTCTCTGTGTCTCTCATGAATAAATAAATAAAATCTTAAAAAAAAAAAAAAAAAAAGAAAGCCCATCGGTGATCCCGTAACCTTCGACATCAAACCTTTCCCAGGCTCCCCGTCCTCTAGGAACACAGACCGTTCCCCATGCTTACTCTCTGAGCTACACGGTTAGCTTCTTGCACTCCTCTCTGCGTACTTCTTGACACCTCTCGGCGCCACAGGCTCCCTCCCCCAAAACCTAGTTTTATTTTTGTGATTTATTGGATATACACCACACTTTTCATTCCTTAATGTCCTGAAGTATATGATTATTCCATGTGCACTTGGGTGCTCCCTGTGCTGGGGGTCTCACTACCTCACATGACAGCCGTTTCTAATACTGAACTTTAAATATACTTGAAAACTTTTTAATACTTTAAAACTCTGTGAGCCTTTTCCTATGAGACGCAAACTGCGCTCTACAACTTGACGTTCGCTGTCCCTGTGCCTACTTTCGGGGGTGCCAGAGAATATGTTCTGTCTGAGAACTCCTTTCTGAGGAGGGAAGTCCGTGAAACACATCTTCTGAGCTGCCGATTTGTACCAGAGCGCAGATCTGTACCAGAGGGTCCTGTACCCATTTTTCACCAGCTAACATCTTGCGCATCCCAAGCCCCTGCATTGCACCCCTCTGCACCTTCCTCCTATGTCCAGGATCCCTCTTAGAAGCAAGAGGGGGAGAGTCGTACAGGGTGCATTTAAAGACAATAGTAACAATTAGCAACAATAATTAGCAACAGTTCTTGGCCTACAGAAATGGATGTTGTGACCTAAGTTGTGCAATTTGAATGATTCATTCTAGTATTCATTCATTCATTCATTCATTCACTCGATCTCTATATTTCTATGGAGTAATAACGGTCCATGAAATAAAACACAGTCCCCATCCTCCAGCGTTTCCTGGTCTGGAGGGCAAGGGGGCAAGGGAGGGGGCGATCATCATGTAAGCTGCACTTACACTCAGTGTAAGGAGAACAGGGTAGGGGGTGTTATGCGAGCATCCAGGAGGGGCCCTTACCCAGGATGGGGACCCTGGGGGAGGCCAAGGGATTGAGGAAAGCACTGCCCAGAAATCACGTTGGGTCCACACGGAGACAAGGAAGGTCATAGGTGTTAGAGTAGAAGGGCGGGAGTGAGCAAGGACATTCCAGGTGGCGTGAACAGCAAGAGAAGAGCAGGGATAAGACATCAGGGAGCATTCCGTGACCTTGAGGGGCCTTGGGATTCCCTGACGGGCCGCGTGGATTAAGAGGTTAATTCCTACATCCAGATTGCAGCTCAAATGGAGCTCGGGAAGCGAAAGATTACTGGGGCTCGAAGTAGTCAGGACAGTCTCCCTGGAGGTGAAGGGTCCGAGGTGGGCCCCAGGAAGAGAGGACGAGAGATGAGTATCTGTATGCAAATACGTCCGCACATATACATCTGCTTCATATGCATTTAAACCTTAAATTGACTTTCACTTGCCTTCCACTTTGGTTTCCATGGTAACCCTGGCCACTTATATTTCTTTTAACCTCCTTTTCTTTGTTTCAGGATGAGGAGAGCTGCGTGAGGGTTAACCAGTCAGGGGAAGACAGGAGATTTTAAAGCAATTATTTGGATTTTTTTTTTTTTTAAGAAAACCGCCAACTTTGCAATTTAATGCAAACTGTGTCTGGTATATTTGCCCTGAAGGATGCTGTAGGGAGAAACAGGAGCCAGAATCCTTTTCGTCCCCTCCTCCCTGACTTCTATTATTACCGTGCACTTACTGCTAATACAGCATCTAAACTTGCAATCTTGGTAACTATGGCAATAAAATGGGTGAGACTCCCTTCCATTATGACTTGAATTGTTAGGGCTTTGCCAAGAGCACGTGCGTTTGCACAGAAGAGGGGGTGTCGCACTCTAGGGAAAACAGTTTTCTCCCACTCTCTGCAGGGAGTTGGAGACTGTTGTCTATCAGTCCACGTTTACATGAAGAATTATCACCATGCCTGTGTCAGAGGATGCAGGCCCCATACTGACGCGGTGCAGTGTACATCCGGAGCGCACACAGCCCCCCTGTGCACAGCCTGTAGAGCCAGGGAGCCAGGGCTGCCCCGAGCCTGGAAGAGATCACCAGCCAGAAACTAGAAGGACTTGATCCAGGCGCCAGAAAATTTTCTCTGTAAAGGGCCAAACAGTAAGTATCTCCGGTTTTGTGGGCCACACTACCTTGGCTACAACTATTGAACCCTGCCCTTGAACGGCTGCCCCAAAGCAGCTGCTGGCAAAAGGTAAATAATAAATGGACAGTCGCGCTCTGATGCAATTTTACTTGTGGACACCGAAATCCCCATTTCAGATACTTTTCACAGGTCACGAAGTATTCTTCTTCTCTTGATCTTTTTTCTCCCCCCCTTGTATTTAAAAATGCAGAACAAACAGAAGCACACCTGTGAGAACAGGGCCTGGGAACTTTCAAGAGCCATCTCATTGCAGTGATCCAAGGTCTGCAAGAATTCATTGGGCAAGGTCCTAACACACCCCAGCTCCCCGCCCGATGCTCCTAATGTCTGGCTTGCCTTCCACCTAGACCTAAAATGACCTAAGTGCACACAGTTACCGACCGTCTTAGGGCTCAGTCCCCAGCTGAGGCCCTGGAAGAGCCTGGAGCATCTGGGGCAGCCTCTGCTTCCTTTGGCCTGTGCTGGTGCTGAGGGATTAGCGCCAAAGGCCACAGGCTTCCTTCACAGGCCAGCTAGTCTCAACGCGCCCAACTGCATCCCCTCTAGGTCCTTTGAACAGAGGTTCTGGGAACCTGAGATGCTCAGGAGGGAGAGGAGAATGCTCCAGTGCTCCTGGGCGGGGGGGGGGGGGGGGGGGGGTCACTGGCTTCTAATCTCCCAGGAGCCAGGGGACTTTAATTATCCGGGATACTCCTGGAGGGAAAAACTAGGAACAGTGAGAGGAATTTTCGAGGCATTTTCTCTCTTACAGGTCTTACTCTAGGCTGCTACATAAATACACCTTGTGCCACAGGCAGCTGTGATATAGTGGGGGGGCGGGGAGCTGGAGAGGTCTCGGGTCCTGGATTCAGGGCTTAGCCTCTGTGACTGTGATGCTCCCTCCCTTCCAGCTGGAACGAAGTGGCTCCCTGGCAGTGGGGAATGTAAAGTCCAGCAACAGCTGGCCTCCATTCTCTTGTGTGACCTTGGGAGCCCCCCGGGTGGGGGATGCTTTCCCTGGGCCTTCTCTGCCCATCTGTGTCCCGGGAGCAGCAGTCATCTGCAGCAACAGAGACCACCGACCATCGCCCTTTCTGCTCTGCTCCCAAGGAATAGGCACATCTGTTTGTTGGATCCATTACTTTGCAAACTTTTAAGGGATATTTTCCCCTCCCTGCCGGGCCCTAGGAGATTAGGGCAGCTCTTCCTTTGGAAAGAACATTAGCCAGGCCCTGTGCTAAGCAAATGCATTCAGCTTCTCCCTATCTGATTTCTCTTTTTCTCATTTGTCAGCAAAGGAGAAACCTCCCAGCTATTAATCAAACTCCTGGCTGTGGATAGCTTTAATTGCAGAAACCACTGCTGGATGAGGGATGCTCAACTTTTCCAAAGAAAGCCGTCTGCCTAGTGCAGAAGAGAAACAATTAATTACCTGCTCCTCCTGTCCCCAACAGAGATGCAGATGAACTAACAATATTGCTCCTGGCATCAGGTCCTCCCTTCCCCAGGTGGAGGCAAGCTAATGCAAACTCAGACAACACTCATGAAAGTGTAATGCCCAAGTAGAGGTCTAGCTAGAAGGCTCTGGTGGGACCAAAGTTTTGCCTCTCCCTGGCGTCTGTACTTGAAGACGGATACAGACAAGCTCTGGGTCTTCTTGAAGAGAGTGATTGGGGACGTCGGCATGCTTGAAAATCATATCCTCCGAGGAAGGATCTAGTGTGTCGGGGATATTGAATTCGGAGAAGAAAAAATTAAGGTGGAGGGTAAGGGGGGGGTGCAACTTAAAAAAATAATAGCCGGGCAAAGAGAGATCAGACTAAATTTGTATAGTCCAGTAGACAGACTGGAATTGTGGGTGGCATTTACGGTTTCACGTAAGAAGAAGAAGCCCGTGTGCTTCTGGAAAGATCTGTCCCCCAAAGGTACTCAGGTTCTCCTCTCTCTAGGTGTGTAAGAACCATTAAGGGCGTGCTAAGACAATCCTTGTCTAGTTTAGGAGGTGTAGGCGGTAACCATCCTGGCTAGGTGACCACCCCGCCCTTGGGTCTTGCTTTACTAGTGCTTTTGTGTTTCACCTCCAAGTTTTCAGTGTTACAGACAACACAGAAGGAAGGGGGTGGGGGTGGAGGGAGAGCTGCACCCAAGGTCCTAGTCAGTTCGAAGCAAAGGCTTGCGCTCAAGAACTGGGGGCTAATGTTGGAATTTCTTTTTTATTATTTTTATTATTTTTAATAATAAATTTATTTTTTATTGGTGTTCAATTTGCCAACATACAGAATAACACCCAGTGCTCATCCCGTCAAGTGCCCCCCTCAGTGTCCGTCACCCATTCACCCCCAGCCCCCGCCCTCCTCCCCTTCCTTTTTGAACTCGGCCACAGTAACTTCTTGCAAGATACATCCACGAAGGCAAAAGAAACAAAAGCAAAAATGAACTATTGGGACTTCATCAAGATAAGAAGTTGCTGCACAGCAAAGGATACAGTCAACAAAACTCAAAGACAACCTACAGAATGGGAGAAGATATTTGCAAATGATGTATCAGATAAAGGGCTAGTTTCCAAGATCTATAAAGAACTTCTTAAACTCAACACCAAAGAAACAAACAATCCAATCATGAAATGGGCAAAAGACATGAAGAGAAATCTCACAGAGGAAGACATAGACATGGCCAACAAGCACATGAGAAAATGCTCTGCATCACTTGCCATCAGGGAAATACAAATCAAAACCACAATGAGATCCCACCTCACCCCAGTGAGAACGGGGAAAATTAACAAGGCAGGAAACCACAAATGTTGGAGAGGATGTGGAGAAAGGGGAACCCTCCTGCACTGTTGGTGGGAATGGGAACTGGGGCAGCCACTCTGGAAAACTGTGTGGAGGTTCCTCAAAGAGTTAAAAGTGGAATTTCTTTTTAAATCGATTTCCATGGGTGACGGGCACTGGGTGTTATTCTGTATGTTAGTAAATTGAACACCAATAAAAATAAATAAATTTAAAAAAAAATAAATAAATAAATCGATTTCCACACAGACATGGATCTGGTGTTCTCTTCGAAGCTGGTGCTGGAACTCCACTGGTTTTCTCCACATCCCCAACACGTAGCCGCTGCCCGGACCGGGGAGCTGCTTAAGGCCTGGTGGAAAACCTTTGGAGGCCGATTCAAACTGGCACTTCTGCTGAGTGCTGGTGGCTCTGTGACACAGTTATGAGAAGAATGAACCTGAGGCCCCTGGAGCTCAGCGGCGAGCGCCTGCCTCGGCTCAGGGCATGACCCCAGGGTCCCCGGATCAGAGTCCCGCATCAGGCTCCCCTGCTTCTCCCTCTGCCAGTGTCTCTGCCTCTCTGTGTGTGTCTTTCATGAATAAATAACTAAAATCTTAAAAAAAAGAATGAACGTGACATTGACTGACCTGGGTCTAGAGCTTAGTTCTTTGTTTAGTACGTAAGTGAACTCAGGCAGAAATTCCCAGGGCCTCAGTTTCCCCATCTGTGAAACACGAGTGTCTTCATACACTGTGTCTGCGTAGAGGTGCCCGTGTCTTTAAAATACTAGCTCGGATCCTCTCGCAGTCAGGGTTGTCTTTACTCCATCAGTGCGTTCCTCTGTCTGGTTACAGGCGTGCAGGCAGAGTGGCTGGTGAAAAGCTCCCCCCGCCCCCGCGTGTCCGAATCCAGGCCTTTGCACCAAGCCTGTGAGTTGGGTAGAGTGCCCCAAGCCTCTGAGCTTTGTTTTCCAGTCTGTGATGGAAGCAAAGTGCAACCTGTGTTGGAAGAGTCATCAGTGATGCTGGGGAAGTGCTTAGCAGGGAGCCTCGTAGGGGCTGCATCATTCTCATATTTAGTTGCGAATCTGCAAAACTACCAAGGAGGAAGAGGAAATGCGCGGCTGACTCTTAGAAGGTGGTGGTTTTCCCTCCTCAGTCGCCTGGGCTGGGTTTCCCTCAGTTCCAGGTCAGCTAGAGGCGCCACCTTCCCCAAGGTCAGGCTCAGGGCTCTGGGTGGGGAGGGTGATGGGGGGAGGTGGGGTGATGGGGGGAGTGGGGGTGATGGGGTGTGGGGGTGATGGGGGGAGTGGGGGGATGATGGGGGTGGGGGGTGATGGGGGATGTGGGGATGATGGGGTGTGGGGGTGATGGAGTGGGGGGATGATGGGTGGGGGTATGATGGGGGATGTGGGGGTGATGGGGGTGGGGGGATGATGGGGGGTGGGGGGTTATGGGGGAGTGGGGGGATGATGGGGGGTGGGGGATGTGGGGGTGAAGGGGGCGGGGCGGGGTGGGCGTGGGGGGTCCCAGGCAGCCCCTCAGGCTCTCAGCATCTTCAGTCGCTTGAGCTATTATTCTTCCCCACCACACCCCCCTCCTTTTTCTTTCTTTACTTGAAGTATTTTTCAGCGTGTTTGGGGGGTTTTAACATTATTTCTAAAAATCTTGCTGTGCTTTCTTCTCGTGCGTCTATCAGGCTTTCTCAACAGCTTCAAACGGAAAACTTTGAAGTCAGTGAACTTAAAAGGAGAACTGGCAACCGCGCCCGTGGCCCGCAGTCCCCAGGGCCGCCCGCAGTAACCGCGCCAGCTCGGCCGCGCCGCCGGGCCAGGGCGCTGCTCCCCCTCCGGGATGCGCGGGCGGGGGGCTGGGGGCACCGGGGGGCACCGGGGGGCCCGGGGGCAGGAGACGGCGGGGGCCAGCCTGGGGCGCAGGGACCCCCCCCGGGATGCGCGGGGACCCGGGGGCCCGGGAGGGGGGACGGGGGGACGGGACCCGGGGATCAGGGCGGCGAGCGCGGGGCGGGGCTGCGGGGGACCGGGCAGCCCGAGGGTCCCCGCTGGCGCCCGGAGCCCCCGTGAGGCCGGCGTCGCGCAGGGTCCCCGTGAGCCGCGGGCCTGGGAAGGACCCCGCCCCCTGCACCCCCTGCACCCCGCCCCCTGCACCCCCTGCATCCCCTGCACCTCGCCCCCTGCACCCCCTGCACCCCGCCCCCTGCACCCCCTGCATCCCCTGCACCCCGCCCCCTGCACCCCCTGCACTCCCTGCATCCCCTGCACCTCGCCCCCTGCACCCCCTGCACCCCCGCCCCTCCGCTCCCCGGAGAAGGCGGCGGCTCGGGCTCGCTGGGGGCATAAAGGCCCCGAGACTGAGGACTGGGGGCGCTGCTCTGGGCGCGTCCATCCCCGTAGTAGCGCAGGTCGCGGCCCGGCTCCCGGCGCTGGGGGAGGGGGCGGGGGGGGGGAGGGAGATGCTGCTGGAAGCCAGAGTCGCTCCTCCAGCTCTGGGATAGGAGCCCGCCCTCCCCCTCCCCCCTCTCCCCCCTCCCTCTCTCCCTCTCCTCTCTCTCTCTCCCCCTCTCCCTTCCTCTCCTTCCCTCTCTCCCCACCCTCTCCCTCTCCCTCTCCCCCTCCCCCTCCCTCTCCCTCCTCCCTCTCTCTCCCCCTCTCCCTCTCTTTCCCCATCTCTCCTCCCCTCTCTCCCTCTCCTTCTCTCCTTCTCTCCCTCTCTCCCTCCCCCCTCCCTCCCCCCTCACTCAGTGACTCCGTCTGACCTGGGGACTCCCGGGGGAAGAAAGAACCCCCGGATAGGAGCGGAGTTCCGACCCGGTTCGGGCCTGCAAGGGGGCTGGGACCCGAGAAGGGGGTGCTGCGGGCCCTTGCGTCGCGGGTGCGGGTGCCCGGAGGGGGGTCCGCGCCGGGAGGGGCAGGGCACGCGGGGGGGGGGGCGGGGGGCTGTGAAGGGGGGCCCTGGGCCCAGGGCAGCCCGCCTCGCCCTCAGCTCCGGAAGGCCGACCTCTGCCTGGGCTTGCTCCGGTTTCGGTTTCTTCCTTGCCCCACAGATGCTTTTGTTTTCTTTTTTAAGATTTTACTTATTTTTTCACGAGAGACCCCGAGAGAGAGGCCGAGACCCAGGCCTAGGGAGAAGCAGGCTCCCTGCAGGGCCGGCGAGGACTCGATCCCGGGACCCAGGGGTCACCACCTGAGCCCAAGGCAGATGCCCAAGGGCTGAGCCCCCCAGGGCTCCCCAGAGCTGAATTTTCCACAGACCTGGCCCGGCCTGGCCCGCACTTCGCTGTGCAGCGGCTCCTTCCCGGTGCAGTCCTTAGTAGGATTCTGACAAGTGCTTTCCCACCCCCAACTCTGCAAAGTCCTCCCCGTCTGGGTGCAGGCAACTGTTGGCTTTAGGGCCCTGGTTCCACCTCCAGGACCCCCGGAGCCATCACCCACATCATACCGGGCCGGCAACAAAACCTCAGGACTCCTTGGGTGAATGGATGTGGGCCTGGAGGGGCGGCCCAGGGGGGCCTTCCCAGAGCCGCAGCCCTCCAGGACAGGCCTGTTCTCCCCTCCAGGGAGAGAGGGAACCGAGAGACCCCCGTGAACTCCCAAGGCGACCTGGCGAGTGGGGAAGCCAGAGCCCAGCAGGTGGGTCTTCTGACCGCGTGGATGCTCCGTCCACACCTGGTGACTCGGTGCCCTCCGAGTCCCCACACCTCTCGGCGGCGCCTTCCCGAATAGAACTGCATCTCTTACGCCCCCCGCCCCAAGTTCAGGTGCCCCAAGCCTTCTGGGCTGTGACAGGCACCGCTCAGCGCCCTGTGATGGTCCTTCCCGTGCTCACGCACAGCACCCAAGGTGCTGGCCGCCCAGACCTTATTCCCTTTGCTGGGAGGAAACTGAATTACTGATGTGGGCTCGGGGGCCTGCGTTCCAGAAGGACCCAGACACCCAGGGTCTTTGTGTCTCCCTGGCCCAGCAGAGAAAAGCTAAATTGCATTTGAAAGCCCTACAAGGGGGACGTTAATTGAGGCATAAAAGCGTGTGTCTTTGACCTTCCCAGGACCTGTGGTTCTCCCCTTATCTGGGGCCTGTTCCTGCTGACACGGGTCGGGTCGCAGCCTCCTGCTTTGCACCGTCACCGAGGCTCCGGCTCCGGGTCTCCCTGCTCCACAGTGGGCCTGTGCGCTCAGCTCGCCAGTGTTTCTGTGAGCATTTCTGAGCCTCCTTCCTGGGACTCCCCAGGCCCGGAATAATTTCTCATATCTGTCCCAAGTCCCAGTCTCAACGACAGGACTCGCTGACTTCACGGTGGGATTTGGGGATTTTGTAGGAAGCCTTGTCCACTCACTCACTCACTCACTCACTCATTTGTTCACTTTTAATTTCTCAGTCCCTCACTCATCCGTGCACTTCTCCAGCCTTTCACTTACGTTTTGGTCCCATTTCCAGGCATTTGTTGATTGAGCCAAAGAGGACTGACTACGTGTGACATAAGTTGGATCTAGTCACTGTGGAAGCGTAAGGACTCCTGCATGCACGGAGCTGTTTGAGTTAGTGAAAATGGCTGGAGGGAGCCCGTGCAGTGGCCTAAAATCCCTGTAACGTTGCATTTTCCAGAGAAGTGTTCATCCAGGGTTGTTTGAAGGTCTAGGGCTATATTTAGTGAGCAAGTCAGCTCAGTTAAAAGTTAGTTTTGGGAGTGAAAGAAAGACCTGAGTTCAGACGTCAGCTTTGCCACTAACCAGTGATAGGACTCTGGGCTAAGTACTTAAACTGCTCTGAGCCTCACTGTCTTCATTTTTATTTTTTTATTTTATTTTATTTTATTTTATTTTATTTTATTTTATTTTATTTATTTATTTTAATTCTTTTAATTAATTTAGCTGTCTTTATTTTTATTATTTTTTTCATTTTCAGTGAATTTACTTATTTATTTTTTTATTGTTCAATTTGCCAACATATAGCATAACACCCAGTGCTCATCCCATCAAGTGCCCCCCTCAGTGCCTGTCACCCAGTCACCCCCACTCCCCGCCCTCCTCCCCTTCCACCACCCCTTCCTTGTTTGTTTCCCAGAGTTAGGAGTCTCTTATGTTCTGTGTCCCTTTCTGATATTTCCCACTCATTTTCTCTCCTTTCCCCTTTATTCCCTTTCACTATTTTTTATATTCCCCAAATGAATGAGACCATATAATGTTTGTCCTTCTCCTATTGACTTACCTCACTCAGCATAATACCCTCCAGTTCCATCCACGTTGAAGCAAATGGTGGGTATTTGTCGTTTCTAATGGCTGAGGAATATTCCATTGTATACATAGACCACAGCTTCTCTATCCATCATTTCTTGATGGACACCGAGGCCCCTTCCACAGTTTGGCTATTGTGGCCATTGCTGCTAGAAACATCGGGGTGCAGGTGTCCCAGCGTTTCACTGCATCTGTATCTTTGGGGTAAATCCCCAACAGTGCAATTGGTGGGTCCTAGGGCAGGTCTATTTTTGACTCTTTGAGGAACCTCCACACAGTTTTCCAGAGTGGCTGCACCAGGTCACATTCCCACCAACAGTGCAGGAGGGTCCCCTTTCTCCACATCCCCTCCAACATTTGTGGTTTCCTGCCTTGTTAATTTTCCCCATTCTCACTGGTGTGAGGTGGGATCTCATCGTGGTTTTGATTTGTATTTCCCTGATGGCAAGTGATGCAGAACATGTTCTCATGTGCATGTTGGCCATGTCTGTGTCTTCCTCGGTGAGATTTCTGTTCATGTCTTTTGCCCATTTCATGATGGATTGTTTGTTTCTTTGCTGTTGAGTTTAAGAAGTTCTTTATAGATCTTGGAAACTAGCCCTTTATCTGATACGTCATTTGCAAATATCTCCTCCCATCCTGTAGGTTGTCTTGTAGTTTTGCTGACTGTATCCTTTGCTGTGCAGCAGCTTCTTATCTTGATGAAGTCCCAATAGTTCATTTTTGCTTTTGTTTCTTTTGCCTTCGTGGATGTATCTTGCCAGAAGTTACTGTGGCCGAGTTCAAAAAGGGTGTTGCCTGTGTTCTCCTCTAGGATTTTGATGGAATCTTGTCTCACATTTAGATCTTTCATCCATTTTGAGTTTATCTTTGTGTATGATGCAAGAGAGTGGTCTAGTTTCATTCCTCTGCATGTGGATGTCCAATTTTCCCAGCACCATTTATTGAAGAGACTGTCTTTATTTTTAAAAGAGAGGTCCTGATATCTACCTGGGAAAAGAGAAGACGTGTGGACGTACCCACACGGATCCTGGCACACCACCGTTGGCGCTGGCATTATTACTACTGCCCACGATGAAGGCGGGTTTGGACCACCAGACAGCATTGCTGATGGGTCCCTGTGTCCTCTGCGGAATCACAGATACTCTGATGGTCTCATAAGAAACAAGCTGAAAAATGGGCCTTCCTTGAGGAAGCCGGCAGCATAGAATAAAATGAAACCGCTGATGCTTTAGACTTTCCTTTCACCACCTCCTGGGGGGCGGGGGGAAGGACTGGAGGCCCCTGTGTGTGGGACAGCAGGAGTGACATCAGGGAGAGTGAGAGACACAGGCGAAAAGTGGGCATGATGGCAGCAACACGGCCAGCTCAGGAATGCCTGAACTTCCCTGCCTCCATCTGGGGATGCCTCCCCTGTTGAAAGCACCCATCCATTCCTGTATCTATTTGCAACACGGTTCTGTTTGGCGTGCTAAGTTCTGGATGGGTTTCTGAAGAGCCACTGCCACTGCACTTCTAAGGTAGTCTTCATATGATTGTTCTCTTTTTCCCACCTTGCCTTGCAGTGGCTTTGCTCTATTCAGAGCACCTCTTGCTCGGAAATCCCATAGTAAAACAGATATGGGGTCTGTTGCAGTTGAAATTGGGGTCAGCTTATGGAGCCTGTCCATTCAGCGCCCCCCTGGCCCTGTCCTGTCCTCCTATCCTAGGTAGGCTTGCGGGGGTTCTGGAGCACCCCTTTAGTTTAGGGACTGAAGATTCAAGACCTCACGTGGCTATTGCCAATGTGCAACCCTATTTTACCAGAGGATGAAATAATAACCATTTGCACCAACATGCTCAAAACCCAGGATGGGGAAATTTATCAATCCCATAAACAGGCCAGTTTTGATGGCAAGAGTGGGATACAGGGTGGTGGTGGCAGAGGGAAGGCCTGGGGGGGATGTGTTCACACCTCTTACATCACGGAGTCGTCAGAGCAGCCTGCGAGGTCAGGGGAGCAACCTGGTCACTAGCAAGGCATCCCTTGTGACTCTGGGGAGTCCCTCGGCTGAGAAGTGACCAGGCTGAGATTGGAGTTCAGGTCCTCGGACTGTCTTTCCCGTGGGCACTGCGGGGCTTCCCAGGTCTCTTCCCTCACCTCGAGTGCTGTGTCAGCTGCCCCTTTTGCATCGAGCGTGGGGAAGGGTGCGTGACCCCGAGAATGTACCGCGCACCCACCCAAACGGCCACTTGCCTTTCCCTTTCTGCCTATCATCCCTTTATCGTCATCAGTGGCTGATAGATCTCTGGGTGTTTCAGGGAGATAAATGATCCCTCAGATCTCCCAATAGAGATGTCTCCTCTTGGGAGAAAAGCTTACAACATCCCTCCTAGATGCCAGTGGCCAGAGGATCCAGAGGCTGTGCCCTCCCCCTCCCTCAGCCTTCATGGGCCAGGCTGACCTAGACAGAGCAGAGGGCGGCCGAAGGGAGGACCTGGGGACTCAGGGGCAGCACCTTCCTGGCCACCTACAACTAAGGTGAGTGCCGGGAAGAAGAGGGATTCACCTCCCAAAGCCAATCTCCGTCTCTTTCCTTTGAATCTTCCCCTTCAAGTGAGAAAAGAGGCTGTACCAGGATTTGGGGACAGTTAGGGTTCCCCTGTAGCCAACTGGGCCAGCCAGTCCCTCCAAGTGTGTGTAAACGTGCACAGGGTGGAATGGAGTTTCTCACTTGGGCTTGGAAGGACGTGGAAACCCTGAGGAGAAGGAGCCACCCGTGATGGAAGTGCTCCTTGTGTCTCATTTGACCCTCACAATGATCCTCTCAGGCGAGACAGAGATAATCACCCCATTCTACAGAGGGGGGACCCGAGGCTCAAAATGGCCATGTGCCTTGCCTGAAAGCAAGGTGGCGGAGCCAACACTTCTATGTAATTCTCCCGACTTGAAAGTAGGAATATTGCTAAACTCACCAAAGCTTAATTTTGGAGAGTATTTATCTCCATGGTGATGCCACTGAGTGTGCCCAGGATGGAGTTTGGAGGTCAAGTTGCTCACATGTTATTTCAGTGAAATCGTAATTGGACACTCCTTTTAGAAGGAATAAGAGCATTTCTTCTCAAGTTAACAGCCTCGTTTCCAACACTTGGTGTCAGTTTAATAAAGAAAAACACCGCAAGACGATACAAGTATTTTGGGAAAGACCATGGCCATGTTTACGCAGAGCAAAACTTAAAATTCTCAGGGACACCTAAGACGGCAAAATTTCCTGGGGCACTAGTATCTTCTACGACAATCTTCTGATCGTGAGGAGGATCTCAGTAAGCTAAAGGGTGGGCTGGGAATGGAGGAAGGATACGGGAGAAGAGCGAAGGGGTCTCAGATGGTGAGGAATGGTGCTCACCAAGCTCAGCTGCCACTTCCTAACCACTTTGCAGGAGTGTATTCTGTTAGCGTGGTGCGGCCTGAGTTCTGGAAGAATTAAAGGCCCTTAGCCCCTCTCTTGTCCAGTCCCACCTGTAGACACCAGCTCCAGATTAGTCTCGAAGGATGGCTCTGGGCACAGCGCTAATGGCCCTGCTCGGACACACTCGTTGCCACCCCACCGCCCATGCCCGCTGGATAAAGTCAGAGCATCCTAGCCAAGGATTGAAGGCACCGGACATCTCGGCCCTAATGAACCTTTCCACCATTAACTCCTAGACCTGACATTCTTCCTCATGAGAAGCTGCTTTGTGTATTTCCCCTTCCCTTTCCAGCTTTCGCCCCTTTTACACCCCGTCATTCTTTTCTCCAGATTACCAGATCCTAGTCCGCCCTTGTGTTTGCCTCCACTCTCCAAACACCTGGGGCTACTGGAGGCTCACCTATAGCCTCAACCTCAGCCTATTTGATGCATCACAAAACACAGAGATGCGCAGCAGAGACTAAGTCAATCTGCATCTGACTAGGTTACTGAGCTGTTGGGCTCCTGCATATTCCTAAGGGGGAGAGGCGCTGACCTAGGGCTCCAGGTAGCATCCCTGAGGCCCTGTCTAAATGAGCACTGGGTGTTATTCTGTTGGCAAATTGAACACCAATAAAAAATAAATTTATTATTAAAAAAAGAAACAGTAAAAAAAAAAATAAAAATAAAAAATAAAATAAATAAATTACCTGCACGACGTGGCAATCCTGCAGGACTGATTTTTGCTTGGTGTCCTTGGGTCCTGCCTCCTCTTTTCACTGGACTAGGATTCCTTTTCTGGAACACCAGACTGCTGACTGGTTGGCAACAACTACCTGTGAGGTTTTCCCATACTGACTTCTCTTTGAACACCTCGTAGCTGAGCAGGACACTCTACCTCTGCACCCTGCCTCTCAATAAGGTTCATCATTTGGGTTTCCAACCCCTGGGTGGCTGCTAAGTCTCTGGATTCAGTAAGCTTTCCTGCTGGATTGGGATCTTGCTCACTTATCATTAGCCCAAATGCTGTCTCTTCCAGGAAGCCTCCTCTGACCTCCTCAGTTTCGGATGATTCTCCCTCTACCTCCTTGACAGAACTACCTTCCTGAAGTATGATTATGTGTGGTGGTGGGGTGGTCAACACTTGCAGAGGAAATGAAGGGTCCTACCTGTATAGTCAATTCCCATGGTACAAACATACCCCCTATGGCTGATTTCAAACCACCACCCTCCACCCTCGTTGGAACAGGTGTGTGCAACGGGCTCTTGCCAGCCAGCATGAACTGGCCCTAGCAAACTCTCATTCCGTGTGTCCTGTTGTCTTTCATTCTGTCCCCACTTGTGTTACAGCCACTCAATTTCTCTGATTCTTGAGCAGGACATGCTCTCCCACAGCTCTGGGCATTTGCAAATGCTGTTCCTCTCCCAGTCACGTTCTCTTGGTCCAGTGCCCCAAGCCCTTACCCTGTAGCTGCCTCACTTGCCCTAAGGCTCTAAGAGGCAGGGCTCAGTATGGTGTTCAGCTCCCCACCATATCCCCAGCCCCTAGCTCTGGGACGGACTCATAGTAAACTCTCAAAGCATGCCTGTTGACTATCCTATCATCTCTTACTGGATGACAACTTTTATCAGCATATTTCCTCTGAAGGATGGGTAGGCTTTTCCTTGATAAGTATTAGACATCAAGTGAACAACTGGATTTTCCTTTTTGCTTCAGCAGAAGGGATGCTCAAGCTGATTTTGCTGCTTAAATGTAATCATCTTTATATGCTAGCTAGCTCGACACTGCATGTCTAGCTCCAGTATTGTTTTTACATTAGTCTGGTCCTTTTATTTCGCTTTTATTTGTCAGTTTTTAAAAATTTCATTGCAGGCATTTTTGAAAGCTGCCTCAAATTTGCTGGGTTACAAAGTAGGATATAGACAGACATAACTCCTCGCTATAGTTTATTTGATCATTGAGCAGACACCCTTGCTCTGCCCTGAAGCAAGATCTCACACCACGCCTGGCAATGGGAAGGAGCAGAGAGAAAGGGTTGGGACTTGGGCTTTGGAATCATAGGGATCCGTGTTAGAGTCCTAGTTTGTCACCAGTTTGCAAAGTGACACCCGACAGGTTAATTGGCCTCTCTGATTTAAAGTTTCTTTATCTGTTACTTGGATGCAATAATGTATTCCTTACAGGGTGGTTATGGAGATTAAATTAAATAATGTGTGTAAAGTGCTTAGTACAGTTCCTAGCCCTTGGTGAGTGCTCCACAAATGATAGGTATAATTACAAATCCTGCTATTGAGAAAGACATGAGTCGTGGAAGAACCATAGCAGGGGTTTGGCAAAGGCCTGTTTATTTGCTGCAGCCCCTTCTGTCTTCCCCCATCCTTCTGATGCTACCCCTTCCCCCCCCCCACCTGTCTCTGAACATCACACACACACAAAAATACCGGTGTTTAGTCTCTGATTTGCTAAGAGTGCATCACTAATTCCCTCAGGGATAGTGCCTGGTTTAAATCCCCCCACTTTCATTTGCTGGGAGAGAAACTTTAATTCAGCACACTGAAGAAAATGCAGTTTGGTACATTTCATCAATTTATTGCCACCTCAATTTGCTCAATTTGTGCAGAGAGGAGAGGTAAAGGCATGGAAGGCAAGCTATAGAATGTTTAAGATTGTCCAGGACCCAAATACAGGCTCATTCAAGTCGGCTGATTTCAGTAGCAACACCTGCACATCTGTCCCTCCTCCCACTGACTGGCATGTGTGGCTTCCACTTGTCTACCTGGCGCACAGTGTCGGCCTCCTGGGGGTCCTAGAAAATGACACACGGTGAGCCCATTCTGTGGCTTTCCCAACCAACTATTTTGGCTGAATTCTACAAAGCTCCTGTGATCGCCTCAGACTCCCCTGTGAGTTTGCTGTGTGTTTATTCTCAGCGTCAGTCATCGAACACGAATGGAGGACCTGGTCTACGCAGGGTGCCGTCATAGGCAACATCTCACTCATCAGTGATGCATATCAGACTTTTATTCCAAATGCATTGATTTTCCTACAGTCCTTTAAAATGCCTGGGCTGCCCACGCTAACTTGCCTTTGGTCGTATCCTCCCCGTAGCTCGGAACGACTCCCATCCTCCTCCAAGAACAAAATCAAGACTTAGTCATTTTAGGTCCAATCGAGCCAACAATTAGGAATGACCTTTTTTTTTTTTTTTTTTTCATTCTTCCATCGATTCTTTCAGAGGATGTATGTTGTCTTGCTGTGCCACCTCTCTCACTGTAGAGCTATCCTATCTATACCATCTATTGCCGTGACAATCGCTTGACTCGGAAGGTCTTCGTGGGGTGTCAGAGCCCAGGCACAAACAGTTCACAAGTGGGGCCTGCAGTTTTGGGGTAATTTGGTAGCATGAATGGAACATGATCAGCCAACGGTGGGGGGAGAACTGGCATGTGGGATGGATGGCCTGGAGTCAGCTTCTGATTCAGATGCAGCAGTCAGGGCCAGCTAGGGGTAGACAGCAGACTGTGAGGACCTGCCCAATGCCTGGCTAAGTCTCTGTGGTGGAGGAAATGGACACAAATAAGGGACAGTGCTCAGCAGTTCTGGAAGAATCGGTGTGGATAATGTCCCACTGTCATAGAAGCTCTCTGATGTTCTGTGATCGACCTCCTAACCACCCCCCCAAACCTCCTACACTCTTCCTTCCTTCATTCTTTGTTATTCTGTGAGGTGCTGTGCTCTTGAACCCGCATCTGCCAATACTGAGATTGCTGGGCCATATCTTGAGCCTGGCAAGGCCATTCAAGTTTCCGTGGAATAAAATCATGACTGTATGGGGACGACAACGGCCTCCATCACCATCATCTTACTCAGCTTTGGCCGAGTCATTCTTTTTTGTTGTATTCCTGAATTTCACTTTCCTCATTTTAAAACGTGCACATATGAATATAAAACATTTGACGGGGGATCCCTGGGTGGCGCAGCGGTTTGGCACCTGACTTTGGCCCAGGGCGCGATCCTGGAGACCCGGGATCGAATCCCACGTCGGGCTCCCGGTGCATGGAGCCTGCTTCTCCCTCTGCCTATGTCTCTGCCTCTCTCTCTGTGTCTCTGTGACTATCATAAATAAATAAAAATTAAAAAATAAATAAAATAAAAAAATAATAAAACATTTGACGGGAACACAAGTGACGGCTAACAGCAGTTGACTCTGGAGAGAATACTCGAGGACCTGCAAAAATGTAGAATCACTTCCCTGGCTATTGCCTTTTAAATGGTTTGCATTTTAGCCTATTCTCACATTTGTGTAGTATCTCCTTCTATGTCCATGTACGGATACGCACACATGCATACGTGCATATGGGATTTTATCAGACTATAGTTACCACCTGTTATGTTCCAAATATTTAGTGTATAGTATGTTGACGCATCAAAGGATTTGCTTCCCCAGTAAACAGTGGCTCTCAGAGAGAAAGGATGGAGTCTCGGTCCCCGTGTCATCTGGGTTTCTCTGCAGCCTCACACAGGAGCTGGCATATGGCAAGTGTTAAATAGACATTCTTATCAAATTACTTTTATAGGGATCCCTGGGTGGCGCAGCAGTTTAGCGCCTGCCTTTGGCCCAGGGCGCGATCCTGGAGACCCGGGATCGAATCCCACGTCGGGCTCCTGGTGCATGGGGCCTGCTTCTCCCTCTGCATATGTCTCTGCCTCTCTCTCTCTCTCTCTCTCTCTCTCTGTGTGACTATCATAAATAAATTAAAAATAAAAATTAAAAAAAAATTACTTTTATAAGTATGTCCATCTGTAGAATAAAACGTTGGGCGAGACAGTAACCTTCTGAGATGGGCCTGCACAGCTTGGGAATCTGTATCACTCATGTACCACAAGGGTCTTCGCTCCCTGCGGCAAGATCACGCATCTCCGACTATCTTGTGCCGTAGCGCAGGCCGTCGGGGGGCACGGTCAGGGCGGCCAGAGCCACTCGGGCACCAGCAGCAGTCATGGTCAATCTAGATCCCGGGGAGAGACTCTTCTCTAGGTCTTCCAATGTTTGCTCTGGGTCAGGGCTTCTACGTGTCTGCAGCCAAAGATCAAGGCAAAACTCGGGGGTGGTATCTTGTTCCTGAAGAAGGCAGGTGGTAAGGGTGGAAGGTGTAGACTTCAGGGGAATTCGGATACACCAAGCCTTCCCTTGAGTCACAGAGTGGGAGTTGGTGCCGTGGGGGGCGACTTCCTCCTGAGCGCCAGGCTGTCAGCTTCCAGGCCTTTTTCTGGTGACATCTGCTCTAGCAGCCAGGAGCTGGGTCACAAGCTTCCTTCCTCTGCTGATTCCGTGTCGTGCAGTCCGGAGGCGATGAGGAAGAAGAACGAGGGAGGGAGAGTGTTGTGTACACAGAGTTTAAGTGATGTCTTCGGGGCTTGGGAAAAAATGTAATTCTGTTTGAGCAGTTTGCTGGCAGTTTTGCAACTCATCCCCCTGAATTAGGGACCGAATGAAGTCATTAGGCCCTAATCAAAAGCAGCTAATCAGGAATCAGTGGGAGATCTACCAATTAATCGCGGCTGGAACCCAACGAGCTGAAGTACCCAAGGCTGGATGGATAGAAGTAATGAAATTAGGTATCCGTGCCACGCAACGCCGCGCAACTTCAAGAACCAGTTATGAGCTGCTCGGCCCTTCCTGCCATATAAGACATAGAGTCTCAGTGCCAAAGCAGGGACGGGTGGGAGGCAGCTTCGGAGCTTGCCCTGAGATTTTCAGAGGCCGAGACGTGTCAACAGGAAGCAGGAGGATATGAAAAAGGAGATGGGCATGGATTTTTGTAGGTGTGCTAGCACAGTAACGACGTGGTATGAGGGACGTAACGCTACGGTTCGACCATCATGTGTGAGCATTTACATAACGTACACCCAGGTTCTTTGTTGGTACGCCATCCTCTCCATCCAGCCTGTGAAGATGCAGCTTGTTGCAGAGGAGTCTCTCATCCCATAACCAGCGTTGCGTGCGCGTGCTGCTAAACACATAATTATGGATTCGTTTAATTGATTCTGGGTGGAGCAAGGATCTGGACTGAGGCTTTTCAATTCCAATCGCCACACGCGTCCTCCTGGACCACAGAGGCCGAAGGATTCAGTGCCCCGATTTAATCAAAATAAAAGTTATTACCTGCTGGTAGTTCCTGACTCAGAAACGTCCAAGTACTTTGAATCACAGCTTTCAGGGATCTTACAAAATAGACAGTCGAGTCTAAGCCTCTAAATCACAGGTGGAGAGACCAGGGCCAGAGAGTGATGGGAACCTGTCCCCAGGTCCCCCAGCCTATCTGTGGCAAAGGCAGGCCTAGCACTGAGGTCCTGACTCTGGGTTCAAGCCATTTCCCTCAGCATCCGGTGATGATGATGCTTTCATCATTCATGACCATTCCCTCTCCTACGTGGAATTTCTTTGTCCTCTGTGATTTCCAGAGCTCTTAGTCTGTCTAGATTGGGAGCAATTTAAGATTTGCATAAGTAAATTGAACACCAATAAAAAAAAAAAAAAAAAAAAAAGCTGAGTTAACAGCATAGTTAAAATAGGTTCATTTTATTATGTGTAAATATATTATGCCCAATAAAATTGCTGTAAAATGTAAAAAATAAAAAAAAATAAAAAAAAAATAAAAAAAAAAAAAAGATTTGCATAAGTGTTCCTGGAGCCCATGCTGGTGGCCAGGGCAGTGAGTCTGGGCCATGAGGCAGGTGGGAGCCACCCCAGTCTCCATTTCCCATTTAGCAGGAACGGCCGTGCGTCTCATAACTGGTTCTTGGACTCGGGCAGCGTTGCGTGGCACGGATACCTAATTTCATTACTTTATCCATCCAGCCTCGGGTATTTCAGCCCGTTGGGTTCCTGCATTGGGAGGTCCGTGTTAAAAACAAGACAGAACCTGTTTGTGTTGGGGAGATTTGTGAGGTGATGGGCATCTGGGGGAAGTCTGGGCTCTAAGATGAAGTGAGGGACAGTGGAGGTGGGAGGAGAGCTCTGGGGTCAGAAGTGTGTGCGTGACCATGCATGGGCGTACTGTGTCATAGCCTTTACGCGGTTTTGTGTTTAAAAGTAGATGCTTGATTTTGTCATAATTTAAAAAAACACATTCATGATGGTGTCTGAGTATGTGTACATGTGAGGGGGTCATTTAAGCACAAACATTTATGTGTTTCTGTGGGGTGTGTATGGACTCCTGGAAGGTGCCATTTTTATAGGGTATGTGGGGGGGTGTTAGTATGCATATCTACGTGCATTTTTTTTTTCACTTTCCCTTGCATGTCATTTTCTTGGATTTCTGTCTCCCATGCTTGTGGGTCTGAGAGCCTGTTATTGTCCATGGGAATGGGTGTTTCCTTGGCGTGAGGAGGATTTAGGCAAAGATTTGAAAGTACACATTTAGGACGCCTGGGTGGCTCAGCGGTTGAGCACCTGCCTTTGGCTCCAGGCATGACCCCGGGGTCCTGGGATCGAGTCCCGCATCGGGCTCCCTGCAGGGAACCTTCTTCTCCCTCTGCCTGAGTCTCTGCCTCTCTGTGTATGTCTCTCATGAATAAATAAATACAATATTTAAAAAAAACAACAAAGAAAGAAAGTACACATTCCAAATTTGAGGGCATCCATGCATTCCGGTGAGTGTGTACATTTTAGAATGGTTGGATAACTTTATATGTGTTTGCGGGGAACGGGGCAATCAGTGTGTTGGTATGTACATGTTTGCATGTGTGTCTGTGAATGGTACATTTTTTGAGTGTGTTTACAGTTAAGGGGATTGCATAATTGACCATCCATATGGGACATGTTTGAGAATTAAATGTGGTTTGTGTGTGTGTGTGTGTATTTGATAATTATGCCTGGACACCAGGGAAAATCCGTGACCGGTACAGGCAACCGGGATATATTGACATTCCAGTGTGTGTGTGTATGTGTGGGCTTGTGTGTGTGTGTGTGTGAGAGAGAGAGAGAGAAAGTATGTCTCTGAATGAATGTTTGTATTTAATTTTGTGTTACTGGTGTCCAGAATTTATAAGAATAGAAGTCACTAAATTATTTAGGTCTTTCTCAGGCTGTGGGCTTATAATAGAGGCATTAATAGAATTAACAGGTAAGAGGAGGTCAGCCCCAGGGAGATATGTGTTTTTTTTTTTTTTAAAAAAACCAGATCAATGAACTGAGAAAAGAGGCCATACATATCTTGTGGTGACAAGAATGCACATGGTTTAAAAAAAAAAAATGAGCACAGTCAGTAAGGACAAGAAATGTGAACTATATTGTGCTGGAAAGTGTCTTTCATGTACAACATCCGCTTTGCTGTGTCCTCTTTATGCCTCCTGCCTTGTTCCCCATGAGTAACTCCAGCTTGTGATGGCCAAGATAGCTGAGACCTTTTATCCTCTTACCTCGACAGTTTGGAAAAATAGCTCAGTGTGACCTCCCTCATGTAAGAGACAGAGAGGCTGGAGAGAGTCCGCTGCTTCATTTCAGGTGATTCAGAAAAGAAGTCCCAGGGATGCTCCTGGCATTCTCACTTATTTTCAGAGAGTGCTGCCCCAGAGTCCCTGGTTTTGTACATGCACCCCCTGGGGCTGGGAAATCCACTTGCTTAGTTCTCACGGGCCTTGCGGGGTGTAGCGGAGTGGTCGGAGAGTGCCTTGCCTTCTACTTGACCACATTGGTGCGGTAGTTTCTCAGCAGCTCCATGCCCACCGATTGCAATTATGCAATCGCCTTAACTGTAAACACACTCAAAGGATGACCCCCTCACCCCGTCATCCTTTCCAAACTCTCATATCAGTAGAGTATCTGCGATTGCTGCCTAATGTTATAATAGCAGCAGTTGCACCAGGTGTGTGTGTGTGTGGGGGGGGGTTAAAGATGGCTGCAAATTCTTTTTCTTTGTCATCCTCCCACTGACAGGTGGAGTTTCACTGCCTCTCTAGGAATCTGGGCCAGCCTTAGTGACTTCTTTGGCCAAGAGAATATGTCAGATGTGATTTTCTGCAACCTCTGCTGCGTCTGTCTCATAAGAGCCCTATGGCTTCTGCTCAGATCTCTTGCCTCCCTGGGAAACAAGTGGCAACTCTACAAGAAGCCGAAGCCCCTGAAGAGGCCACTCTGATCTATCGGGTCTTTGTAGGCATTCTGGTCAGCGGTCCAGCTCCGCGGCAATCTGATGGCTAGCATCCTTTCCCTATGCAAACACTATCCCGGCCCAGATGCCAGGCATATGAGCGAAGAAGCCGTTCTGGAAGTGGACGTTCCAGTCAATGCCACAGGGGTCAGAGAAGGATGACCCAGCTGAGCTCTTCTTGGAATCCTGACACACAGAGTACAATGGTTGGGAGCACTGTGTTTGGGAGTCGTTTCCTCCACAACAATAGACCATTGAGATACCAGTGCTAGAAGACCTGTTAGACATTGAGCCATTGCCCCTTGGTCGGAGAATGTTCCCAGGAATATGTGTGCACTTTTTTTTTAAATTTATTTTTTATTGGTGTTCAATTTGCCAACATATAGAATAATACCCAGTGCTCATCCCATCAAGTGCCCCTCCCCGTGCCCGTCACCTAGTCACCCACACCCCCCGCCCACCGCCCTTTCTACCACCCCTTGTTCGTTTCCCAGAGTGAGGCACTTTTTCATGGTATCTTCACAATGATCAAATGAGTTTGGAGCTTTTATTATTCCCATTAAACATATGACGAAGTTGAGGTGAGGAAACTGCCCTAAATCACATAACTACTGTTTGGCAGAGGTGCCTTCAGTCTAGGACCTTTTCTTAACCACCTTCCTCCTTCATACTGATGTTAGCGTATAGCAAGACATTCTTGGTTTTGCTTGGAATAATCGTCCTAATCACCCCACTCCAACTGACAACTTCCTTCTGATCCTTCATGGTCTAGCTCTATAACCGTAGCTGTTTTGCACCCAAATCCATGCAGGTTTCCCACAGCAGGTACACAGGCACTAAACTACCTTGCATTAACGGCATGAAAACAAACAAGATACTCAACTTCCCTGAGGCTCCTTTTTCTGATGTGTAAGATTGGTTACAATGGCTTTCTTATAGGTTGGTTGCAAAGATTAAACGTTGTGAGAGATGCTAAAATGTGTCATACACGGAAGAACGGGATGCACACACTAACCTTTGATAACTAACTGCTATCAAAGCTGAGCTGCAGGCCTCCAGGATCAACCATTAGTCGATCACTTTTCACTGCATGTGCCTGGGTATACAGAGTCGTCCAAGGCACCAGTTGTGTCCCATGGAGGTCATATTTCCGTGGGGCAGAAGACAAATTAAAAAAAAAAAAAAAAACAATATGGTAATGAGAATAATGTCAGGGTAGAGGGGGCCAAAGAGTCTTAGAACTCAGAAAGAGGCCCTTAATCCCTTTGGGGTAGCATGTCATGAAAGAGATCTCAGAGGTGAAATGAGCCCTCTGTGATGAGAAGGAATTAGTGAGGTTGAGAGAGAGAGGGAGGCATTCCAGATAAGAATAAGCTTGAGCAAATATTTGAAGGAATCCAAGAGGAAGATGTGTGTGTGTGGGGGGGTCCCTCCAAGTAGCTTGGTACCCTAGGATTCAGGTGAAGGTGACCTGGGGTAGAGACACATGAGAGACAGGGAGATCTTTGAATTCCAAACTGAGGACTTTATGCGAAGGTCAGTGGGGAGCTGGCAAGGGATTGAGGACAAGGAATGCAGATGAATTGGTCTGCATTTTAGAACCATTAACTTGGGGACCATTTTGGAATGGGGCAAGACAGGGGGTGGAGAGGCTGACATCGAGGATTTTGCAATATAGATCTTTCTCAACTTGTGATTAGGTTATATCCTAATGAACTCATCCTAAATTGAAAATATCCTAGTCAAACATGCATTTACTACACCTAACCTATCACACGTCCTAGCTCAGCCTACCACACCTTACACGTGCTCAGAACACTCAGAGTTGCTTAGAGTAGGGCAAAATCATCTAACCCAGAGCCCGTTTCATAACAAGTGTTGAGCATCTCATGTATTTATTGAGTAATGTACTGAGGGTGAGGAACGGAATGGCTGTGTCAGTACAGAACGGGCGTAAGTGTATCGGTTGTTCACCCTCATGACTGCCTGACTGCCTGGGAGCTGTAGCTTGACACCACTGCCCAGCATCGTGAGATGAGATATCACTGCCCAGTATCACACCACATATCACCAGCCTGAGAAAAGATCAAAATTCAGAAAGTGGTTTCTACAGAATATGGGTTGCTCTTGCATCATTGTAAAATCTAAAAATTTTAAGTCAAAACATCGTAAGTTGGGGGCCGTCTTCACTCTTGAAAAAGAGGTGGTGGTAGAGTAATCCAGGGGCATGGCAGTGGGCATTGGAGAGATGCCAACACAAGGGAGAGGAGGAAGCCTGGTGAGTGATTGCCTAAGAGGGATGGAGTCAGGGGAGGAGCCTGAGTTAGTGCCCTGGCTTCTGACTTGTGTGACTTAGTCCATGGTGCCATGCAGTAATGAGAAGGAGGAAGAGTCTCTTCCCACCCCTTGGGGCGGGACTGTTCCGGTGGGGAGGACAATGGGTCCCGTGGTCCCCTCTGTGGGAGTCGTAGGCCCACAGGAGCATGGATCCAAGCAGGTCATTACAGCACATCAACGTCCGTGATGAAAACGGAACTCTAATTGTGCCAGCCCCGCTCTGGCATACTAAGTGTGGTTTTTAACATAATGCACTGCTGGAGTGAAGTTGTCAGAAAAGCAGGGGGGCGGAGGATGTAATCTGCGAGACTTCAAAGAAAAGAAGATTGAAGCCATTTTATGTGGCTGGAAATGAGTCATTTGTCAGCAAAGCCAACCTGCTGTCAGCCCCACAGGGAGAGACGGCTGGGCACCCTGGGGGGAGGGCTGGTGAAGGTGTCAGCCTCCAGTCACCAGAGGCCATGTGCGGGGTAAGAAGTGTCAGTCACATCACATCCCTGTCCTGACCCGGGTCAGAGGGAAAGCAAGGTCATGTCAGAGCATTTAGCATCGTAACCGAGGAACCTTTTAACCTGCCTCTGTCAGGAAAACCTGATGTGCTCAGCATTATCAAAGACAGTTCAGAGCTTTCATCCCCCAGGAGACGTGCACTTTCCAGAACAGTGAGAGGGCAACACTTTTAGGAAAAAGAAGCTAAGAGGTAAGAGTGGATTGGTGGCAGCAGGAAGGAGAGACTTCTGAGCAAGGGCCTGCCTAAGGTCACTGAGAGAACACTACACAGGTGCTACCCCTTTCTCTCCATCCGGCCTTGGGGGCCCGGCAAGGGCAGGGCCTGTGCGTCCCAAGGGCTTGGAAGTCATTCCAGTGACGGGATGACCTCTAGAGGCAGGACTCCTGCTTCCCAAGCTGCTCCATTCCCTGTTAGCCCCTCCCGTTAGGCCCCTCATCTGTCCCCACCGCGCAGGCAGCTCCTCCAAGGTGCCCTTCCTGCTCCCCGCTCCTCCGTGCTGACCCGCCTGCCTCCCTCAACCACTGGGATCGTTTCAAACTCAAGGGGAATCTTCGCTCCCTACGTCTCTACAGCCCGAACGGTGTCGATCCCAAGCCAGACACCTGCTCCCCCTTCTCGGCACTCTAGCTGCAAATGCCCTCTGGAGTTCCCTGAACACAGAGTTCCCTGAACACACGGAGCTTGGTCTCTCTCGAGATCTTTGCACAGACTAGTCTCTCTCCTTGGGTCCTGTCTATCCATCCTTCAGCTCAGCTTAAATAGAGCTTCTCTAGAAAGATACTGACTCTCACATTACATCACCCTTCACCCCCAAGACAGACAGGCTTTCTCTCCCACAATATCTTATTTGGGGGAGGGGGGACATTTTTGATTGTTTCGTTGCTGTTATGGTTTATATTCTGAGATCCCTTATGGACTCTGAATTCCGAAAGAGCAGCGATAATGCTGGTGTTATTTGCCACTGCATCCACATGCCTGGAACAGTGCTTAATATAAATGTTCCACAAATACTTGTAGGATGAATGAATTAATTAATTAATAAATGAATAAACTAGTTCTTCAATAATTCTGGTGGGCAGAAAATTCCAGGATGCCATGCACCAGGCAATATCACAGAAGTACCAAAATTCTCTATAGGCAGAGACGAGCAAAAGCTCAAGGAATCTTATCAGTCACTTTTCTGCCACTTTATGCTCTGCTCCCCATTCACACGTTCTTGGCCAGAGTGGTTTTGAGGAACTGAAGTCATAGAACACTTTCCATTAGACCCGTGGTTCTCAAAATCTCCCAGGAGAGCTTATTAAAACACAGAGCACTGGGCCTCACCCCCAGTGTTTCTGACTCAGTAGGTTTAGTGTGGGATTTGAAAATACTCATTTCTAAAAAGTTCCCAGGTGATATTGGTGCCGCTGGTCCAGGAAACACACGTTTAAAAAGAGTACATGGACAGGCCCACAAACCCTAGGGGCAAGGGCTCTACTCTTCACATTTACTATTGAGACCTACACATGCTGTGATAGAAATAAATATATATTTTCCATTGTATATGCTCGCAAGTATTTGTTGACTAACTGGAAGACTCTGGGTGGGCACCCGTGTCCATCACCTGGCTCTGTCCCGGGGCCACTCTTCTCCTCTTACCCATCTCTATTCCATGTCAGATGATCAACATTCCCACAACCTCCTGTTCCCACCAACCGTCTGAGTTCCTCAAGGTAACTTTTATGTTCTATTCATCTTCCCAGAGAAACGATCTACTTGTGTGTTTTTGGTTTCAAATAAGGCCCTGATGACACTTGATAAGCCTCTCAAGTTACAATGCAACGAGTAATGGCAGACCAACCTATTACTTCTCCAAAGAGACCTTTTATCCTAATATCTGATAGAGCATTTGTATCCGAAGAACACTGATTAATGGTGGTGGTCAATCTGTGCAATCATAGCTTGCAGCTTGAAATAAGCCTTCACACACACTATTTAAAATGTTTTATTTAGTGAGCCTTTTTAATATAGCATTACAAAGATTGTGGGGCAGGCAATGATAAGACAGCTTAATAGTAGAAATTGCTTCTTTGTACTTTAGAAACATCCACATGGATGATATTAAATGGTGTGCTAGTTATAACAGTATCTTATCCATCCTACAAGGATCTTTATTGAGAAAATATTTAGATATGGTAGGTAAAATTACCACTTGCATCTGAAAGAAAAAAATGCATCCATATACATATAGGTATGGATACGGGTAAAGATGTGTATGTGTGCATTTTTGGGTCGCGAAATCCTAAAACTCCAGTTTTTCTTATCTCACCCCAATGACTTCATATGAATTAAGTTTTATTCTATGAAATGGAACCTATTACAACTTGCATTATCTGTTCTCATACATATTAGATTGTGCCTCTTGCCTCGCACTCATTAGATGAGTATTTAGTAACATTTCTGAAGAACGACTTCTGTTAGATCAAGCTAGAAGCCACTGGGGACTTAAAAGTCTTTTTTTTTTTTTTTTTTTTTTTTTTTTTTTTTTTTTTAATGGCAAAGCATCACAATCCCTGAGCAATTTACCAGGTTGATATAATTTGGAGTCACTTCTATGCCTTCCTGTAGATCTACCCTAAGTCTCTAGCTGAACAGAGTTAGAAATTGATGAAATGTTCTACGTGGTGTCACATATACACACAAAGTTCAATTTTAGCCCTGATACTCTCATCTACAGGCTTGGTTCTACTTGAGGAAAATCAAATATTTTCTTTCCTTTTGAGCCAGATAGGTACTTCTGACAATAAGAAATGAGGAAGAAAACTAATGCACCGAGTACATGCTATATATCGAGTGCTCTTTGTATGTCAGTAATGATCCTCACACCAACCCCAGGAGATAGATACCATTATCCCTTCTAAGCAGATTAAGCAAAGTGTAGGGAAAAAAGAAAAGGAAATGCCTAGGAGTGAAATCATATACCTGAGGTCACACATGAAGCAAATGGTAGAGAACAAATTCACAAAGAGATTCATGTGTCACTAAAAACATGTGGTATGTTTGAGCAGGGTCACTGACTACAGTAGAACCTCTTATGGTGGCTGCATGTCAGCTTTGACAATAACAACCAAGAAACAAGAGAGAAGGGTCAGAAACAGTCGTTTATTTATTTAACTCCAAGGAGACCATGCAGTATCTTTCTTCCTCATTAAATTTCAAGGTAAGGATTCTATGCCACTTTTCTGAGACTTTTCTTTAATCCTCTTCTTCTTTCTTGTATCTGGCTTGGAGAATCAAATTCAGTCCCTCTAACCCACATGTCCTCTGATTCTACCCACAGAAGTAATGTTCTTCATTCAATTATTCTAGAATCCTGTGCTTTTCATCTAGCACTTAACATTTTGCAACTTCACTTATACCTGTTGATTGCCCAGGGTTGAGGGAAGAGATGTGGGAGACTGAAATTCTGGATTGGATCAGGGACATTAGTGTGTCCAATCTGTGATTTCCTTCCAAAGATGAATGATCAAAGGGGAGGGGGAGGAAGGATTGGGGATGACTTAATTGGTATTTCCAACCGATTCTCTTTGAAGCTCAAATTCTCCCCTGTTAAACAAGAATTAAATTACCTCACAGGGCTAATATAAGGAACCAATGAGATAATATAAGGGAGGGTTTGTTTGTTAGTTTAATCCAATTGCTAGTATTGCTATTAGGACAACAATAAAAACTGCAACATAACTTCATAAATCCATAAACCACCTAGAAAAAATGTCTCCAGGCTGAAACTCTTCAGAAGACTGCCCACAAATATCACATACGCTTTTCCTGTTATATTTATTCCTAAATTCTTAGTAAAGTCTAACTTAGTTATACATCTTAGTCTTTTAGAATCAGTGGAGATTTTAACAAGGGTCAGACCATTTTTAATAGATTTTATAGTCAGGAAGGATTGTTACCAGTGGGGAACAGGAAAAAGGTGGCTTAAACTATCCAGGAAATCAGACATTATTCAAGAGTTAGATAAAATCTATTTAGCTGTATCCAACTTCTTGCCAAGAATACACACATCATTCTTATTTATATTCAGTTCTTCCTATCTCCGTAAATTTGCATTTACTAAAATGGCATTTAAAAATGAACACAGTCAAAAAAAATGAAAAATAAAAATGAACACAATCTAAACCCCTATTTCCCCAACATAGGGAATCTGAAAACATCAGCAGGCTAGTAGTTCTTAGTTTTCCCATCTGTAAAATTAGGAAGTTGGACTAGATGCGGAATAGAGAGACGAGAGACGTGGCAAGGTGGTCCCACATTGTCCAACTCCTTGCCCATGGCTGACACCACTAATGGATTACAACACCTTTGCATGAGGCTAGGAAGTAGCCTCAGGATCATTCTCTCTACTGCTTCCTGCAGCTGCTATCAACCAATTGGAACACTGCCATTGTAGGATTAGATGCTTTCTAAGATTTTATTTTTTAACTCTGACATTTTCAGTATATATAAATGCAATGAGTTTGTCTCACTCCTAAAATTCATTTTGTTAAAAAATAATCTGTTCCTATTCTCTGGAAGGTGATGACAACTTTCAGTTGGTATTTCTCATTCAGTTGTCTGTCTTCTCTCTTCCCCACTCCCTGAATGGTACCGGTGTCTCTCAGCAGGAGATGCCAAGTAAATGAAACCACCCAGCAGGAAACCCTGTTTGGCAATTCTAACAAGGCTTGAAGAATTGGCTTCCTCATTAGAAACAACAAAAGTTTCCTATCTGGTGAACATGCAAGTTCTGGGCATGATCTCATGGGCACTCTACCTGAACAAAATATTGAAGCAAAAAGAATACAAATGAAAAACAAATACTTGGTAATGATGGGATCCGTCATTCACCTTGACTACAAGAGATAAAAATTCCATTTTCTTGCAATGCATTATCTGGATTTAACAGACTTTAGCCCTAGGAGTAGAATGACTTCACCTTCTGCATGGGGATTACCACTTGATGAGCTCCTACTATGACCTAGGTCCCTCATGTGTATTATTTCATTTAAATCACAAGAATACTAGTTAAGATCTATTAAACCTTTGCTATGTGTCAGGGACTGTTCTAAGCACTTTCCTTGAATCAACTCACTTAGCAGCTACAAGAACGCTATAGAGTAGGTGTTACTAGGGTCTTTAAATGAGGAAAAAGAAGCAAAGGGAGGCTAAGCAACTTGTCCAAAGTCATAGAGTAGTAAATGGTATAGCTTAGAAGAGAATCTGTAAAGTCTGGCTACAGATTCTGAGCTTGTAACCACTGCATTACCCTACCTGATGGTGTTCCAAACGGTTGGCTGTTAAGCTAGTTTTCTTATGGGTAGAGGAAACGTAAGAGCCTCTTGCCTCTCGCCAGAAAGTGGCATAGCAGGGCCAGCACTTTTCATCTGTTGTCTATTTAATCCTTAATACCACCCCACATCAATCATAGATGGGAGCATTTCCCCATTTAACAGATGAAGAAACAGAGTTTCTTGCTGGATTATAACTTGCCAGGATCACACAGCTAGTGAATGCCAGAGCCAGGCCCTGAACAAGGCAGCCAAACTCAAGATGCACATGATTCCAGTTCTCTGGGAGCTGACAATCAGATCTAAAAGAAGGAACAGTATAAAGATGAAAAAAAAAAAAATGTCTTCCAGGCCTGGTGGACCAGAGATAACATGGGACAGTAGGAACAGAGGGCGAGGGGCTCAGAGACAGATCAGAGTGGTGGGAGCAGTTTCAAGAATGAGAAGGAACAGTTCAGTGGCTCATTTGGTTAGGTGTCTGCCTTCTGCTCAGGTCATGATCTCAGAGTCCTGGGATCGAGGCCCAGGTCATACTCCCTGCAGTGGGAACTCTGCTGCTCCCTCTCCCTCCGTCCTCCCCACTGCTCATGTGCACTCCCTCTCTCTCTCTCAAATAAATAAATAAAAAATACATACATACTTCTTAAAAAAAGAATAAGTGAAGAGTAGATTAAGGGGTTTTCAAAGTGAGACAATTGTCAATATCTATTGGAGGTGGTTGGTTCTTTTATGGTTGTGAATCATAGTTAAGGATGGGTAATATGGAAATGGGCACCTACTAGTCAATCTATGAGGTGATAATTATTGATTAATAAAGGAAAGGAAAGTTGGTTAGACCTGTTTGTTCCATATCTGCTTAATAACTATTTCATCAAATGCAATAAAAATTGTGTCTGAGCCTTACTTTAGAGCCCAGACAGATCCTAGAATTCACTTTTCCCTAACGAACTCATCCTCCTTCCCGTATACCTGCCTCTCTGCCTCACTTTAGTACCTCAGAGTACTCTTGGAACTACTTTCTAGCCCTTAACGGAATTCTGTTCTTTAAGCAGGGCTTTTAGAAATTGTGATCCCTAGTTTATTTTCATTCCATTTCAGCCTTTTGACTTCTCGGCGGTAAATTGGTCTTAACTTCATTCTTGCCATGTCCCCCCAACCTCATTTGTCATAATTGGATTTATGCTTCTCCTCCACTTTGAGATTTGTGGATATATCTGTGTGTGTGTGTATTTCCACAAATAGAATGTATACATATATAGGTTACATGCACACGTTCATTGCTTACTCACAGTTTTGGGGTTTGGGGGTTGTTGGGTTTTGTTTCCCAATCATAAACAATGTTTCTATTCTACTTCCATCCTCTAGAGAAGACCGATAAAATTTGACTCATGAAAAGAGAGAGAGAGGAAAAAAAAAATCCAGGAGGTGAAAGTAATATGGGGAGAAAATGAAAGAGATTTAGTGCAGCTATCAACCGACCGTTGCGCTGTCTTTAAGAGTCTGTTGAAACAACATAATAAAAGGTAATAAAGTTTGGATTTATAGCCTACCTGGTGGAAACGGCTGCCTGTTTGTATCTTGCCCACTCACAGCCCACCGTGGGTCTTTGTCTTGAGGTCTTTTCCCCTGGACAGTCACCGCCTCACCTGGGACTTAAGAGGCATAAGGCAACCCTGAGAACGTCCAAATCAGATTGGCAGGTGAATTAAACATCTTTCTGGCTCCTTCCATTCTTCCATTTCCTTCTTTTTTCTGGGATTTAGTGCCCAGCTTTTTTTTTTTTTTTTTTTTTTTTTTGCCTTTAAAAAAATTTTTTTTAAGATGTATTTGGTTTGGTTTGCCTAGGAATGCCCTCAGTGATTCACTCAAATAGGCAAAGGGAACTTTGAACTTGAAAATGGTTATGTGAGCTCCCAAAGGATGAAGGGCTTATTGCTTCCCCTTCAAGTTCAAATCAATTTCCATGAACTTCTAAATCAGCACTAATCAGTCTCTTGAGAGGACAGTGCTACATATTCCCCAGGTAGTTTGGGAAAATCAAAGATCAGGACAAGAGAAAGGATGATGTCTGCCCACAATGTGCTGGACCACATTCCAGGAGGCAACCGGAACAGAGGATGGTCCCGAGTCTATAGTGCTCGCTGGTACTTAGCAGGTGATCAGAAGACAAAGTTCATTCATTCATTCACTAATATTTATCTACAAACAGCATCTGCTTTGCGCCAGCCCTTGTGCCCAGCCAATGACAGGGATACACACGTGAATAAGACCAGAGCTCTCTCTGGAAGATTCCAGACTAGGGAAAGAGATGCCCCCTTTGACGCAAAGTTATAAATGCTGTGTTAAAGTCCATAATGTTGGTAATTATGTTCAGGGTTCAGAAGGTGCAAAAGGGAGGTAGGGACCAAGCTAATCCTAATTGTCTTGGAAGGTTTCAGGACACAGCTGACCCTTGATCCTCGATTTGAGTATTTGCTTGAATAGATAAATAAATTAATACATTGAAAGAAAGGGTGGAAAGAGGAGTCAGAAGTTACAAGTTCAAGATCTAAACACCATTTCCTGTGAGATGTTGCGTAAGTCTCGCCCCAGCCCCGAGCTTTGGTTTCCCCATTTATGCACTGAGATTTTTGTCTGTCTCTTAAGTTCAATTCCACCTCTAAATTCTAAATTACATCCAGCAAGGTAAAGGAATATAAACACTTCTCCAAATCTGAGTTCTTGTAGCAGGTCCAACATCTCTCTCCTGTTTCTCTAGAAAACAAGCCCCATGCTCTTCACACTGTATGTTTAGTCACTCCTCGTTTATAAACTTGGTCTAGCTGGGTGTCTGAGTCTATGATTCTTTGCAAAAGAGAAGTCACAGACACCATGGTCTGTTCCCCACCCATGGTGGTGATTGAGACCAAGAGGGAAGCTAAGAAATTCTGGGACGAAAATGGAAATGGGGCTCCCGTGAGAGGCAGGGTGGAGGGACGCCAGCAACAAAGCACTGAGCCCCTGGAAAAGAGACCTCATTACTAAAGTATGAGTCACGGTAATAGTCTGAATAAATCCCCATAAAGTCAGGGCTAATGGTGTCTGCTGGAGCCCTCATCGTGCCATAAACACAGAGCCAAGGCTGTGCTAATTGTCAGACCCAATCAGAAGGGCTGGGGAGCATGAAATGACGGATTAGTTCGGGGGGTGGGTGAGCCCCAAGCCTCTCGAGGGAGCCTGGCTCTGCCTCCTGTCTGGCTAGGGCTCCTGTGTGGGAGAAGCCTGGCCTCTTTCCCTTCCTCTTCTTCCTGTTCCTTCTGTTTGTTCCCTTTTTTCCCCTCCCTGCTTCTCCTTTCTTCTTTTCCTTCGCTTATCCAAGCTTGGCAGCAAGTAACCTGGGATTTGCTGGACCAGATGACTGAGCCCCCTGCCTCATCATTATCTTCAAAATGCTTTTGCGATTTGATTTGATTCTCACAATGACCTTCTGATGAAAATATTTAAAGGAAATCAAAGTTCAAAACAGCTAAATGACAGGCCAAGGTTGCACAGCTACTAAGTAGAAGATTTGGGATTGCATTCCGAATATGTTTGAAGTCCGGTTCCCCACACAGGATTTGGAACCGGGGTGTGTCCAGAACACCAGTTGTGGCTCCCTGACAACCTTACAGGGTCAGATGTATCCTCCAGAGACTAAGGGAAAAGCTGTAGCAGCAAGCCTGTCTGCCCCCCTTCCCCTCCCCAGTGCTGATTTATTTACCAAGCACTGAGCGATCCTCACATGCTTGACCACCCCTCGGTGTTGAGGATGCAGAACCAAGTGACTCTCCCCATGGAGCTCACATTCACAGGTGGGCGCCAGCCAATAATGAACAAGTAATGAAGTACGTATATGATACAACGAGCTCGGATCCTGGTGTCAGTGGTTACGGGGGAATGTATTGGGGAAACACTGGAAATTGTGACAGTTTGGGTTTCCACAAGATCTTCATATAAGCCTCTCTCTCTCTCTCTTTCTCTCTGTGCTTTAGTCTGAACCTGATTTTGCCTGACTTTCTCAATATAGGGTATACCATTAACCCACAAAAGTCTCCTCAAATTCTTATGCCAAATGCCCTCTAAAGCCAATTCTGGTTACTACGCAGAGACGCAAGAGGCCACTGCTGGAGGGCAATGGGCTGTGGCTGCCATCACGCTCTGTCTGGATTTCAGCCTGCCCCGAGCCTCCCAAATTGAGTTGTTTTGTTCTGTTTTCTCCCACTTAGCTCTGTCCCCTTTTCTGCCTATAGCTGGGCTGTGCTGCACAGGCTCAGTTGCCTGTTAATGGGCAGTAGCATCTGGGACCTTACCATCTGGCAAAAACTGCCAGCTTTTAGTCTCAAGAACTTTCCAATGGCTGGTGCTGCTGTTTGATGTTAGGGGAGGATAATTCTCCATGCCCCCTTGCTTGGTGTAGAAGATGGCCCAGAGACGGTGAAGGAAGCACCTGACGGCTGCCTCTCTGACTCTAACCATCTTTTATTCCAGATCTAGAATGCAAACCTCTCCCTCCTTCCAAGTCCTTAACAAATGGCATCTTGTCCTTGGAGACAGACTTCTTTAGTAACAGTGGTCCACCAGTCTCCTGAAGTCTTAAGGCAGAATCTGCCGGGGCCAATCAGGCCTAGAGTCACGTTCCTGCTTCCACCATGTAGCAGCCACACAACATGAACCTTAAGTATTTGTCACAGTGGTATCTGCCATCCTACACGGCAGTATGACCTTGACATTTTCCCATTGCAAACTAGAGTCTAATTTCTAAATTAATCCACACTTGCCTTATAGACACTTAGAAGAAGGTGGAAGGGACATTGCGTGACTTTGATGCTAAGTCAGTGGAACCCAGCTGCCACCAGAGGCCGCAGCCACCGGGAGAGGCCACGTGTAGGTGTCTCCGAATGGACAGTCCTAGCTGCACCCAGCCACGGCTCACCCCAGCTCAGGCTCCAGGCTGTAGGGCAAGAAATCTCTTGACGATTCCAGTCTCTAGCCATGTGAGTCTTCTCCATGGCCTAGATACCTTATAGCAGAGGCAAGCTCTCCCTGCTGTATCCTGTCCTAATGTCCGGCCCACAGAAACCGTGAGCGTAATAAAATGGCTTTATGGCACTGGAGTGGCCTGGCAGGCAGTCGTAGAGACCTGGAGCGCTGTTTCTGTTCTTAAATTGGTGAGTTGGGGTGAGACCGCCAACTGTACAGTGGCGGAAAACATAAACGAAATAATACACGAGGAGTACTGTCAATGTTGACATTTAGAAGACAGTTAACAAATAGAAGCCCCCACCTCTTTTTGACTATAGCGTTTGCAAATGTCCACATAGCTTATTAGAACGTTTGCTTCCCTTCAGCAGGGGCTGAATCATATACAAACTGGAGGCCCTATATCACCTGCTATGCATGTGTCATGTATTGAACATTCTTAAGAAAAAAAATTTGAGAACTTTAAGAAATTTTAAAAGTTTAAAAATTTTATGAAAAATTTTAAGAAAAAAAATATTTGTTGGATAAACAGATGAGTAAGTAAGAAGGAAGAACACTGGATGCAGAGTTAGAAACGTTAGCTATCAGCTGTGAAATCTTGGCTAATCCCCCTCCCCCTGGGGATTATTTTCCTTAGTCGTACAATGAAAACGCTGTGGTCAGCCGAGGAACACCTGGCAACTTTTCACAAATGCTTCAGGAGCTGCTGTGGGGAAGAAGAGCAGATTTCTCCGACTGTCAAGTGGGGTAGTCAAGGCCCTGGATGGAACACGTAGGCGTGAAATGATAAAGAACGAGGTAAGGAGTCGGACATGCTCGGAGGTTGAAGATGTCTTCTGAGCCAGCGAATGTCTTGCCCCAAGATGCATTAGAGTGGAAACTGTAAGTTTTCTAATGGCTCTGCTTAGAGGAAGGGAGCGCTGGGTTGGGTGGATCCCATCCGCTATGCTCCTGTCTGTAATGCCACTGGATCACTCCTACCAGCACCAGGGGTGCCCAAATTTGCAAACGTTCTTTTGACCTTCTGGTCTTTTCTATGGTTCCTAGGCCGGTGGGTCTGGACTGGTGTAGAGGGGCTCTGGCTGGCACTGCAGCCTGGAGTCTGGGTCACCTGGGGAGAGTCTGGCTTGTTTATTTCAGTGATTCAGGGGAAGGGAGTAGGAGTGGAGAAGTCGGGGGAGGAATATTGATCAGGGACTGAATGTTAAGTGCACTTCCTGAGATGATTACAGGCCATGATTAATGGTCTGTAGGAGCTCACCAGGGGAGCCCTAAGTGTAGAGTACTGGAAAAACCTCTGGGAAGTGTGGGTTCAGACACTGATCTATGGGGGCCACAGAGGCCAGGAATTAGGTTTGCTATTCTTCATAGGAGCATCTACATTAATCTGGTGAGAATGGGTTATGCTGCATTAATAGCCAATTTTCAAAGGTTTTAGAATTAACGCCACTAAAGTTTAATTCTCACTTATATAAAGTCCATGCGTCTCGTGAGGGCAGTAGCTCAGCTATCCAGGCAGCTCTGGTTTTTGTGACTCTCTTTTCTCAACATGAAGCCTCAATAGGGGAAGAAGGGAGCAAGAGATTTGGACAGGGAAGGGGGGATGCCAAAGGAACTTGCCGCACCAGCAATTAACACCCGGACTTCTCTTCCCAGATCATTGGTGAGATCTGGTCACCCGGCCCCTCCTCACTATAAAAAGCTGGGAAGGGTGGTCCTTCCATGTATCCAGAAGGAGAGGAGGCCCACGTATCTGTGAGCACTAATAGTTTCTAATAAAGGAGGAGAGAGAATGAGAAAGGAGAGGACATCTGAAAAGTATCTGAGGGACTAGGACCAAAGAAAAGTAAGTAATGTCATTGAATTTCAATTTCCTCAGAGAGATGATCACGCCCACCCCACGAAGGACATTGTGAAGATGAAATGAGAAAATGCACAGAACCTTAACCCCAATCCTCTGTCAACGACAAGGCATTGAAAGAAACGGAGTATTGTTTTTATAATTGGTGGTTGTATTACCACAAATGCCTGATTTTATGGGGGTATAAAAGACTATCTGATACAGTTTTCTCTCCAGGACAAGAATTTCTAGGACAGTAGAAGATCCTAAACACGACTATCAGAGTCCACTGGGAAATTACAAACACGCACAGTTTGATGCAGTAGGACTGAGGCAGCTATTTGCCCCTGTCCCTATTTGGGGGGGCCCAGCTTTTACATGAGCCCAAGAGAAGGCACCCAGTAAGAAACAGGCAGGATGGCTGGACATTTTCAAAATGCATAGGCCAGATGCAATAAATCTGACGTTGCTTTTCGGAAACCGCACGCTAAAAATAGTCATGGTTTTCCTGGATGTGGTGTTATTTTGATGTTGGTCTTTGTGACCTATCTGTTTCTGCATCTCTGCTGTGGTCCAGTCTTTTTTTTTTTTTTTTTTTTTTTTAACCTCCTTTCACCATCTATGTCTTGAGCATTCAGAGCCCTATCAGAAACATTCATGCTGTCTTTCATTGATGCTTTGAATCACATCTCCCTTTATTTATTCATCCATTTATCCTTCCCTTTCTTTCCACAAAGCCATCCAGTCTTTTAGTTAGAAAACACACATTTATCAGGCACCTAGTTTTCTCTGGACACTGTGTTGGGCACCAGAGACTCTAAGGGAAGAACACTGTGTAGTAGGGATACAGAAACCAAACACATAATTAGATAAAATAGCCTGAGAATAGGTGGGTGATAGAAGGCTTCTTGGAGGAGACAGCAGTTGGACTAATTCTTGAAGGAGATTTAGCTCGAGTGAGGAAGATGCAGAGAACATTCCAGGTGCACATGATAAAGAAGCCAAGTGTAGGAGAGCCTGGCATGCTTGCAGACCTGCAGGCATTCTAGGATGCTCTTGTTGAAGGAGTGCCTGACGCATGGAGGCAACTGACCTATCCCGGTGGCCGTAGGTAAACGATTTCATCTCAACCTCACAAATTTATTGTAAAAATTAAACATGATCATTTAAACAATGAGTCTATCACGGTACCTGACACCCAATAGGTGCTAGAAAAATATTATTCTTAACTTTCATTTCTTTACCATTGCCTTGTTTGCCTTCCTAATCCCAGAGTGCCCACCAGAAAGTAGCTATTCAATAGTTTTTCTTTTTTTTTTTTTTTTTTAGATTTTATTCACCTATCTGAGAGACAGAGCATGAGCAAGGGGAGGAGCAGAGGAAGAAGCAGACTCCCTGCTGAGTGGGGAGCCAGAGGTGGCGCTGGATCCCAGGACCCTGAGATCATGACCTGAGCCAAAGGCAGACACTTAACCCACTGAGCTACCAGCACCCCCACCCCACACTTTTTTTTTTTTTTTAAGATTTTAATATAGCTTCCTTAAATTTAATTTAATAGCTTGACACCCGGTCACAGTTTTCACTTCCTTTTCTTTCTATGAACCACCGAGGGGCACAAAGAGAGCAGCGTCCTCTCAAAGCCTCCCTATCCTTCTCTGCTTGGGAAGTAGTTCCTACCACCACTATTGCATTCTGTCTCTCTGCCTCTGTGCAAATCTCATCTCACATAAATCCTATAATTAGAGGCTCCCACCCCCTTTGCTGGAGATGCATCTGTTGCCCTAGATTTGCACCCATTTGATTGTGGAGAGATAATCACAGGGGCTGCTACAACCTACAGCTTGGCAAAGACAGAAAGAAACGAAATAAATGTTTGGTTTCAGGAGTAGGGATCCCCGTCTTACATCATACCTCTACTTCCTTTTTGCCTGCACACTTGAGTTCAAGGCATGGAATCTTGTTTCTTCGTTTGTTTTTCAAAAGCCATGTAAATTAGGCAAGCGGTAGAAATACGCTTTTTTTTTTTCTTTAGATTGATAAAGATTGTGAAGCTCAGAGAGATAAAACATGTGACTTCAGTCATGGTTTTATTGCTTCCATGGGGGAAAACAAGAGAGAATTAAAAAAAATGGATTATTCTCTTGAAATTATCTGCTTTTGATGTATGTGTGTAAACCTATATATTATTAATTCAAATTAAAATTTAATATGTTAGGAACATATACATATTGAAAAAATCTATAAAACACAGGGAAGCATAAGGAGGAGCCTAAAATCATGCATATCACCATTCAGAGATATTTTTGGTTGATACATGATATGTATATGTGTCTACATAAAACTTTTACAAAATCAGGATTATAATCCATGCACACATGGTTCTTGTTTCACTTACCTTTATACCATAAACATTTCCCCAAGTAATTAAATATTCTTCAAAAATCCAATTTGCTGTGACTCCAGTAATGCCTGGGTCTGTATCACTGAGTCATATCCTGCTTTTCCATTTGAGGGGGAAAAAGGTTCTGCAGCCTTAGAGCCTGTCCCTCGTGTGTCTCCATTTGCCTATCTGTGAAATGGGCCTGAGGGTGTCCTTCTCCCAGGCACACAGCCTCGTTTGGAGTCTCACATGGAGCCAGGGTGATGGGTTTGCCCAGGAATGCAGAATTGGCTTGTGCTGCCTGCATTATCAAGTTGGTGGAGATTCCTATTGCTGTTCTCCATTGGTATATGCATATGCACCTTGCAGGAAGTAGGCTTTTGTCTTCTCTGCAAGCAGGGCTTGCATGGGCGGTGCAGTTCACAGGAAGCAGCTCTGCTCCGATTGTCCCCTTATATTGTCTGTCTTGATGAAAAATGACCAGTTATTATTTCCTACCTTTGGGTCTGGGAGGCACGAAAGAAATCAGTAGCCACATAAAATAGCTGCTGTTATTGTAACAGCCTTTTCATTGATGGATTTAAGTGTAAGGTGTTTGGTATCGATTGCTAGCATCTGTCCTGGGGAGGCTGCGCTGTGGGGGAAGCGATGATAATGGTTGGAAGGGCACCACCAGGGGCCACTGCATGCCCAGCGGTTTCCCTAAAGCTGGAAGAGAGAGTGTATCTGGGCTACGGACGAATCTTGCTTTGCAGGATAACTGTACACTCACAAAAGGTGTTTTCAGAGGCAAAACCCCGTAAAGCGAGTGCTGCTTCCCTACTAGATTCTGATTTCAGAGAATTGAAATTGTCATTCCCAATGTGATATTCAGTTGACTCCTTATTCTCATCTTTCGATATTTTTGGTCTTCCTTCTCTGCGATCACCACTTAAACATAAAAAGCGAACCAAGAGCAAAGCGCATTTTATATCTTGAGTGAGTTCTGTAATACAGGAAAACATTTAAATATTTATCTCCCCTTCCCTACGTTATTTCTGTCTTTTATATTCCCTTCCTTTCCCTTTCATGCTTGAATTGTTCCCTCTACCACAGTGTTGACCTTCAGAAAGCAAAAACAAAGAGTGTCTAGCACATGTATAAAGATGAGATGTTAAGTACTGTGAGAAACCAAAAGTTGATTATGACATAGTCTTAGCCACGAGAGAAACCCGCCGACGTAGAATGCTTCGGCGTGAACATGTTCTCACCAACGATAGTCTTAGTCCAGAGTGGAGGTGAAGGTAATGGTGTAGAGGGGATAGGTTTAGAGGACGAACTAAAAGAAGATGACCAAAAATAAATAAATAAATAAATAAATAAATAAATAAATAAATAAAAGAAGATGACCAGGTATGAAAAGTTGAGCAGAAGGAGGGGTCTGGGATGACTGAGAAGTAAGCCTCAGGCAAAGTTGTATTTGGCCACGGATGGAAAGAAAGAGAGTGGTTTCCATCGTAAGAGAAAATCAGTTCTGTCCCCCAAGTAGAAATGGCTGGTCAAACATCAGGGCTCTGGTGCTTAGAACCTGACGGAGGTGGGGATTTTCGAGTCACTGGCAGGCAAATGAAACTGGAATTGTAGAGGAGGCAGGCTCCCCATGGGTGAGGGAAGCAAGAGCGTTCTGATTGTCAGTTTCCTGTTCTGGCCCCAACACCACTGCACCCCCCCACCCCCCAGAACAGGCGACCTGGGTGATTGTGGTCTCAGTGGATGGAGGGAGGAACAGACGGGTGGGAAGTCAGGGGAGATAGTGAGCAGTTGACAGAGTATCAGAACCTTAATGTGTTATAATTTCAGAGATCCTATAGGACAACATAAGGTGAGTCCCCCTCCTCTTACAGATGGAGGGATTTGAGCCCCAAGGAAGCAAAGAATCTAGTCCAATGTCTCCTTGTGATTCGGTCTATTTTTGATTCACATCCCTCAGGTTTTTGAATCTGAAGGATTCAGCTCTAAACCCTGGACCTGCTAAACTTACCAGCCACCAACATAGCTAACTTCTTTGAAGCTCGGTTTTCTGATCCATAAATTAACACCTTGCCAGATAAGTGTGAGCACCCTGGTGAAATCAGGTACGGTGCGTGTCTGATATGGTAGTGTTCAGTACACAACCTCCGGTGGTACCCCCAAGCCAGCATTCTCCTTTGGAAAGTCATGGGGATTACTGTAAATCATGCGCCCTCCGCTTAATCGTGTACAGCCTCCATCCTGTGAACCCAGATGGATGGAGATCCACGTTGGTTAGGTCGTTTGGGTGTTTGCCTCAAATGCTAATGATAGTTCACTTTGGCAGAGAAACAAACTTAGGCCAGTGGGGTTCTTGGAATATTAGTCCCATTTGTTAACAAAAGAATCTATCCGTCAACAGGACCTCCTGAGCAGGCATCTCACGAGGAGAGCTCCAGAGGCACAGATGTGACAAGCACTGTCCTCCCACGGGGAGACTGAGAACCATAACTCCCTTCTCTGAGCTCTGAGATGGCCCAGAGTCTTCTAATACTTACTCCGCCCCCCCATCCCCACCCCTGCCAAGCATATATTTTTTAAAACATGCAGCTCAGAAACAGAGAATAGCTTGCTCAATGTCACACAGCAAGTTTGTGGTGAACACTGCAGAAGAAATCTAACTTTCTAGAACATAGTGAAAATGATTTGCCCCTGAAATAGAGGGATGATGTGTAAAAAAGAGCTAACTACCTCAGCTGTTGAGTAAGCTGACCAGCTTCTCGTTCAGTTTTCTGAGATCAGTGAGGAACGCTTGGTGTGTTTCTCCACTCGTTTTGCCAACGAATGGGTAAGGGTGTGCAACAGAAATGGAGCTGGTGAAATAAATCAGGATATAGGAATTCAGAGATTTGGGATAGAGATGAAGGCAGGGAGAAGTCAATGGGAAACTGAAGTTGAGAGAGAAGCAAAAAGGTGAAGAGAAAGATGTTCAAACCAAGATATGGGGATTAAGACACAGGAACGGTGAGGAAGGAGAGCCCAACACTTAGATGACACAGGAGGAAAGCATAATGAGAGTAGGAACAGATGATACAGAGACAAGGGAAACCAAGAATGAGAAGAGGATTGAGAAGCAGAACCTTCCAGAACAGAGAACGAAGTCTGTACCACGTCAGTATGGTAACAGATGGTAACTAGACTTACCGTGACGACCGTTTCATGATGTACACCAACGCCGAAGCACCGCGGTGTACACCTGCAACTAATGAAATATTCTATGCCAACTATACTTTAATTAAAAAATTAAAAAATATATATGTATTGTTTTTTTAAAAGGAGAGGCAAGCAACCAGGGAAAAGTGTGGTTCTTGCAGCTAGCAACCAGCAGCCAGCAGCAGGGGGCATCAGAACTCCACGGATATTAAAAGCTTGAGGGAGGGAAAGCATATCTGGAGAGACTGAGAAGAGAGAGAGAGAGAGAAATAGGATGTATAGAAAGAGGTGGGACAGCCCCGGTGGCTCAGCGCCGCCTTCAGCCCGGGGCGTGACCCTGGGGTCCCGGGATCGAGTCCCACATCGGGCTCCCTGCATGGAGCCTGCTCCTCCCTCTGCCTGTGTCTCTGCCTCTCTCTCTCTGTGTGTCTCTCATGAATAAATAAATAAAATCTAAAAAAAAAAAAAAAGAAAGAAAAGAAAGAAAGAAGGAGGTGAGACTCCCTCCTTGTAACTAGAAATTAGGAGGATGGGTGAATGGCTCTCCCTCTGGGACCCTGCATTCAGTGGTGTAGACAGCTCCCGCAGGCGTTCTCCTGTTCCATGTAAACACCGCGAGTGTGGGAGTCGTTGTTTTCCATGATATCAGAGACATTCTCAAAGAGAAGGAGTCCAAGGGACAAGGCCTGTGCTTGGCCACCCGGCGTACACGCTGCCAGAACTCACTCGGTTACACATGGGCACATCTAAGTGGAACAAGCTTACCCCGACATCTTCCCCCATTTTTCCTCCCCAGAGGAGGCAGCAACGGAAAAGTGAGGCTTAGAAAAGAAACAATGGATCGATGTTGAAACACTGGTTTTTCAGTTTTGTCTCTTTCTCCTCATCCTTGCTGGGTAGGTCTTACTCTCCCAGCCTCTTCTCTGCAGTCCCATTTCATCTGAGGTCTCTCTCTTAATCTCTTACCAGAGAGAAAGAGGGAAAAGAAAGAAAAAATAAAGAAAGAAAAAGCTTCCAGTTTGAGTTTTTGAGATTTCTGATTGGCTCAGCTTGGCTCGAGTGTCCCCTTGACTTGGGCCAACCATAGTCACCAAGGCAGTGACATATTCTGATTGGCTCAGCCGAGTGACATGCCCATTCCTGTGTAGGGCTGGAGATGTGGGGGGTAAAAGGATGGTAAAAGATGGAGGACTTGTGGGGGTAAAAGGATCTGCTGGCAGAAGAAGGAGTTAGAATCATGAACCCCGAAACCCCAGCAGCTTAGGTCTACTAAGCACATCTTAGAGGAAGTGGACTGTTACTCCAAACCCCTTTCCTCATGTGTCAAATGGCTTCAGTTACACCCGCCTTGCCCGCCTCCAGGGGTTGCAGTGGTCTGCATGGAAGTCAGAGCAAATCACACTTGCTCGCAGGAATGCAGATGAGCAGCAAGAAACTGAGTATGAGAATCAGGAGACTCGGGTGTTAGTTTTGGCTCAGACACAAATATAACCAGCAATAAAAATTTGAGTAAGTTCCTCATCTTGCTGGATTTAAGTATCCTTAACTGTAAAATATACATGTAAAATATAGAGATTTACTGGGTCAGTATATTTTTCAAGTTTTTGGTGGTCATTAGACCCCTCTGAGTGTCTGAGGAAAGACAGATGCCTTTACTGTCCCCCCTCCGCGTCAAGAAATTCATGAATCCTCTACAAGTCTCTCCATAGACCCCAGGATGAGAACTTCTGGATCATATTGCCCTCAAGGTGATATCTGACTCTATTCAATGGATTGAAAAGAAGGGCTGCGTTCTCAGCAGAAAAGACAATTGTGAATCAAGCAGACATACATCTCTCTTTGGTTTAAATCCTCTTCCCTGAAATATCATGCATGTTTCTCATTATCTCTTTTCTTTGGACTATTCCTCCTCTACTCTTCCTTCTTCTCTCTCCCACCACCTCATCCTTCCTCCACTACAGGTAGTCAAGTGTGGGTGTGATTGAAGTTTCTTTTCCATCTGCATTAGTGGCAGGAAGTGTTGCTATCAGGGAAATGGATGGGACATGTATCATCTCTTATCTGCATCTCCAAGAACTTAAATGATTTCTTTCCCCCAACCAAAATAAATCAAAGGAGAGGAATTTTAATTGTAGTCACCAGGTGGTGAATTCAATACATCCACGTGAGTCTCTGTGCTGGCAGTGTTGTCAGAGGAGCTTGTCTCTCCAGGCAGGAGGATAATGGGATTGCAAGCCTGGAGATGGGGGGAGGGGAAGAGAGGACTCTGGGGATTATAACAGCGGCTCCCCGGTGAGAAGGAAACAGTCAAGCAAGGCCTGTTAAATATAAAGGCCAGAGAAACATTCCCTCATGTCAGGATTTTTAAAACTCACGCCCCACTGTAAACAGTTTCTCCAAGGGACTCATGGGGGCTGCTCACGCTAGCATGGCTCACACAGTCCATGATGGATCATACATATCCATAATTTCCCCCTGAGCAGTCAGTTTAGAGCCATGGATGGAGCTCTCACTTGGGCCTCAGACAGATCTGGCCATATATCCACTCTCACTATTAAATGCTGGAACTTTTCAATTAATAAATATTTACTGAGTACCTACTGCATGCTAGACACTTGTTCTAGACAGTGGGGATACATCAGCAAAAATAGAGATTTAGAGCCCGGTTAAACATACACTTAGCCTATTACCTAGCAATCCCATTCGTACACGTTGAGCTAAGACAATATTTTCACAACAGGACCTGTACGTGAATGTCCCTAACAGCTTCATTCCTGAGAGCCCCCAGATCGGCACCAAGCTGAATGTTCATCATTAGGTCTATAAACAGATAGACAGATACAGATAGATAGATAAACAAACTGTGGTCTCTTCATTACAGTGGGATACTACTTAGCAATAAAAAGCTAATGTTGTTAAGAAAAATATAAATTAATTTTGAAAGCATTATGTTGAGCAAAAAGCCAGATACAAAAGGGTACATACTGCATGATTCTATTTAAATGGGTTCTAGAAGAGGAAGACTAATCATAGTTCCAGAAATCAAACCAGTTTGTTGCATGGGATGGGGAGTGGAACTTTTTGGGGGGTGCTGAAAAGGTTCTATATCTGAATATAGCACATTTCTTTACCAAAACTCATCAATCTATACACTAAAATAAATACATTTAATTTCATGTAAAGCATCATGCGATAAAGTTGGGGAAAAGAGAGAGATTTCTTCCTAGGCCACCTAGAGCTGTGTTCTGGTGTTGACGATAAGTCAGCAGGTTCAGAACTTACCTGGTAGTATAGCAGGGGCAATAGGTAAGAAGATGGAAGACAAGGAGAGAGAGTTGTTTTTTTATGCGGTGTGATCAGAGATGGCCTCCTGTAAGCTGACATTTGAGAAGACCAGAAGTAAAAATATGAGCCATGTGAGGAAAGTCATTCCAGACCAAGGGAAGAGCAAGTGCAAAGGCCTTGAGACAGTGGCATATGTGTCCCAATCAAAGAGAGGGAAAGAGGTGAGGGTTGATTGGCTGAGCAAAGTAGAGAGTGGTGGGGCATGACTCGGGTCTTCAAGGAAAACCAGAACCCAGACACACCAGGCCTTTGAGACCACTGCTCGGACTTCTGGTTTTGTTCTGTGCTGGAAAACCACGAGGATGTTTTGACTTGAGGACGGACACAGGTTGACTAAGGTTTCTAAAGCTTTATTCTGGAGAAAATACTATATGTGGCTAGAGAAAACACACGGAAAGCTTTTTCAATAATCTAGGCAAGACATGATGGATTTAAATAGAGGTGATGGGACATGGTCAGATTCTAGGTGTATTTTGAAGGTAGAACTAATTTGTAGAAGGATTTAATATGAGGGATGAGAAAGAGTCACGAGGGATGTCTCCCATGTCGGCCCAAACAACCAGAAGCATGGAATACCACTCTGTGACATTAGTTTTTCTGATTTTTAGTCTTTTTATCTCTGTTATAAAGGTACTATACCCTGCTTCACAGAGTTCTATTATGGAACCAGAGAGCCTGCAGGTAGAGTGCCTAAGACAGGAGAAATTCAGTATCTTAATATATATTTGTTCTTTATTAGTGCATTAGAAATAATTTTTATTTTTATTTTTATTTTTTTTTTGTGGAGGTCTTCCAAATATATTGTCTCGGTGATGACTATTCCCTGCTATCTGAGAACATAATTATACCCATTTTGCAGGACTGGCACTTAAAGAGGAGAAACGATTTATTTGCTTAGTGTCCAATATTGTTGCAAAGTTCTAGAATCCAATCCAAGTCTCTTAATGTCATGTAACGTAAACCCTCGTGTCCTAATTCCAAACTGCCCCTCTCCGTATTTCCAGGGTCTTCTCTAGATGTTTAGCTCCGTTTAAATAAACATTTCTCAAACATCAATGCTAGGGAGACGATAAAGAAGCTACAGTTATTGCAATCCAAGGTATCTCTCTGAGTCTTCTTGGGAGGAAAGTCATACTGATAGTAAATTAAAAATAAGTATCTCTTGACGAAATAGGTGAATGCCTCACATTTTTTCTGGCATAATATCATTCAATATTAACAGCCTCCCTATAATGTAGGTTTTGATATTCCTGTTTTATAAATGAGGCAAGGCTTTGAAAATTTATATGAGGTCAGACATCTAGGTAGCATAAGGTTCTGTAGCTTTGTCTGACAAGAAGATTGTTATGCATGACACGATATGGTTTCTCTCCACCCTGGTACCTTTTCATAGTTCCATTCAGGGGAGAGTCAGCAGGCAGTCCCTGGCATCACTAGGTGCAATGCCAGTCCAAAAGTGATGGAAAACACATGTTGGAGACCCCAGTAGGTCTTGAATGTCTGAGTCCCAAGTTCTCAGGTTTGCAGCTGACTGCAACCAGGTCAAGATTTGGAGAAATAGGATACCCAGTGAGTTCTGAGCCTCTAACATAGAGGCCAGGGAAGTTCCTGCAGCTGGCCCAAAGTGAGAAGTTGCTCAGCTCAGATTTGGAGCTTTCTGCTGCCTTTGTGGTGATACCATTAGGCAAATGAGCTGGTCTGAGGGAGGCTGATAAGGCTCAGGGAGAGAATGTGCGAGTCTTTCCAGAGGGGGGTCCTTTGAAGCAGCCACAGAACAATAAAGCTGCTGGCCTGAGATAGGAAAGGCCTTGAAAAATAACCAAATGAGGGCCTCTTCCTTAGTTCCTTGGAGCTGAATTTTATCAGGAAGGCCACTTGTGCTTACAGAAAGCTCTAATCGCTCACAGTGGGACGCAGATTCTCAGTGAGACTGCAGTTGCTGATCAGGTCTAAATGTTCAGGATTCTGTCTAAAGACATGTTTCTCACTGTGCAGCCTGCCTGTTCTGTTCTCACAGCTTCTTTAGAGTTTACTAAGCATCTGGACCATCTGAGAATCATGCTTGCCAAAGACTATCCTTTTCTCCCAGAGGAATTAAGCTTTAAGTTGATCTCTGGGGAGGACAACACCTGTCTCCGTCATGCCACCCTCAACAAGGATATATCAAGCCCATGACTACCTACCCACCCTACCCTGTTCCTCAAGATGGATGGATGGAAACCAAAAGTGTCCAGAGCATCAACTCCTTAAAATTCTCCTCTCCCTTGAGCTCTTCTCTTGGTCATTGGAAAGAACAATGACTTTGGAACCAGAATAACCAAGTTCCAATCCCAGCTCTTTTATCTAAACCTTTCATTAAGTCATGACCTTATCTTAGGATTCTGTTTTCTTATTCCTGAAACAGAGATTATGGCCTTAATTCATAGAATTAGAAGGATCAATTACAATAGTAATTTTAAGGTGCCCCAAATTGTTTCTGGTACTTGTAACCCTAGTCATGTTGGATTTCTTTTAATTCTCATATTCACCAGGCTCTCTTGGCATCCAAGACTTCACTTACTTCTATACTATTGTTTTCTGTTTCCAGTATCTACCACATTCCTGCAGCTGACCCTCATTTATTCAACTTCCCCATGTAAGTTTCTGCACCATTTCCTCTGGGAGCTCTTGGTCATTTCCCTAAATCTAGATGGGAGGTCCCTTTCTATGCTCGTACAGTGCTCTGTTCTTCTCTGTTATAGTGATTATTAAAATGACAACTCTCTTGGCCATTTCCTGCACTAGGTATTACTCCATGAGAGAAAGGACCATATCTGTCATAGACCCGTGTCAAAGTTATGTGTTTTCCTAGTTTACAGAACTCTTCCATGCTTTGTCAACCCTTAACTCTCCTAATGAAATCAACATCCCTCTGAGCTCAGTTGTATTAATCAGTTCATACAAATAAAGAATATCTAAAGAGGTTAAGAAACTTACTCAAATGATACTACCTATTAGATAATGCTTATAATTTGATTCCATTGATCAATTCCAGGTAATAAAAGTAAACATTCATTACGTACTCCTTAACTGCCACAAAGATATATGAAGGGTTTACACTGAAACTATACTATTTGGATATTTTTACAATAAGTATTTTACAAACACAGCATGATGGTCTCAGGATAAAGAACTCAAATAAGGACACAGAAAGAGTATACAGTAAAGCCTAGATTAAACTTGGTTCTATAAGAGACTGGAATCCGTATTCATTGTCAGCAACTTGTCTCGTATACTTTTTCAAAGGCTCAGTAAGTTCCTTTGCACCAAACAATTCCTTTTGTACTCCACCCAAGGTTTTGCTGTTTTAATTTTTTTTTTTTTTTTTTTTTTTTTGCTGTTTTAATTTAAAGATGAACTCATTTTCTCTTATTTCATTCTCCATAGCTAAAAGTTTTTCCTGTTCAGTATTCTTATAAACAAAATCTGTGACTCTTGACGTGGTTGCCAAGAAATTTGAAAATTTTCCTAAGAGTTCCATAAAACAGGAAATTTCTGGGTAATGAGTGAAGCACAGAGAATAAACCTACCATCTCTGTCCAAAGGTTAGCCCTTAAGTTTTATTACAAGCTTATATTCAGAGAAGAAGATGATGAAGGAAAACCAAGAGTCCTTCTCTTTCATTGAGGACATTTTGGGGGGAGTTCAGGATCATTAACTCAGGGAAAAGACTCTTTGTGTGTGTGTGTTCTGTGTGTGCACACGCATTCTTATATAAAGCTTTGTGAGTTTTGTGATAGAAGTTAGTCATGACAGTAGTCTTCAAGTATCAGAGACTGATAAGTGGGAAATATAAGGACAAAGGTCTTAAATAAAAATATAGTTTATAAGTCCATTACAGCATATAAATAATAAAAGGCATATAGATAATCTTGTGTGAATAGTAGACATACCAAAAGACCCAGGGTCATTTTCTGTATACATTTAGTGATTTCTCAGCTTCCTTTCAATTCTAAAAGTCCAATATTAGGTGAATTTAAGTTAGCAACTTCTAATGATATTATGGATAATAAATTTTAAAGAGTTGGCTAGAAATAAGTAAAATATGACCTATTCTTAAGAGCTTTGCGGACCTTTAAATACATATTTTCTTGACTAGTGTGTTGACAAGTTGGTTGGAGGGTGTCTAATGGCCTCACTCATATGTCTGGTCACTCTTTGGGGTGGCTGACGTAGCCACCTTGATTCTCTTTCATGAAACACCCCAGCTAGCTAATTCAGCTTCCCCACATGGTGCTTGGGTTCCAAGGGATTGTGAAAGGAAGCTGCAAGCCTTCCTGAGAGCTCCTTCAGAAATTATGCAACGGTGAGGTCCAAGCCTATTAGAAGCTAGCTCACATTTAGAGGCTTAACATCTCACAGGAGTAGAAAAATAGATTATATTTCCTAATGAGAGAATGAGAAATTCCACATCGCAAAGGTACATTACACAGAGGGAAGGGAGGAATTTGTGGTCATATTTTGCAATCACACACTTTAGAAGGGGTGTTTCTCTAACATCTTACCTGAACTCTTGCTTATCTCATACCAATCAAAATAATCATCACTTCTGCTATACTAATGCATATTTTTCAAGTTTCCAAAGTTCTCTGATATCCAATTTCTCTTTCTTTGATTTCCACAGCAATATCTCCTACTAAATAACGTAAGGCACATTGTTTCATACATTTAAACTTTCAGTTCCTCATTCATAAAATGGAAAATGTTCTTATCCTTACTATGTTTTAGAATTACTTAAAATCCAGTGGGATAATTGAGGAATGGTTAACAGTGACCAATTTATGAGATTTTAGTGACTTCTTGCATCAAGAAAGGAAACTCCAGGGGATCATCTCCTGAATGCCAAATTCTCAAAAAAGATTTATGAACTACTCAATATATGAGTCCTGGATACAGTTTAGATTTTTCAATACTGGATTTTCTGGGATATTGTATTGGCTTATTAGACAAAGGAATGGATATATGAAATTAAGATTATCCACAAAATTTAGTTGGTTTAATTGCATGCTGTGGTAGAAAGACTCCATTAATTCTTAGCCAATCAAAATCAAACAGCCTGAAAATATTGAGTTTTTAAAAAGATTTTATTTATTTATTCATGAGAGACACACAGAGAGAGGCAGAGACACAGGCAGAAGGAGAAGCAGGCTCCCTTTGGGGAGCCTGATGTGGACTCGATCTCAGGATCATGACCTGAGCCAAAGGCAGACACTCAACCTCTGAGCCACCCAGGTGTCCTGGGAGATATGACTCAAATCTCAAAACATGCCTTTATGGTTTGTCCACTTACCTGCTTTCTGTTCTCTACACTAAAATTCTTTAAAGAATTTTAAAATACAGTAGGGAACTTATTTCAGGGACAGCAAGGAGTGGCAGGAGAGAATTATCACTTATCATACCTCTCCCCTGTCTCCAACATCCTACATGATGGATCACTAAGTCTTCTCGGTGAAGCTGTTGTGGATGAGCACACCTAGGCTTGTTACCACTTGCTCAAAGACTCAGCTCATTGGAGTCAGATCACAGGGTCAAATTTAGATCTCCTAACAAGAAAGCTCTATATTTCTGTGCACCCTGAGAATGTTACTTCTCAGAAAAATAGATACCTTCAAGATATTATTCTCTTGTAGAAAAGAAATTTAAAAGATGAGTATGAGGTCATCACTGTGACCAGAAACAAATCAGACAAACCTTTGGCGTCTACGGGAAAAGCAAAGGGAGTGCCTACTGATAAAGTGTGTACTACAGAAGCTGGGTTAAGAGCAAGAACAATAACAATAAAAAGTCCCTTCAATTCCTTAAAGTGGCCCTTCATTAATAATCCCACGGCCACATAATATCTGCCACATTCCCTTCCTTCTCTCTGCATCTTAGGGAAACAGAGAAGAAAGATATTTTTGAACAGAGAGCTCCCCCAGTTCTATTGGCTATATACATATTTCACTTCTTAAAAGCTGCTGACAAACGGCAAGGTTCGTTTTAGTGCCAGCCTACCATAAATTTATTTGCTTGTTAATGCAGCTTCCCCAGTTCATGTTTTTGCTAACTAGGAGCATCAAAATGTCAATCTGTCCTGAGGGGTATATCAACCTCATGATCTGAACTCGGTAACAAGATAAAAGTATGCACTGCTCAAGAGCACACACTACCTCAAGAATCAAGGCATGCTGGAATCCTAATATCAGAGAATCTTACAATGATAGAACAAGACCTGTAGAACCATAGACTAATATACTCTTAGAAGTGGATGGAACCTTAGGGCTCGTCCTATCTTGTCATGCTTTGTCTTTTTACAATTTCCCCAGCCCCAAAACTTTATTTTCCTTTTATATGGTATTGATATTTAGAAATGGATGAATTCAAAGTCTGGCATTATCCTTTTTTTTTTTTTTTTAAGATTTTATTTATTTATTCCTGAGAGACACACAGAGAGAGGCAGAGACACAGGCAGAGGGAGAAGCAGGCTCCCTGCGGGGAACCCAGTGTGGGACTTGATCCTGGGACTCCTGGGATCATGCCCTGAGCCAAAGGCAGATGCTAAACCACTGAGCCACCCAGGCATCCCAAGGTCTGGCATTATCTTAACAACATCTTAGCCCATTGGAAGACAGAAAGAGAAGAGATGGGTAAAGTAGCATAATTCGATTTCAGTGAGAGGCCCCTGGTACTAAAAACAAAGTCATAAACATGGACATGATTCATCATAATCACTGTAGCAGGTTTTTATTTGTTTAAGTGTGTCTTTGCCTGCATTTCCTTATTTTGGCAGAAAGTCTTTCCTTTTCCTTTTGAGAATCATCTCTCCCCAACACTCGGATACTGTCTAGGAGGTTTGATCAAATCCCCTGGCCCCAGCCTGACGATTGGCTTATTTGATCTCCCCAGCCATAGTTCATGAATAAGCATGGGATCCCAGTTAGCCAAATTAGAGTGAACATTGGACTTTGCTAAAACATGTAGAGAGGAAGTACTATCTTTTCCCTTGACTTGCTGATCTAATGAGATGCTAGCCTGACAGGGTAATAACCTTCTGGCCATCTTGTAATAAGAGCCTGATTGGGAATGAAGCTACCAGGGAGAAAAGCAGGACCAAGATGCTGAAAGACAAAAGCCTGGTGAGGTAGAGATAGGGATACTCCATATTCCTTACCCCTCATAGTGAGGTAGGCCAGTGTGGCAAGGTCAGGTCAATGCTCTCTGAGTAGAAGTGATGTACCCTCTGAAGATAAAGATCTAAATAAGAGGTAGCTTAGGGGCACCTGAGTGGCTCAGGTAAGCATCAGACTCTTGATCTCAGCTCAGGTCATGATCTCAGGGTCATGAGACCTATGTTGGGCTCCATGCTGGGCATGGAATCTGCTTAGGGCTCTTTCCTTCTCCCTCTGCCTTCCCCCTGTTTTCACACACACTCTCTAAAATAAATAAATATATTTTTAAAAGGGGGTAGGTAAAAGCCAAACATGCAACTACCATGAGGCCCAGTCATTTCTAATCCCAGGTATTACCCGAGAGAAATGAAGGCATATGGCCCTACAAAGATGTGTACACAAATATTCATAGCATCTTTACTCATAACAGCCCAAAACTGATAGCAACCCAAATGTTTATCAATAAATGACCTAAAAGTATTGCAACGTGTCTATAAAGTGGAATACTACCCAGCAATTTAAAGGAATAAGTTATTAATTCACACAACAGTGGTGAATCTCAAAATAATTATGCTGAGTTAAAGGCAGACAAAAAAGAATGCAAGATGAATGATTCCATTTATAAAAACTACTGGAAAATGCAAACTGATCAATAGTAACAAGAAAATAGTTGCTTAAGGACAGAGGTGAAGGACAAGGATTGAGTTAGGAGGGATTATAGATGGGTATGATTAAACTTGGGGGTTTATTTTCTTGATTGTAGTGATGGTGACTGTGGTGATGCATGGTCAAAATGTATCAAGTTGTACAATTTATATATGTGTGGTTTATTGTAAGTCAATTTGCTGTAAGAAAGCTGGTAAAAAATAAGAGAAATAGAGCCTATTTTGGCCTGAGTCCTCTAGCAGGGCAGAGGACCCCCCCTCCCAGCAGCGACTAACCTATATCAGAAAGAAGTCTTAGTGCAATAATGTCGTATAATAAATCATTCCAAAATTTAGTGCTTTAAATATTGACCATTTACTGTCACATTTGCAGGTCTGTGGATGGATTGCAACTTGGATGGGGTAGGCTAGATGCCAGCATCCAGGCTGAAGGTTGGATTAAAGTCTGTTCCACATATGCGTCTATTGTTAGAGCAGTAGCTATACAGGCCATGATGTCTGCTCTATGTGTCCTAGTCTGGAGCCGGATGGATTGGTAGTAGTTACCTAAGCCACATTATTTTCATGGTGGGTCACATGTGTGTGGGAGCCTAAGCCAAAATGGATAACTATAGGTATGGCCTTTGCTCATGTGATGTCTGCCAATGTGGCACTGGCCAAAGCAAGTCATGGTTAAGCCCAACTTCAGTGGGGTAGAAAGTAGACTCAGTCACAATGTGGGAGGAATAGAAGTGAATATTTATTTAATGATAATTTATGCTATGGTATATATATATCAATGATATATATATATATATGATAGTGTAAATTATATATATATATATATATATATATAATATAAAATATATATATTTTGCCAACAAGCAAAACTTTGAATATGGAGCCACTGAGATATCTGGAGGTTCTTTGTTTTAACACATGAATTTATGCCTGTGCTAAGAACATCAGATGTGCACTTGGATCCAATGGTAATTGTAAGTTTCCATTTTGTCGGCCAACACATTTTATTTACTTAACCCTGTTTGAGTTTTGAGATTTCTCTCACTTGAGCCCAAAAATATCCTTACTATTAAAATCTTGCAGAACAATGATGAACAAAGAGCAGAGCCCAGTAAAATAAATCATACCTATCATTAGTTGAGCACTTACTATGTGCCGATTGCTTCACATTAATTATTTCACTTAAGCCTCATCATATGCAGCAAGGTTGGTATTATACACTAATCTTTTAGCAAGAAAACGGAGATTCAATGTCTCATGAAAAACACAGACTCAAGAAGTAAACTTAGATCTGTTGAAACCAGGACCTATACTCTTTTCCAATTTCTCATGTTTTTGCTCATGAGAAAATCAACAAAACATGGCACCAAAGGCATTTACAATATCTCTCTGTCTCCAGAGAAAGCTGAAATTAATTTCTTTCTGAGAGATCCAACATCTATCGTGTGTTTTAACTCTCTTCCTCAATTGTTGTCAGTCCTTACCCTTAGTCCTAAAACTTCTTCCTCAGTCTAAACAATGTGGCGTTCATGGAGAAAGTAGTAGACGTGCTATCTAGCAGCAGGACTTTGAGTCCCTGATCTCCAGTTTAGTGGTTGTGAGACCTTTGGAAAACCATTTAAATATTCCTCCGTTACAAAATCAGGAAAATATAGTATCTCCTACCCCTACCTACCTACCTGATTTGACGGTTAAATATGATAAAGTGAAAGCAATTTATAAACTACAAAGTACTTTAAAATATCATAAAGGATGTTATTTTCATCATAATAAAGTTACTAATAATGATCCAGAGGAGCTAATCTCTATTCGTAGAATTTTAGCTGTTGTAACAAGTGGTGCTGGGGTGGGGATTTATAGCTAGAGGAGGGTGTTCTTGCCAAAGGATCCTTAATGTCGACCACATAGGCAGACATTGTATCTGCCTCCATAAGGCAGTAACCTTTGCTACATGTGGTAGATTCAATACCACTTCCAGCTGTAAGGTCTCTAATTACCCAGGGCTTTCGCCAGCAATCTACAGCCCACTCCATGACCATCAAAAGATCTCCCAACACTAGCTGTGATGCTTTTTCTTTTCTCTAAGAGGTCTTTATTAACTCCTCTGCCTCTGCTGGGTCCTGGAGGCAAGGTAGGTGATTAATGGCCCCTGAATTATGATCCAACCAGAAAGACTGTTGGTGGAAATTTATACTCAGAGCAGTAAGCTAGACTTCCTTCAACCCAGGTACTTGACATTCATTGCACAATTTAATTGTAAAGAGTAGTAGTTAATGAGAGCACAGGGGAAGAGGGTGAAATAGGAGCTGAGGTCTGGGCTGAAGGCCAGTGCTCTCAGCAGAGAAGTTACGTCTGCGGGTGGGGGGGTGGTGGTGGTGGAATGAAGCACAGAATAGACAAATTGCAGCATCGGAATGGGATTTTCATCATCATTATATTTGGTCGATAAGGAAGCTAAGGCACAAAGAGACTAATAAGTAAAGATAATAACAGCAACAATGACAACAACGATAACAACTGCCTTTTTGTTTTAGTACCTTCTATGAACCCACCTGTAGGTGGGAAACTATACAAGCACCAAAGCTAATCTCAAAAGCAATATGGTGAAGTTAGGTATCATCGTCTTTATTTTACAGCTGAGAAATTTGGCGCTCAGTGAGCTGAAGTGACTTGTCCAGGATCATGTAGCAAGGTCTTGGCTCTGAGATTATGAGCAGGGCCGGTATGGACTTGGACATCTCTGCTCCTTCCAGTGCTTCAGTGACATTGCTTCCCACTCTGACTCTTTCCTGCTTCCATCAGTGTAGAGTTTACTATGTGCCAAGCACTGCGTTTATGTCTTATCACTACTGTGCTCAGTTTACCATTGAGGAAATGTGGACTTAGTACGGGTAAGTAATGCACCCGAAGCCCTGTCCTGAACAAGTGGCAGAACTGGAATTCAAGACCAGTTCTGCCCGACTCTGGGGAGGATTATCTTAGCCATTGCTATACCCAGCTACAGCTGCCACTAATAACCGACACTGTCACCGTATACCCAGCATTATGATTCAAACCCCATCTTTTAGGATATGCATGTCTATCGTCATGCTGCCTGCAGATTAGGATGAGATAAATCGGGGACAGGACGTGCTGCCTCAGTTACCACTGCGCCAATAGAGCCAATCCAGTGGCATGAATGAGACCCTGTTTTGGTAACTGACCACGTAATTTATCAAATCCGTGGACTCCACAAGGATCATGAGTTCAAAGTTAAAGAGTCAGCCACTTCCTACCCTGGAAGAACCCTGCTGCTTAATGAAACTATATGTCTTCTAGCTGATTGGAAAATTGAATGAAACAGGCTGCCAAGATGCATGCAAACCTCTGAGCCGAGCTAAGCTTCCCTGTATAAATAAATTGCAAAAATAAAGTATCTTTTTTACTTGCATATAAAAGCAAGCAAATGAATGTCTTTTGCATAATTGCTACAAAGGGCCCCAACCAGCCATTTCCATTTGCAATTTCATATTTCAATAAAGTTTTATTTATTTTCATTTGCAAATGTATTTGCTGCTTGTGAAGAGAAGACTCATTGCTCTGAGTGGTGCCAGATTGTTGGGAGGAGCTTCCATGCCCGAAAATGGTCTTCTTGCTGACCAGGAGACCTTTGAGCTTGCCTACATGCCTTCCCCTTCCCAGCTGTCCCCCTGCCTATTACTGTATTTATGATTTTCTTTCTCTTCAATTACCCAATTGCTCTCTTTCCTGGAGGCTAAAAACGTGCTAATGGAGAGATCTCTCCATTCAATAATTATTAACGGAATACCTACTATGTGCCAAGAGCTGTTCTAAATATTAGAGAGACAGCAATAGCAAAGTAGACAATAAAACTTACATTCAGGGAATGAAAGATCCAGACAAAAATGTGTGTTTGTTCGGGGTAGGTGTTTGAGGGGAGGCATAAACACTGTTAAAACATTGCATGATAGTGGGCAAAGCATGTGTGTAGGTCCTAAAGGGGAAAGACCTTGTTGTCCTTGTGAAATAGGTAGATGTATGTGGCTGGAATGGAGAGGGCAAGAGAAGAGTGGGGGGAGATGAATCTAAAAAGGAAGCAGGAAAAAAAATTGAAATAAAATAAAAAGGAAGCAGGAGCTGGAGACCATAGGGATCTTACAAACTACAGCAGTTATATGAGAAACAGCATGTTGCAATGGAAACAAACAAACTAAAAACTAAAGATCCATGAAGCATTTCTTTGGTGGGCAGAATAAATTCCTTTGGAAAGGTATTTGCACATCAATTGAATTTCTAAGTTCTTCTCACTTACACTGTTTATCCTCCAATGTCTGTCAATTGTGGTAGGAGTGGTGGGCAATTGAGGTGACTCAGGATCCTGAATGCTCAAATTCAACCTTGACCCAGCCGGTGCCCCTGAGAGCTCTCAGGAGAAGGTATTTCCCCAGAGAACAAAGAGGGAGCAAAGTGTACCCTTGATGTTCTTTATTCAAAGCCCTAGGTGGTTCCAGGATAGGCTAAGCTGGGCCACATAGGTGACTACTTCTGTCCGTGCCAAGGTATCACCACTATGATGAGAAAAGGCAAGTCCAAGGAGAAAATCAAGGAAGAACACATCATAGATAAAATGTTTTCTCCCTAAGGCTGAGAGCTTAGCTGATCTAATTTGTCAGCGTGTGGGATTTCCCTGGTTCTGTCTAGTTTCCAGCTGGGTGAGGGCTGGGCAATTTAAACTTTAGCCTTTTAAGGAAGGAAGATAGAAAAAAAAATGGAAGGGGGAAGAAACAAGGTAGATGAAAGAGAGAAAACATTTGCTCCCCAGATCATGGAGAAGGATGCTCATCCCAGGCCTCCAAGGAGGAGGTTAATAACCAATAACCCTTTAGAAGCAGCTCTGGAGCCACCTTATATCTTTGTCTAACTTTCCCTTTAGGAACACTTGAGCCTCGTAGTTTTCATTAAATCAGAGGACAAAGAAAAACTCAAGAGGTAAATACAAGGATTTATGCTATTAAAGCAGGTGAGAGCTTATACAAATCATTAGCAAAATTAAAGATAAAGGACCTGATTTCCACCCAATTTGTAGATCAATCCGTTACAAAAAAAGAAGTTGTCCTGTTTTAGTATCACCAAAGATGAGACCAAGTACAATTTCTTTAAATTGTTAAGTAGCATTCTTAGTTGAATATATCACTAAATGCTGAAATGGAATAAAGACGACTTTCAAACCAGCCTCAGGGGCCCAGATTTATGGAATGTTAGAAAGAACCTCAGGAGGCAATTTCATGGAGTCCCTGACTCTATTTTGCCGGTGAATACATTTAGGATCATATTTAGAACTGAATTAGAACCCATCTGCTTCAGATTCCCTGGCCAGGGTTCTCTCAATGGCACCATGTCCCTCCTTCCAAGAAAGGCTAGGACATAAGGCATGAGACATGGTGTTTGGAGTTTTTCCAAATGGTTGGAAGCTTGGCCCAAGCTACCTCAATATGGAGCTGCTTACCTGGTGATGGATGCTGTGTCCCTGGCACTAACCATCCGGTGCTTATGCAGAAGGACAGTAATTTATGGCTGTTACATATCTGGTTTTGACAGAGGAAGAAGGCCAAATACAAGGCCTGAAGACTTGGCTTCTTTGGGCTTTAGCTAATAGTAATTATCTCTCTTTTCTATAACCACCATTAGATTTCCCTTTAACCTATTTCTATTCTTTGCACATTGTTCTCTCCAATCTCTCATTTTCTCTGTCTTGCTCTTCTCTGGTTATCTTCCAAAGGTTCCAGCTAACCAACTTACCTGGATCTCAAAGATAAGGGAATAGAAGAGAAGGTGACATTATTTAGGTATCTTTAATATATTCAGCATTGGACTAAATACTTTTCAATACTTGTCTTTCCATTTAAGCTGCACAGTAATGCTGTTAGGGGGAGTTTACCTTCATTCACAAATGAGGAAATTTTCCCAGAGTTGAAAGAGGTGGTAGGTAATAAAACTGGAATTCAAATTCAGCTCCATCTGACTCTCCAGGTGTGCTCCATGTATCCTCATTTACATCACCACCCTTCTTCGTCTGTCCAATAGATCTTCTTTTCCTTGTCCTGGGCATGTATGACAGCATATGTACTTAAACACTGAGATTCTATTATGTGCTAAGAAATGAAAAATGAAAAATATATGGAATGTCCACTCTCAAGCAGCTCACAGTTTGTGTGTGTGTGTGTGTGTGTGTGTGTGTGTGTGCTTAGGGCTTTGGATAGATAAAGAATGCATCTTATTAAGTACATCTTAAGACAGAATATTTATTCATTCATTTATTCATTCTTTCAACAAATGTTTATTAAATACCTATTTTATGCCAGGCTTTATTCTGGGCCAATGTTTATCAATCCTGGCTGCATGTTAGAATAACCTAGTGAACTTAAGGGGTGCGTGGGTAGCTCAGTCAGTTGAGTGTCTGACTCTTGGCTTGGACTCAGGTGATGATCTTAGGGTCATGAGATCAAGTCCCATGTCAGGCTCCATGCTCAGTGAGGAGTCTGCTTGAGATTCTCTCCCTCTCCTCCCCTCCCGTGACCCACGTCCTGTCTAATAAATAAATAAATCTTTTAAGTGCACTTAAAAAAAATAAATCCCTGGGTCATCCACCAAATTCTACTCCATTGACATAGGATGGGACCCCAGAATCACTATGTTTTAATAAACCTCCTGGGGTTTTGTAATATGCAGCTGATGGTGAAAAACACTCTTCCAGACTCCAGCTATACAATAGTAAACAAACAGGAGTAAAAGCACTCGGAGAGTTCATAAGATACACATCCTCATTGTTCAGATGAAAGAAGTGGTAGATAAATGTGGAAAGAGGAAGATGAAGCCACAATAGCCAGATTGCATCACAAATCATCTTGCATCTTAAATTCAAAGGATTTGAAATAGAGGGAGGACATAGAGACTGAGGCACCTTCACATTTTACATTTCTGTGATCTGCATGGAGTAGAGAGTTTCACCATCCTATGAGTTTTAATCAGACTGATTGATGCAGGGTTAGACTTACTTTTCTGAGACTAGGGGTCATTCGCTTACTTAACATCAGTTCACCTTCAGGGGACTGATCAAAGGAGGATGGGAAGGAGAGTTAAGAATTTCCTCCATAATCTTATTAAGAGCTTGGCTTTCACACTAGATCACACCAACCCAGAAAACCAAGTGAGCACCTTTAAATGTCTTCCAGTTTTGCCCTTATTCATACCACGAGTTTCATTATGTTTATGCTAGTCAAGGCTTTGGAATCAGACAAATCTGGGTTCGAGCTCTAGTTTAGCTTTGACTAACTAGGTGACTTTGAGAAAATGATGTCATCTTCGAGTGCTTCAGCTAACCCACTTGTAATATGGAGTTTAAAATAGATCCACTTTCTGGGGTTCCCATGAAGGTTGAAGAAGACAATGTACCTACTTTTCTGGCTTAGAATAAGTGCCTCCTTAATATTAGCTGTCAGTCTTATTACCTCATTTTTTTGTTATTAGTGCATAACTTTGTATATAAGCAAATTCAAATAGGAATCACATTCAAATAAGGAATGTGATTAAGTCTGTAAAAGCAAATGAATACGTGAGTGCAAATAAATGAGATATATGCATTTAATATACTATAATAACACTGTATGGGAAACAGTTTTCTACATTTTTATAAATATTAACTTCTCATAACTCTGTGAGGGTACTATATATATTTTTACACTTTATCATAGAAAAATTTTTAGAGAAAATGTATAATGAACCTCTATGTACCTATCTCCCATCCTCAGCAATTATCCACATTTTGCCAATCTTGTTTTATCTATGGAATTTTACTTATTTTTCTGGAATATTTTAAGACACATTCAGGACAGCATACCATTTTACCTATAAATATTTATTATGAATCTCTAATGGGGAAATATCGATCGCTCGATTGATCTATCCATCCATCTATCCTATCTACCTACCACCATGCTGTTATTACACCGAACAAAATTAACAATAATTCATTGATATCAAGGACTCATTAAGTTCAAAACTGCCTCAAAGATATCTTTTTTACAGTCTGCCTGTTTAAATTGGGACAAAGTCCACACACTGAATTGGCTCATGTCTCTTAAGTTTCTCTTTTCCTGCAATAGTCTGAAAGAGTATTATACTCACTTCAAATAACAGATAAGGAAGATGGGACGCTTGGGTGGCTCAGTGGTTGAGCACCTGCCTTTGGCTCAGGGTGTGATCATGGGGTCCTGGGATCAAATCCCACATCGGGCTCCCCGCAGGGAGCCTGCTTTTCCCTCTGCCTGTGTCTCTGCCTCTCTCTGTGTGTCTCTTATGAATAAATAAAATCTTAAAAAAGAAAACAGATAAGGAAGTTAAGGAGCAGAGAGGTCAAGTCATGTGCTGAAGGTCACACAGCTAGATTAATTTTATCTGTGACCTCTCTCTAACTTCCTACAAACTTAGGGATCCTCTAAGTCTCAGCCTTCAAATATCTAGTTCCAGCTCACTCCAAAAGGTAAGGGAGAAGGTGATCTGAAAACTGTCCTCAGATTTTTGTAGACATGGTGGTGAAGTTTGGAAAAATAAATGCCCTTGGCTTTAGGTCTTCTCATTCATTCCTTTATTCATTCTAGGCATTTGTCAGGCTTCCTGTGGGCCTTACCCTGCATTAGGAGTTCTGGATATACAAAGGGAAGGGAAAGTTTCTGTCCTCAAGGAAATCCTAGTCTAGTGTGTACGCTGGGGTTGAGGAAGGAGGGGTTATAACAAGACAGTTCTAATGCAATAAGAAGTACTGTGTCGGAGGGGACAAAGAGTGCTAGCAGAACATCTGCTCTTATGAGGACATACTTCCAAAAGTGAGTTTTACAAGTGAATGGTGATTGGAGAGGAAGAGAAATGGGAAAAGACCCATACAGGCAGAGGGAACAGCAAGGTGCAGAGGTACAAGGAACTTGGGCTGATCTAGTGTCCTGAAGTAGTGTGATCTGGCTTGAGCACAAACGTGAGAAGGGAGAGGTTCGTGGTTAGAGAGGGTAGCGAGGCATGATGGGCATCACAGGCTATGTCAAAGAGCCCCTTGTTTTGAAGATGATCTCTTGAAAGGATATACGGAAGAAGAGATATGGTCGTATTGCACCCGAAATTTCCTCTGGTTCCTCTGAGGATAATGCTGGGTGCTGGAGGAGTCTGGAAACCAGGAGGGTAGGTGGTGGCAGTGAGAGAGGTGATGAGGAAATGGAAAACCTAATCAAGTAGAACGTGGAGATGGAAGTGTTGCCTTGGAGGGACCCCTGCTTTCTAAAGTCTGGCTTCCCAGTTTCATGACCCGAGAAACTCGATCTTATTCTGGAAGATTATGGGGTTCTGAAAGAAACATGGTATAAGGAACGGATGTAAAACAAGGGGGCAGATGATATGGACTTTTGCCTTGCCTTTACTTCTTTCCAATTGTGCCTCGTGGACCTGTTGCTTTCTTTACCTTGTGGACCCGCTGCGTCCTCAACCATAAAGTGGGACCATGAGCTCCTCAGAGTTCAAAATAAGCCAAGCCACCCCACACCTAAACGATTCGTAAACTTTAAAGAACTTTATAATTAGGCATTGTATCCTGGATCCTCTGACCACTCTCAAACCACAAGTAGTATTTCTGTGGACAAACAGAGGGTTGGGGCTCTGACAGATTCCATTTCGGAGACAGGCTTTAAACTTCCATGAGCTTGTAATATGTTAGCAAATCCAATCTTGAAATACCCTCCTAGGCCACATATTTGTCTCTCCCCAATTCTGCTGTCACATGGGTTTCTGATTGGAGTTACAATCTGAGTGAGGAAGCAACTTTGGAAGAGACCTGAGTGCTGTCGGCAGAGGAGGGAGGGGTTGACAGAAAGGGAGGGAGCCGCTGTAACGCACCCCTGTTCGGGTTGGGATTCGGAATGAATATGAAAGGTAAGCAGAAACTCAATTAGTAACCCCTGAACTCGCCCCGCATTATCTCTGAGAACACACACCTTCTTCCATCCTCTGTCTCCGCAGGAGAGCAGGCTTCCTATCAAGCTAGGGCAAGGAAGGAAGGCTGCAGACCCAGAGGAAACAGAGAATGAAGGAGCTCATGGCTGTTTCTGCATCCTCCAGCATCTCCAATCCAGGGGTTTCTGGAAGGATTAGGCAGTTTCTGACTCCGAGAGCTGGAAAAGGGGTAATTATTCCTTTTATGTTTAGAGTTTCTTTGCATTAAGTGCCTACTATGTGCTGCTCGGTCATTCCTTTCAAAGTTTTATTAAGTGCTGGTATCACTGTCCCTATTTTACAAATAAAATGAAGTTCAGAAAGGCAAAGTAGCCACCCAGCTACGGAGCAAAGCATCAAGGACAGCTCCTGCCTTAACTCATTCAGTTCTCAAACTACTGTGATCTTTTCCCAGTGAGTTGCATTGCGGCTCTTCTCTGTCTGTCTCCCTCCCTGCAGGGCCTCTCTCAGTCAGTGGATTGGGTCTGCGTCATGGAAGGCAGGCCCCCCAGTGTGACAGGTGAGTGGTAGTGACAGGTATCACTGCTAAGCAGAAGCTTTAAGATTCTGTCTCTGCTCTGACATAGCGTATCCTGGTTTTCTTTATCATCAGACCAATGAGGTCCCAGATGGAGATGTCCAGTCAACCTGGGTCTCAAAGTGAAGACAATACAGAGGAAGGTCACAGCCACACATGGGCATATTAGGAAAGAATCCTGAGAGTTTGGGATCAATCATTACACAGCATAGCCTTGCCAAACCAACTAATATGCCATTTAAGGGTAATGAATTAAAAAAAGAAAAAGAATAAAAAAAATAATGGGAATGAATATGGTCAGCAGTTCAGTGTCCTACATTAATTTGTCACAGGCTTTTCCTATTTCATAATCTTAATTGTATGTTGATGGGATTCCAGGCCTTTCCATGAGACTTGGAATGTAGCTAGATGGAGCCTACACAGGTTGCCATGCAATAACTATCTATTTTGCTTGGCTATAGTAAGCCACTTCGGACAGCTTTTACTTTTTTTTTTTCTACTTGTAAAAATAGAAGTTGTTTTGTTCTGAAAGCAATAATAATAATAATAATAATAATAATAATAATAATAATGTAATGAAGTCAAGAGAGGTTAAGTAGGTGCCCAACTATTGAGTAGTAAAGCTGAAACTTGAGGTCAGCTCTGTCTACTATAAATTGTCTGATCTTGACCATTGTATTATTCTTCCTCTGTATTTCTGGTTCCATCTGACTTTCCTATATTTTACAGTGACTGCTTTAAAACAACAACAGCTACTTTTAATAGACTGAAGAGTGGCAAGCTCCTCAGGAAGGAGAGTGGGTTAGGGCAGTGATGTGAAATTTCAGTGAACATACTATTCATCTGGAGATTTTGTTAAAATGCAAATGCTAATCTAATGGGTATCTGGTAGGATCTGAGATTCTACGTTTCAAACAAGGTTCCAGATGAAGCTCCTGCTGCTGGTGCTTGGACCCCTCTTTGAGTAGCAAGGCTAAGGGATGCCAGTTAGTTCTCCATGGAGATGGCAAAAAAGTAAAATCACATAATATTGCAGGGCAGTCAGGAATGTGGAGTAGCGTTGGGACTAGAGTCAAGCAAGCCAGGCATGAGGGACCAACATTAAAGAAAGCAAAATAGAGCAAGTGCTGAACTTGTGCCCTGAGGACCCGAGTGCAAGTGCCTCCTAGTTTAATCTGCTATAATTTGTTTCTAGGTTGATTCTAACTCAGTTTGAAAACTGAGTTAAGATAGAGCCCAAGAGTGTACTCACATTTTACCTTCGCATCAGTTCTAATGTCACTGACCACCATCAGGAACAAAGAAGATGTTCTTAACAGCAGTACAAATACAGTCTCTTCTCATCAGACCAAAAAAAAGTTCAAACTCGTATCATGCTTCAGTTAAATTTAAACTTAAAATAAATTATTAGTAACTTTTGGTTTAGGTGTTTATTTCCAGAATTTCTAATTATCTTTATTTTTTACTTATGCTCTGTCCTTTTACTATATCTTTAAGTTTTTCCAAGATTGCAATTATACAGTAGTATCTATCAAATCAAGCCCACCATCAATATCCTATTTTCCAAACTGAATTGAATACTACCATAATAAGATATATGATGAAGTGATTATTTCTTGTCATCGATAAATGGTACCTAAATCTGAAAGCTGAAGTTAAACTGTCCTAAGTCACTTGTATTCTAAAGAGAAACCTAGAAATCATCAATTTGGGGGCCAATGTCATCCAGTGACCCATAGGTCTTTCCAAGAAGCAACAACTGATCCTGTTATCACAGAGACCAGCATCCCTTTTCCTTATTCTTTAGACTACATGAGAAGAGGATTAGGGTAGTAAAGGGGATAGGGATCATCAGAGTCACCTGAGTCATTGCTGGCCTTGTGGAAAGTGTTGTTTTCTTGATAACATGGCTTTTCCCTACCAAGGAAAAGGAAAATCTTAAGGAGAAAAGGCAAAGGAAATTCTCAGTATCCTCCAGACTAAATAACAGAAATACAAAAAGAAAAAAAATCATAAAGATTTGGAATGCCTATAAGAGAAGACTGGCTTATTCCTTCCCTGATAAAGGACACAGAACCGGCAAGAATTCCTGGTGGTAGGAGATTTGGAGAGGAAATCATATCTGTGTCCTACTGGGCAGGACAATTCTTTCTTCAGCAAAAGTTTCCTCCATGCATCCCTGCACATCTTAGCCTGTGGCTCAATTTGTCTCCTTAGTGACAGTCCCATCTGATCCTGAACAGTGTTTTAACTTTTCTTAGCCATCATGCCCCTCCTGTTTTCTCTCCTTTCTCTTTCTTCCTTACTTTTACTTAGGTTTTCTGCATTTAAACCCTCCCTTACTTTCATTTTAACAGGAATCTCAGGAGGAAGGTGCTATGTGTCCCCTGTAATTAATGTGTTGAACCCCTAACCTCCATTATGGTGGTATTTGGAGAAGGGGCTTTTGGGGGATAATTAGGGTTAGATGAGGTCATGAGGGTGGGGCACAGTAATGTTGACATTACTGTCCTTATAAAAAGAAGAGGAGACACAGGATCTTTCTGTGTGCACACACCAAAGAAAGGCCATATGAAGACATCGCTAGAGAGGTGTCCCTCACTGAGAACATGACTGTGCTAACTCCCTGATCTCTTGATCTTAGCTTTCCAGTATCCAGAACTGTGAGAAATAAATTATTTGTTGTCTAAGGCACCCAGGTGATGGTAATTTGTTATAGCAGCCCAAACTGGCTGAGACCGAAGGGGAGGTTGATACATGGTTTTCATCCCTTATTTTGAATGGCAGGTCTCTCTCATAATATTAGGTTGTGCTTCTATCGTTTGATGTTTACCTATATTACACAGAGTTGTTTATTCTTTACCTAAGAAGCAGAATGATCAGAAGGAAGAAAATGGGCTTAGAAATTTTACAGAACTGGTTTAAATCCTGGCCCTGTCATTTTATGGAATACTGGGAAAACTAAACTATTTTCCTTTTCTGTGATACACTGATAATAAGAGCAATACTAATGGTAACAACACAGAGCCAACAACAATGCTAGCATTGGTTTTTGTCATGAATAGATATTACATACTTAAAAAGCTTACTTTGGTCATTAATTCATTTAGTGAATGTATATTAAGTATCCACTATGTGCCTGGCATTGGGATGGGCAATAGAGATCCTTACAATGAACAAAAATATTGTCTGTACCTTTGATGAGCTATTGGTCGGGTGTAGGTGTTGGCAAACTTACTGCACAGCCTATGGCCTAAATCCTGCCCTTGACCTGTTTTTGCAGTCTTTGAGCTAAGATTGGTTTTATGCTTTTTTAAAAAAGTAAATGTGACAAAGATTTGTATATAGCTCATAAAGCCTAAAATATTTATTCCTTGGCTTTTTACAAGAGTTTACCTATCCCTGGTCTGATGGAACACATAGACATAGAAAGCCTTGAATAAATGCTTTTCACATACCAAGTCTTAGTCTGAAGTTCCTTGCATGGGTTTCTGGTTAATTTCTGTATCCCTTCAATTCCCCATAGGCTTATTATTGCCCTTGCAGTAAAAATCAAAATTTTCAGATGGTTATAAGCCTTACATGAGTGACCCATGTAACTCTTTAGCCTCTTCTAATTATACCCGTTTTGTACTCCTGCCACACTGGATTTTTTTTCTGTTCAGCAAATACTGTACACATGCTTCAGCCCAGCATATTGTTACTCTTCACTCCCCTCGGTCAGCTAGTTTACTTCCTACTTATCCTTGAAAATTCAACTTTAGGGTCACTTCCTTTGGGAAAATGTCCTTGACCGCACCTTGCTAGCTCAGCACCCTTCCCCACCCCTTTATTTGTTCTCAAGCCTCCTGATACTTACAGTAATTTTATATTGTTTACTGTTGGCTCCACAAGTTAGTTTCATGAGGGCAGGGGCTGTAGGTCTTTTATTCCTTCATCTCCAGCATCTGGCATCCTTGTACCAGTACTCAGTAAATGGTAAAGAAATGAAAGAATGAATGAATGAGTCAATGTCATGGTTGTTGAAAAGAAATAGATCAGAAAGCATATAGGATTCTTGCAGTATGGGAGTGCTTTCTTTCTCAGGCAAATATACCCTCAAATGGAATTTCTGTGTCTCCATTTAAACAGTCCCTCATTCTCCCCGTATAATTAATGGAAGCCCAGTGAGCTGTTTGTGCTGATACATCATCTGCACCACACAGCAAATGCATTTGTTACAGAGCTATCTGGGCCAAAGCTAATGAAACATTTGCAAATGTCCTGATTTACAAAGAGAAAATTGGTTCACCTGAATGACAAGGTTTGTATGTGAGGGAAATGTTCTTCTTTGCAATTTTCTAGCTGCGTTCTGGGAAGCCTCAAAATCCTAAGGAAATATACATCAGCAGTCCCCTCAAGAAAGCAAAGACCAGAGGTCACCTTGGAGGGGATGAAGGTTCTGAGATCAACATTACTCCCATGGGATCCTCACGTGAGCTTCAGGATGCCTGAGAACCCTCAGGAATTGCACACATATTGTACATTTGCACATGTGCACTGTTCTAGAGAAAATAAAGATTAGGTTCTCACTGGAGTCTGTGCCTCCCCAGTGGATGAAACCTAATAATCTAAGGAAATCCAGGATTTCCCTATCTTTGAATCTGTTAATTTTCTTTTTCTTTTAAATTAAGTAGCACACCCGACTTGGGGCTTGAACCCACAACCCTCAGATCAAGTGTTGCATGTTCGACACACTAAGCCAGCCAGATGCTCCTAAATTTGTTAACTTTTAAAAAGAAGATACGGAGTAAGGAACAGAGATGTGTTTAAGTCCTGAGGGATGCTTCATATTTCTACTCCCAACCTTACCTGATCCACTGTATAGATGAGATTTAGATCAATGGTGAGATGACTTGCCCGGGGCTTGAAGGCAAGTGAGACACACACCCAGGACAAAAATTCTGTCCACCTGGTGTCCTTCCCACCACAACCTGCTGTCCACTAATAAGATAATCCTTTCTTGTTTCATCTGTTTCTTCATTCACTCCATTTATCATTTATTCTTTCTCACTGTCCCACACTATCATTCCTTCAACATGAAATTTTAAAACTATTTATCAATCGTGGCCAGATCATTCCTAAGAAAAATTTTGACTTCCATAAATGGCTGCCCAACAAGGCTGATGAATTAGAAAAGGAAACACAATAGGAGAATCCATTTATCTTTTCCTTCCCAAATGGATCTCTCAAGTGGATAGTAAAGGAATAAAAAAATCATATAAATCCATAACAACCAAGAGAATTGAAGAAGAAGAAGAGATTTGGCACTCCGTGAGGGACTTCAACAAGTTTCAGAAATTGAAGATGGAAGAGTCAACAAAGAACAGAACCTATAAAATAAGTGCCTGCAGAGGGAGACACTGATGAAAAACAAACCAATTAGTTCTAAGAAGTCAATAGATAAAGGCGACAGATATCACAGAGGATGGAGGAAGATTGGGAGGCTGATTGAATGTCTGTGTACAAAGCAGATGAACATCACTCCATGCTCTGAGATTTCATCAATCAGCAGTTGTGCACATAGACCAAGGGCAGGGGATTGGATGGGAAGCTGCATGATTCTAGAAAAAGAAATTTCAAATATGAATTTTTGTGATCAATCAATAAAATTAGTGGCCACAACCCCTTCACTCTGATCTAAAGCCCAATAATAATAAGCCTCTCCCTGACCACAAATCTTCTATCTGTTTTATGCATCTAGAAGAATAACAGGTAGTAAAGGATCAACGGAAAATTCAGAGAAGCTTCTGAAACAAGGGAGAAAATCTGAAACAAATAAATAGGAAAGGAGAAAGCTGGGAGAAAATATACAAGGCAGGGAGTAGAGTAAAACTTCATGACCAAAGCTTATTAATAATATAAGCTGGATGTTGTATCTGCAAAAAGGAAAATAGTATTATAAAAAAAAATAACAATAGATAACAAGAATAAGTCTTATAAATTATAGATATACATATCCAATAAAAGAGTTATAAGATAAAGTTGAAACAATCTTCAGAGAGTAGAAAAAGGCAAAAAAAAAAAAAAAGTGTCTGGGCCTGCCCTGCAAAAGATTCTGTCAAGAAAATGAAAAAAAAAAAAAAAAAAGACACAGGATGAGAGAAAACATTTGCAAAACACTTATATATTAACAATTAAAAACTGTTATGCAAAGTACACAAAGAACTCTTACAACTCATCAATAAATAAACAATGAAGCTGATTAAAAACTGATCCAAAGACCTGAACAAAGACTTTACCAAAGAAGATATCAAAATGGCAAATAAGTTAATGAAAAGATGCTCCCCATCTCTTATTGGGGAAATGCAAATTAAAATAACAATAAGATACACTACACAACTATTAGAATTGCCCAAACCCAGGACACTGGCAACATCAAATGCTGATGGGGATTTGGAGCAACAGAAACTCTCATTTATTGCTGGTTGGAAATGCAAACTGGTCCAACCACTTTGGAAGACAGTTCGGCTGTTTCAAAACTCAACACATTCTTGTCATCATAGGATCTAACAATCACACCGCTTGGTGTTTATCCAGAGGAGCTGAAAACTTATGTCCACACAAAAGCCTGTGTACAGATGTTTACAGCAGTTTTATTCGTAGTTGCCCAAACTGAGAGATGTCCTTCAGTAGGTAGATGGATAAATAAACTTATCCATCTTATAGGTTCCAGTTTGCTCCCATCTCAGGATCCCAGTACCCAGTTCTTGCAGAGCTTAGGGGCCAGCAGCACCCAGTGGTCAGCGATACATCAAACCTCCCCCAGGATCCTCCTGTGTGCCTTTGTTCTGTGTTCTTAGGCGTAGCTTCCCCTCAACCCCCACCGCGGAGTATTCCCCTGGCACTCCGGAGGACGGATTGGAGTGAGTTCTGCTGGTGAAGCCCTGCAGTCAACTTCCTATTATCCACTGAGCTATGGTGCAGCCTCTCCCATGAGATCTATAGCTCACCCTCCAGCTAGAGGAGGGGCTCTTCTTGTGCCATCATATCACTAGGGATAGTGGTCCCTACTTGTATCTACTATTCCTAGATTTTTCAGAGTTGTCTTTACCTTTTTCTGGTCAATACCCCATTACTATACCATGTTGTAATTTATAATTCTTCGTATTAAACTTTTTCTGTTAAAAGTACTATGTGATTTTGGTCTCCTAATTGGACCTAATTGTTATGGTAGGAGATAAAATATAAAGAACATTAAGGAACCAATTTAGAAAGAACGATATACAGATAATAGAAGTTCTATTTAAAAGAAAGAAAGAAAGAAAGAAAGAAAGAAAGAAAGAAAGAAAGAAAGAAAGAAAGAAAATTCCTTAAAAGATAAAGATTCGAAAGTTCCCAATAAATGAACAGATTTTTTAAAAAAGACCTCCCCCATAAACCACATAATCATAACCTCTCATAATTTGACCATTATCAAGAGCAAATAGAAGATTCTAAAAACTTCCACTTTGAGAGGGAAAGATCATCTATGAAAAGCAAAAAGAATTAGAATGCATCAGTGTAGTAGTGATGTTAATAGAATGTTATGAAAGTAAAGATAGGTGGTTACTAACTCTAGTAAAAATATACCCCAAAAATACGCAAGAAAGGAAAAACAAATTTCATGTTCATTTATATAAATATTAACACAGATGTCTTATTTAAATTAAAGTTATTATAACTATGTTTGCTTGCGGAAAGACATAAGTACAGGAAAAATAATGCTTAAAGCTGAAAAAACCAAACAATATTACTGAGAACATAATCTTTAGAAATACAGTGCTCCATATTAGAAAATAATGCCAATGTTGTTTGTGAGGAATAAGGTTTCTTTTGAGCAATAAGAACAAAAAATCGGGTGTGATACTTCTGGAAATAATTTTAAGACTTTCTGGTTATTTTCTTGAAACCCTAGGCATGTATACATTTTGATTAAACTGTAAAATAAAAAGCCAGAAATAAAACTTCCATTGGGGAGATAAATGAGATAAAGAATGGAAGAAATCAGCAAAGTATTTAACAGATAATAATCGTTCAGTGAGTGGCAGTTTCGGTATAATGATTGTTGAAGAAATAAGTTTAAGAAAAACTCTATGATTTACCATTAAATTTGGACTTCAACTTCAAGTAAGGTGTTAAAGAACTGGTAAAATGTGGTTTGACACAAACAAGCATACCCATTCTTAAGAACACAAACTTTTTTTGATATTCAATTTTGAAGAGTTATCATGTGGATGGTTCAAAGGGGTCAATGAGCAGCACTTTACATGATGACTTAGACAAGGTTTTGGCTGGAAAAAAAAAAAATCAATGTTTCCAAGAGTGTTTCTTTTTTTATACACTTGCCTTACAACTACCAAATAAATCAGCAAATACTCCTCCTCACATTCACGTAACAGCAACAACACAGGAAATGGTGCTAAAATCTTTTTAAAAATGCATTTAAAATAAACTTGTAAAGGTCTATGTCAATTTATGTGGATGGGGTCTAAATTAACAAGATTCTGATACTCTAATTAACGAAAGATTCAAACAATATTTGGGGAAAAAAGGATCAATACGGAGCTTTTCAACTAGCTCACTTCCAGGACTGAGGTCAGTTGAAAGTGCTTTGACATCATTTGCTGTCAGATAATTGGCTTCTTTACAACAGAGGTCAGGCACGGGCTGACCATGTACACAGGGGTGCCCAGAAATTCAGAGATTGCAATGCCCAGAAACAAGTGACTCACTGAATCTTTAAAATATATTGCTGAAACTAATGTCACCCTCTTACATTTCAAGCACAGCACCACACCGAAGTCCGTCTAATGCAGTGTGATCAAGTTGCATCAGCCAGTTTCAATTTAAGCCTGACAGGTTACATTTTAGCAATAAAAGAAAGTCTTATTATGAAGTGGCATTTACATAGGAGCCTAGCCGGGGACCCTCTGATCCGCACCCCCAGATAATATTTCTTGATCAAATTTTCTGAGTAAGAGTAATAGATACACCGAGAGAGACAGAGAGATTAAACCCACATGTAGTCAGCAATGTTGAAGGATGGAGTGAACTCTATCCCCACTTCGCTAGACAGGGAATAGTAGGGTGTTGCGGTAGGCTTCACATGGCCAATTAGAGTTAGGACTGAACACTTAAATATCCGGCCTGGTAACGAACTTTAGGATAAATATGGTGAGAACTTGGCCCTAAATATCAGAAAGTTTAATTTCCCTCTCAAGCTTACCCACAATTAACTTGACCAACCTTGGCCGCATCACCTCTTTTCTTTTTAATTTTCTCACCTAGTAGAATCATAAAAAAAAAACAGCAAACTATCACAGAATACTGTCCTGAGACTCATGCAAGATAACAGGCACAAAGTGGTTTTGAAATGGTAACAAATTCTATTTATACTTAGAGTAATAAAATGGCTGTATGGGAAGGTCTGTATAAAGAGTTCAAAGTTTGAGCAAAAATGAGTTTATTGTCTCATGTAATTGGAAAAGCCAAAGGTACAGATGGCCCCAGGGAGGACTAGGTACTTAAAAGTTATCCAGAATCTGTTTTTTCCTTTATCCTTATTACTTGTATCACCCTATGGTTTGACTTCTTTTTTCTTATACCTTAAAGAGTTTTTCCAGGCAATGGGTAGAGGGAAGGTGGCAAATCACATCTGTCTCCTGGCTTACACTGTCAGTAGTCATATATAGGAAAGAGAGATCTTGTATCAGTTTCTGCTAATCAATTTCCAGGGTACAGCTCTAAATGGACCACATGATCCATGATCACATGACCATATCGGGGTCAATAACCATGGCCAAGGAGAGGGGTTTGTAGTTAGCCAGACCTGGCCACATGAATGCCATGAACTGCATAGAGTAGTCAACATTCAGCTCTTCAAAGTAAGCGGGTGCTATTACCAGAGGAAGGGACAAAGAAACACCGGACAATTGACAGAGACAAGGACCAAACGTCTACCGTCTCTCTGCTCCCAAAGCTCACCATGCGTCACCATGCTCACCATATCATAGTGCTGATTACATTAGAATTGAATGATTTCTTTACTTTTCCAGATCGCATACATGTGTCTGATGCCTTTGTCTACTCTTAGCAGGTGTCACAGGTAACATGCGTTCGTTGCTCAATAAACACAGGTTTAAGGAATGAATCGGTGAATTTCTTGTTAAAACTGTGGAGGAATCTGCTATCCCAGTTTTTCTGTACATGTAGGATCAACTCCTTTGTGCTTCCACTCTCCGACTCTCAAAGCACTACGTGGGAACTTTTTCTCTATCTGCTTTATCAAATATTTACATGGCACCAATTATGAGCAATGCTGTATGCAAAGTCCTTCAGATGATTCAGAAGAGTAGACTCAGAATTACTTCTGGCTTTCTTAGATGATAAAGGAGAAGCTCTATCTAAAGAATCTTACAGCCAGATTGATGAACCACGTCATCTGATCCAAAATGGATAATCTCTGGAAGCATGTGTCCAATGCTTACATAGTCGACTCATGTGATGCATGACATTGAGGTTCAGAGGGAAGGTGAATGAACACCATGTGGAATCAGTAGAGAAGCTAGATGACCAGAAGGGAATACAGTGTCCTGGAGAAAGCAAGCAAGCAGGAACTAGCATTGAGCCAGACACTGTGCAGCTCATAATCACAGTCTTATTCTAGCTCTCACGGCATTTTTAGCTCTACTTGGCAAGGTGCAAAACTGAAGTTCAGAGAGATTAAATAAATTAGTAAAACAATGAAATCCACGGATGCAAGGTTTATAAGCATGTGTTTATACTTTCAATGTCCGTGTGCTTTCCCTCATGGTGTAATCAATCTTATATATGTCACATCAGTCAGTGTATCTGTGTCCAGATGACCAATCAGGAAGTACAACAGATAGATCAATTATAGATACATTGAATCAGATAATTATAAAAATGTTAAAAGGTGTAGGAACTGGTCATAGATGATAGAATACAAACATGAATGGGAAATGAAGATCTATGAATATATAATTACATGCTATTGATAGGTAGGTTCATATATATTCATATAGGGATGCCATCAATTCCATTTTGTAAAAGTCATTTGGCCAAACATGCTGTGCTTTGGTGCGAGGATAATCAGGCAATTATGGGGAAGCCACAGTCTGCTCCTACGTCTTCCACCACTTCTCTGGCCCCATGTTCTTGCCTTTTCTCATTGTCAGTTTTGTCATCTGTGAAACGAAAATCGTAAATGGCACCCAGCCTATTCTTATGGGGTAGCTTTGAGAATCCTACAAGGTAATTGTTGGGGAAGCACTTTGGCAACTGTAACATGCTCCGTTGCCCCCCTGGGTTTGACCTGGGTAGTTTTGCAAGTTCTTTTGAAAAGATAGTCGGCCCCCTTTCAGGTCAGGAAATGGATTATTTTTTTGAGAGGATGCGTGTGCTTGGCTGCTGCCTGCCCATCACTGAATGCATGTTTTATCAGTTTCCACATCGCTTCTACTTTGCAGCTCAGCTCATATCATCAAAAACCACTCTTGTGCCCTCCATGTTAGCATATGGTCGTTCCTCTGTTGTATCTCTCGCGCCATCTCCAAAGCTGAGCTCAGTAACCGACCCTTTTTTGATGCCAGATGATCTAAAAGCAGCATGAAAAGTCAGGAGAATGTTTTCTCACTCAAGATCAATATGCCTTTAACCTTCCTTTCCTCTATCCTTGGGGAAACGCAATGGTCTCTTCTCACTTTACTGGTAGCTACTGCCCTCCCACATGCCTGTCTTTCATTCTCCTCCCCCACTCCCCTTTCCCCACTGCCTAGTTAGAATTCAGCATGTCTTCCTTTTGGAGCTCCTGTGTTAAAACCCATGATAACATGTTCTGCTGGATGCCTTTTTCCAAACACAGATTCCCCTATTGCTATGGACAGAAGAAGCCAAGGAATTACTCTCTTTGAGCCAGAGGACACAGGTTTGAATCGAGCTCTGTTGTGATAAGCACCATGACCTTAGAGACCTGATTTCACCTATCTTAGCCTTGATGTCCTTTTCTGCAAATTGAGGGCAACACTGGCTGCCTTGCCTAACCCCTTTAAGCACAGAGCATTTACGATGGACAGGCTCTAGATGCTAAATCCTGTATTTGAAAATTTTAGTGGCAAATGGTTTAATTTTAATTTAAAAACACATATGGAATACTCTTTCAATGCTAAAATGTACTTTAATTTTTAAATCACTATCTTAATCTTAATGTAATCTTAATGATAGTTGGGTAAAGTATGTATTAGCAATGTCGCCATAGTATAGATGAAGAATCAAAGGCAAAAAGGGTTAAAAAAAAAAACTTACCTCAAATTACATATTCAGTAAGTTATAGCACCAGATTTTGAACTCAGGCACTTGGGTTCTAGGACCTGTGATTTTAATCATTATGTTAGGTTACTTAAACAATTCAGTGATCCACTGACAGTATATTAGACCAGTGTCATGTTTTGGATGTATATCATAGGAACTTATTTAGTATTTAGGAGCAATATATTAGTATAAGCTAGGTAATGGCATGGTAATAACCAAGTACTAACAGAAATTTACTTTTTAATTTCTGCAGAGGGCAGTGAGTAACTATCTAGACAAACTCTTCAAGGCAGCATAATCATTTGATGATCCAGGGAATAAGAACCTGATGCTGGTGGACATTACTAACATCTTCCACTCCCACCATAGAATATTATTCATAAGCTAAAAATAGTGAAATAGATGGACAGATTATCATAAGAAAGACTATTAAAGACTATGAAAGCACCAAAAATAGTAAGATACCTAGGAATAAACCTAACAGAACCAGTGAAAGACCTGTACTCTGAAAACTATAAAACACTGATGAAAGAAATGAAAAATGACACAAAGAAATGAAAAGACATCCCATGCTCATGCATTGAAAGAGCCAATATTGTTAAAATTTCTATACTTCCCAATGCAGTCTACATATACAATGCAAACCCTATCAAAATATCAGCAGCACTTTTCATAGAACTACAAGCAAACCTAAAATTTGTATGGAACCACCAAAGACCCAGAATAGCCAAAGCAATCTTGAAAAAAGAGAATCAAAGGTGGAGGCATCACTATTCCAGATTTAAAGTCATACTACAAAGCTGTAGTAATTAAAACAGTATGGTACTGGCACAAAAATAGATACATAGATCAATGGAACAGAAGAGAAAACCCAGAAGTAAACCTACAATTCAGTGTCAATTAATTTTTGACAAAGCAGGAAAACATATCCAATGGGAAAAAAAGAATGTTTCTTCAGCAAATGGTGCTGAGAAAACACGCAAAAAAAATGAAACTGGACCACTTTCTAATACTATACATGAAAATAAATTCAAAGTGGATTAAAGACCTGAGCATGAGACCTGAAAATATAAAAATCCTAGAAGAGGACATAGGAAGTAACGTCTCTGACACTGGTCATAGGAACATTTTTCTAGGTATGTCTCCTGAGGTAGGGGAAACAAAAGCAAAACTAAACTATTGGGACTACACCAAAATAAAAAGCTTCTGCACAGCAAAGGAAACAATCAACAAAACTAGAAGGCAACCTACCAAGTAGGAGAAGATATTTGCAAATGACATATCTGATAAAGGGTTAGTATCCAAGATCTATAAAGAACTTAAAAACTCAACACCCAAAAATAATCTAATTTGAAAATGGGCAGAAGACATGAACAGACATTTCTCTCTAAAAAAAAAAAAAAAGACAGATTGTCAACAGACACATGAAAAGCTCATCATCACTCATCATCAGGGAAATGCAAATCAAAACCCAATGTGATATCACCTCATATCTGTCAGAATGGCTAAAATCAACAGCACAAGAAGCAACAGGTGTTGTCAAGGATGCAGAGAAAAGGGAAGTCTCTTGTACTTTTGGTGGAAATGCAAACTGGTGTAGCCGCTATTGAATATAGTACAGAGGTTCCTCAAAAAGTTAAAAATAGAACTACCCTAAGATCCAGCAATGATACTACTGGTTATTTACCCAAAGGATACAAAAATACTAATTCCTTTGAAATAGTGGAGATATATGTACCCTTAAGTTTATAGTAGCACTATTTATGATAACAAAGATATGGGAGTCAGCCCAAATGTCCATGAATTGATGAATGGTTAGGGATGATGTAGTATATATGTAACAATGAAATATTATCCAGCCATAAAAGAGAATGAAATCTTGACTTTTGCAATGGCATGGATGGAGCTAGAGAGTATAATGCTCAGTGAAATAAGTCAGAGAAAGAAAAATACCATGTGATTTCGCTCATATGTGGAATTTAAGAAACAGATGAGCAAAGGGGGAAAAAAGAAAAAGAGAGAGAAACAAATCAAGGGGCCGACTCTTAACTATAGAGAACAAAATGATGGTTACCAGAGGGGAGGTGGGTGTGGGAGATGGATTAAATAGGTAATAGGTATTAAACAGTACACTTGTCGTGAAGAGCACCGGGTGATGTATGGAATTGTTGGATCACTATATTGTATATTTGAAACTAATAGCACTGTATGTTAACTGAAATAAAAAAAAAAAACCACAAACAACTTATGTGTAGAATTATAAAAACCATTAAAAATGAAGAAAGAAATGGAACATGACATAAAATTGAAATGCATACAAAGTTAAAATATGTGCAGCAAAGCGATACACATTTGCAGAAATATGCATAAAGGAAAATATAAATTGATTATATTAAAATGCTTTTATATATGTTTATATATCTATTTTCTATCCATCCATCCATCCATCCATCCATCCATCCATCTGAGTAGAGAGGGAAACAGAAGAGAATAGATTATATGAGGACTATGTATATTAAAAAGAAATCAAGTAAAGGGCTTTGCATAGATCAAAGAAGACCATAAGTCATGCACTGAGAAATGCTAATAGGTCAGTCCTCTAAAAGGGTTGGGAAATCATAGCCCATGGATCCAATCTTGCCTTCCACCTGGTTTTGTGAATAAAGCTTTATCAGAAAACAGGCACTCTCATTAGTTTACATACTTCCTATGGCTGTTTTTGTGATATAATGGCAGAAATGCATACGTACAGCAGGGACAGACCACCCTGCAAAGCCAGAAAGGGTCGCCAGGTGTCTGTATAGAAAAAAGGATCCACCCTGGAGAATAGAAAAGAGACCATACCTTCCTCCTCATGTCTGTCAGTGTTCAGTCAAGAAACGAGCCATTCTATGTCTTCTTCTACTTAAAAATGGCTGAATATAGAAATTAAGGGGTAACTCAACCCCTGGAAGCTAAAGGAAGAAAGGTTAGGAAATTGTTACAAAAGAACTCATCCTGAAACACAGAAGTGGGGGCTTCTCAAACATTATCCATGACACTACTGTAATTCCCAAAAACCTTTGGAAAGTTCCTGACATCTGTCTGAATCTGCTGTGGTGAGAGTATGTGGATTTTAAGAGCTTTCTGGCAAGCCTCTGTAAATCTTGTGACATCTCCACATATCTGGCTGCAACTGCCCTAGACGATAATGGTTTCTTTTTTTCTACTTCCCAAATCTAGTATCTCCCATTGTTAAACGTTAAGCTACAACCAAACTGGGCATCAGCGTTCTAGGACGTGCCATTTGGCTTCTCCTCCACAATGTAAAGGAGACATAGAAGAAGGTAGTAGTGATATGAGTTGCTGATAGTCAGTGGAACATTCCCCTTTATTTCTGCTGCCTTGAATATGCTAGGAGTGCAGCAAACATTTATTTATTCCAATGATGCTCTTAGTTCCACAATACTTTAGCTTAAGGTTTTTGGACTTCTTGGAGGACTGTGCTTGGTCATTAGAGGGTCTGAACAGGTGCTGATATTCCCCTCCCAACATTGTGTGTGTGTGTGTGTGTGTGTGTGTGTGTGTTTCTAGAAGATAGGAAAACCCATCATTTTTGTTACCTATTAAAGAGTTCCAGGATCCCTTGGAGAAGAACTACCTTACTACTATGTCTGCTAGACTCTGTGTTCCTTCAATGCAGAGAACTCTGTCTTTTTCATATACCTCAGAGCTTTGCACAGGGTCTGACACAGAGTAAAATTTTAGTAAATGTTTGTAAAATCAGTTAATTAGATAATGAACACATATAACAGTCTTTGCAGTTAAAATGGAGAATGCATATCACCATTTTTTCAAAAATCTAGCTACACATAGCTAATAACTACTCAAGTCTTACCCTTTCTAATGTGTTCCAACCCAATTTATCTTAGCACCAGTGGCTGTGAAAGATTAGACCATTGTGCAGATAACAAACATAATACCATTATTCCTGATAAGAGAATGCAAGATTCAAGAGTCATAAGAGAGGAGACAGCAGGCCAAGGGGGACAGACTCTGGCCCCTTCCCTCTGCCCAGAAGGTCATGTCTGCAAAGTTTCCATCCAGCCTGCCAGTAGGAACTGCATTCCCCTGACTACCCTTTCTCTGCCTCTGTCACAGAGATGCCTCTGCTCCCTCAATACCTGAGAAGTTCTAAAAACTGAGAAATAGCTGCTGAGTCATGATCTCCAGTGCCAGACTCTGCTAACAGAGCCTTCTTTGTATCACTAGACTTTCGAATATATGGGTTCAAGTCCTAATATTGCCTTTCTTGCTTATGTCAACTCTGGAGAACTACTTGCATGTCTGTATTTCATTTTTCCACTCTCCAAAAAGGGATATAATGACAAGTATCCTAGCAAACAAGGAGATGCAAAATCATTCAACATATTACATGTCAATAAAATGTAAGCTATTAAAAACAGTATTTATCAAACACACCCCAGGATGCTCATAGCTTGGAAATGTTAATTCTTGGCTTAAAGGAGTTAGTCAACAGCTAATTTGGAGACCCAAAAGGCCAATAGTTACTAAATAGTGAGCTGAAACTAACATTTCCCCTCAAACTCAAACTCAAGCCAACACTTTTTTTTATGAGCTTAATAGCTTTTGATTAGCTGGCTTTCTCTCTGTTTTTTCCTTCCCATTTTCTGGGTTTAAACAACTTCCTTTGCCAGTTAAAACCTAAATCCCTGAAAATCTGAACTGAGTATGCCAGGCATAATTCTGATGGTCATAAACAAGCTCAGGATTTAGCTAAAGCCTCCTGCGTCTGAGCTAAGTGTTCATCCTCCTCAGGATTCCAGAAAGTGCCTAGATGCTCACTTCCTCCGCCCTCCATTCTCTGATCTCTGATCTCCTTGGCGTATAATTAGATGGTCAGCAAAGACCACAGAGGATGCAGAGAACCCACAACTATGCAAACAGGTAAATGTGCTGTTCTCCCTACTGAATCCATCATTCCAGCAAATTTCTCTGCAGACCTGTTTTCTCATCATAAAAAAGGAAGATGATGGTTACCAGCCTGCCAGTCTTGGAGGCTATTAAGGAAGAATGAGTAGTTTTTCCCAAGACATTAGGAAATGCTTCATAGACCATTTTAGTTGGAATTTGAAGGACAAGAAAGAAGTGACCACTGGAGAAAGTGGGAAAGAGTTTGCAAGATTCTGATATTTGCTATTGGAGGTAAATCAAATGTCACCACTAGGAGAACATCAACAGAAGAAAGAGCATAAATCTAGATGTGAAAAGATGAAAATCTATGGCACTTTCAGGTAAGAGAGAGAACTCTGATATGCTTAGATTTTCTAGTGATTCAGGAGAGCAACTGGAGACTGAAAAACTGTGATTAAGACAAACTATGAAGGGTCTCAGAAGCCAGGGTAGGGATATGTAATTTATACTATCCAGGAGAACTCTCTTTTTAAGAGTTTTTAAGAGCATGACTCTCTTTTAAAAAAAAAAAGTTTAACTCCTTTCTTAACTTCTTTTTAAAGTTTAGAAGTGTAGTTATAATTAGTGTTTAGAAAATTACTTCACCAGCTGTGTGAAGAATCCAACATAGAAGTACCCTTCAAAATATATTAAGGCACAAGTTCAACTGGTGATTAAAAGGTGCTCTCATGTAGACACCCACACCCACACCCTCAAGACTATCATGCATTGTAGTTATACAACAAATGTTTGTTGAAAGAAAATAAATGAATTAAGGTTAGTAATTTTTTGTTTCCACCAAGCTAATTAAGATTTTTTTTTATTATTTTCCTTTTGATTATTTAATTATATGACTTCCCAGAACAACTAATCATTGATATGCTTGGTGTACCCCCAAGAAGGAGAATAGAGAAAACAGGTGAGTTTTTATCATTTTATTTGTCATGGAATTTCTTTCATCATGTATCCCATGGGGACCAGTGTTCCATGGAAACCCATGGGAAATGTTAGATTAAAAAGAGAGACTGTAGGCAATGAGCCCTTGCAAGGAGCAATTTAGATAACTCAGGAGAGCAAGCCTGATGCCTGAACTACAACAGTGCCAGATGGATTAGAGAAGAAAGAAGGCTTAGGGAACACATTATGAAGGAAATATGGAGAAGGCTTAATGATTCCTTGGATGTCAGAAAAGAGAGAAATGGAACAATCGGAACGATTCCTGGTTTTTAATTTAGGAAAATTGTAGCCTTACCCTATTCATATAACTTACATAATTTAGGGATCCCTGGGTGGCGCAGCGGTTTGGCGCCTGCCTTTGGCCCAGGGCGCGATCCTGGAGACCCGGGATCGAATCCCACGTCGGGCTCCCGGTGCATGGAGCCTGCTTCTCCCTCTGCCTGTGTCTCTGCCTCTCTCTCTCTCTCTCTGTGACTATCATAAATAAAAAAAAAAAAACTTACATAATTTAGTAAAGTTATTTATGAAAATCTATTAGAATTGAATGTAGCATTCCCTTTCTTCATTGCTTTCATGAAGTACCCAAAAGTGAGAAAAGGGAGAGTACTATGAAATTGGTGATCACCTGATGGCATCAAAATAGATAGATAATAGATAAGTAGATGATAGGTAGATATTTAGATAGATGATAAAAGGATATGGCATAGATATATGTGTGGATATGTACACATAAATATCCTAATACTTCTTCTTCTATTTATTTTTAAAGATTTTATTTGAGAGAGAGAACACAGAAGAGAATGCAAAGGAGAAGCAGATTCCCTCATGGGCAGGGAGCCCGACGTGGGGCTTGATGCCAGGACCTTGAGATCATGACCTGAGCCAAAGGCAGATGCTTAACTAACAGCCACTTAGACGCCCCTCTCCAAATATTTCTTAAAATATGTGCCAAATATGTAAGGTTGTTATGGCATAATTATTTATAATTTATAAAGACACTTAAAAAAAACTCAAGTGTCAGGCTCCTGGATGGCTTAGGTGGTTAAGCGTCTGACTCTTGATTTTGGCTCAGTTCATGATTTCAGGTCATGAGCTTGAGCCCAGCATCTGGCTCCAGGCTGGCTGTGGAGCCTGCTTAGGATTCTCTCTCTCCCTTTCTCTCTGTCTTTCCATCTCCCCCACTCAGGCACATGCACTCTCAAAAAGAAAGAAAGAAAGAAAGAAAAAAAGAAAAAGAGAGAGAGAGAAAGAAAGAAAGAAAGAAAGAAAGAAAGAAAGAAAGAAAGAAAGAAAGATCTCATTTGTCAAAGAATAGAAAATTAAACATGGGAGTATATCAATACAAGAGAGTACTACTGCGAAGCCATTAAAAATCATGCCTTACAAGAAAACCACAAACATATAGAAGAAAAATCCTCCCATTGTATGACTTAAGTGTAAAAAAAAAGGGGGGAGGTTATAAAGCAGATTATACAAACAGGAATTTTAATAAGGAAAATATGTTTGGATTCTATGCATAGAAAACAACCATAGAGAAGGTGCCTGGGGAGGCGGGGGTCAGTCATATAAGCATCCCACTCTTTTTTTTTTTTTTTTTTTTAGCATCCTACTCTTGATTTCAGCTGAGGTCATGATCTCAGGCTCCTGAGATCCAGCCCCAGGTCAAACCCTGTGTCGAGCTTCACGCTGAGCATGGAACCTGGTTGAGATTCTCTCTCCCTCTACCCGCCCCCCACCTTGCACACGCTCTCTCTTTCTAAAAAAGAAAAAAAAAGAAAGAAAACATCTGCAGAGAAACATAACAGCATTTTAACAGTAGTTTTCCTCATGTATGGATTTAATTATAACTTTTAGTTTTGTCTATATACATTGAGTTTTCCAGATTCCTATGTGGTACTTATTGATAAGCATCCTCACCCATTAATATTGGGGATTTGGGGAGATAATCCATGCTGAGACTTCCAAAGATAAACTTCAAGATAAGTTATGAATTAATAGCAAAGCACATCATCGCGTAGAGTCCCTCAGTACAAACACACACACACACACACACACACACACACACACACACACACCCTGTCAGCCCCTGTCAGGGTCTAAGCCTTGATGATTAGAGGGGCTTTGCCAGAAATTGAATGTAATGTTTTAACAACATATTTTGTGAACAAAGGGATTCTAGGTCCAAGCAGAGATGTTTGGAGGCCCTGCCTGCAGAGAATAGAAGGAGGCCATAGTTTCAGCTGCACACAGAGGATGAAAGGCTTGGAAACGCTGGCTAATAACACGGTCGGCCCAGGCACCAGTGCCTCTAAGGGGCACGTCAGTGATGGCAGCTTCAGGGATGACAGGGACAGAAAAGACAAGGGGCCTCTTTGTGGTGATGGTAGTTGCCAGCCTGGCTCGAGCAGAGATGTCAACGTCATCACTATTGTCCTTCCAGGCTGGGGAAGACCCTACTTTATGAGCTAGGGATCTGGAGAAGAAATGAAGCCGGCCTGGAACTCCCGCTTAGTATGTGCCCCCACAGAGGCATGCATTCCTGCGTCCTGATTATGGCTCTTTTTCTACCATCTGCTCTTTTGCCCTCGACCATCAGACCAAATTAGGGGAGTTTGCAGGTATTAATTCCCTTTTTCTCCCCACCACCAGACTTTTTTTTTTTTTTTTTTACCATTCTGAGAGGTAAGATTAATTCTTTTACTTACACATATACTTACTTATTTACACTTTTAGCTTAGGACGGGGGTTTAGGCGATGGAAAGGAAGGAAATGGGATTAAAATGTAGGTCAGCTGGTAAGTTACTTACAAATGCCCGAAATGAGAGAACACAGGGACACCCAGCCAAGTCCTTGGAGAGGGCCCAACAGGTAGATGTAAGGAAGGACAGTCTCTTTCTGTGTGAGAGTCACCTCCTTTGGGGTCAAAGCCACTTTCCCGAGTTGCTGAAGCGAATCTTTATTTTTTCCTAAAACTCAACAGACAGCGTCTTCAGAACCTAATTTGATTTTGATTGATTTTTGAAACTTGAAACACTTCTAAACTAATTTTCAGTATATTACTCTTGTCAACGCTTAAAGATTTTGTCAGGAGGAATTTGCTGAACAGACACAGTAATTTTGTTTCTCATGCTGGCATATCACCCCTAAAGAGGAAACCCGGGGAGGGGGCGGCTCTGTTACTACAGCTACTGCTATTAGAATATACATTGCAATTACTTTGCTGCTATTTTGGGGGCTTTCTCAAGCAGTTCATGCTGCAACCCACGGGAGTTGGAAGCCTTGAAATAAGAATCACAGAATCATCAACCCCTCTTGGTCAGACCTGGGATATAAAGGAAGGATTTGAGGCTTAGAGGGGAGAAGGGATTCATCCAAGGTCATATAGCAATTTAGTGACAGACCGGGGACTGGTGAACATCTTCACACTTTTAGCCTATTTTTCTCCCCAGTCCACCAAGAAGCACAGAAGCCACGTCAGCCCTGCAGTGGTCATGGCCCAAGACGGGATTTATTAAATAAATACAGCAGTGACAACTTCAATGGGAGAAGGGGCGTTGACTTGCAGTCAAAACACCAATCGATAGGCAGTAAAAGCCACTGTGAAAGCCCAGCACAATGCTGCTCCTTCCAAAGCACAGGGGCTGTGTTAACAGTGTCTCCCCTTTTGTCTCGCCAGTCATCAGATCCATCGGGGGCCGTTGGAAATAGCAGTGACATTACAAGATAATAACCTCTGCTCATGCCGGCATTATGCCGGGAGGGCTGTCAAAGAGTGGTTTTCTTTTATTACTTTTTACCACCCAGGGTCCATGGCATGGGGACAGATGGACGGGCTCATCTTAACAAATAACCAATGGGGACAAACTGCTTTGTCTCAAACTGGTGATCTTCGCTCAAGGCAGGGGCTTCAAAGCAAGCACCTGCAGGTGCCTGGGTAAAAACACGGGCAGATGCAAAGCACAGAATTATTCAGGAGGGGAGAGAATTGATAGAAGGTTGGCCTATTGTGTGGACAAATGACTCAAGGACTTTCATCTGCTGCAAAAGTACCAGGATGCAGTGGGGGTTCACTATATGTGAAGAGAAATGTCATTACAAGCAGAGGAGAGGCTGAGGAGTCTAGGGTCTGTTGGAACAGTTTGAATGTGTTTTCCAGGACACAGTGGCCTTTAGAAAGATACTGAGAAGTCAAATTAGTAGGCACTCATTTATATGTACCTGTTTATTAGTACGTCCCCAGAACTCTTCTGCATATTAATAAGGTGACTGTGGATAAACCGTATCCTACAGTATATTGTACTCTGGGTAAATAGAAACTGAAAAAGGGGGTGCCTGGGGGTTGAGCACCTGCCTTCAACCCAGGGTGTGATCCTGGAGTCCCAGCATCGAGTCCCACGTTGGGCTCCCTGCATGGAGCCTGCTTCTCCCTCTGCCTGTGTTTCTGCCTCTCTCTCTCTCTGTGTCTCTCATGAATAAATAAGTAAAATATTTTTTAAAAAAATAGAAACTGAAAAAGGAGTGGAGCCATTGATATTTCAAGACTACTTAACTAGATACGTAGGAATGCACTAATATCCGGTTACTCTATGATTATTATCACTGGGCCCCTGGAACCAGACCATTCCTTTCAGGGAGTGGCAAGGTTTTCCCTGAACAAACTGTTTCTACTCTCAGAGAGTCCTGGGAGGAGGTGGAGACCCAGCAGGTGAGTCAGAGACTGTAACGGTGGCAGTGGGGGGAGGTGCTGGTCTGTCTTTCTCTGGATCTCAGAGCTCAAGCTGCAAAGAAAACTGGATTACCTCCAGTGGCAGGGCTGGCCATGAGGAAACTCCCTGGGGGCAAGTCAGAACATCAGGACTGTAGTGTGGGTCCAGGTCTGAGCTGTAATTGCAAATTAATCTCTGCAGTTACTTCTTTCTATATGTATTAATCTCTGCAGCCCTCCAATTACATGATAGCCTTCTCTCCACTTACTATAGAAAATTAATGAAAGGCCGGACCTCATTACGGGGCTTTCAAGGCAAAGGAGCTGGGGATTTGGGCACATGTCTCCTCCCCTGCGGGCAGAGTGATGGTAGCAGTAGGGTCACCCGCAAAGGGTAGCTGTGTCCCGTGGAAAGCTACTGTCTCTGGAACACAGCAGCAAGGTGGTTGCAGGTGGTGGCTAGGAGAAAAGGATGCCTGGGAGATGTTCCTTAGCATCCCGTAAGCAGCAACCTAGGGCATCTGCAGAAGCACCCACGAGATGTTTTGAGGGATGTCCTTTGGGGGCAATAAAGCAGGTAGGTGCTCAGACCAGTGTCACTAGCATCAGAGAAAGATATAAATGTTCATAAATGTTCATAAATCTGAAGCCTCGGGGCACTTCCTAGTCTCTCCAGGAATACGAAGCATCTCCAACAAAAAGGTGCTTCCTAAAAAACCCATAAAGATGCTAAGCCTCACAGCAAAGTAGAGCATTGTGGTAGCAGCTCTGGGAAATGGAAGCTCTCTTAGGCTGGACTCATGCAGAGGACACCTGGACGATGCGGTAAACGAGCTAAACACTCTGATATGGAATTTAGTTCTATATTGTCTTAGAGGCAGAAGTTTCCAAACTATCGTCCTGGTACCTGCAACAGCAAAACCACTTGGGGAACTTGTTAAAACTGTAAATTCTTGCCTCCCTCACCCACCCCTCAGTCCTACTGGGTCAGGAACTCTGGGGCAGGGTCCAGCACTCTGTGTTTGAAGGAGCCCCCTCGTAGGTGATTCTGATGACCATTCAAGTTTGGGGACAACTGACGTAGAGCATGCAGTAGAAAGCAAGGTAACAGAAGCGTGGCCGAAGATGTGTCTGCCAGGAACTCTGCGGCAGCTGGGAGTCAAACAATTGAGACTTAGCGATTATTGGATTTTAATACCAATAATAGACTTCACTTTCATATCATCGTATGACTCACAAAATATTCAGCTATTGAATTTTGTCATTCCATCATTTACAAAAGTACTGCACATTACTTCCATTTTACAAATGAAGCGACTGAGTATCAAAGAGGCACTGCTGTTCAAGATCGCAAGGGTAGTAGGCAGGAGAGGAAATAGAAGCCCTGGACTTCTGATGGTTGACCTTTCTTCCCTGATGATGAGAAATATTCAGGAATCTTCTAAATTTCCAGAATTTCCCTAGCATTTATCTAGCGCCTTCCATGTCATCTGTCATCTGATTAGCAGTGAGCTTTGGAACCCTCTATTGAGGCTTCTGTGTGTGCTTCCGGAGTCACCGGGAAAGGGTGCTGTGATAGACTAGTGATGTCCGCTGTGAACGTCAAATGGGAGATTGCAGCGACTGTGCAACATGTGGCACTACCCCCTCTTACAAGGTGACCTTGGTCTAGTTTCATTCCATTCTTTGGTTAGAAGCTGAGAAATACAACCTGCGGAGGAGTAGGATCTGGCTTGGAGGGTGAAATAGGGATGGGCTGATAAAGAGAGAACGATTATCCGCATCTGCCTTCATCCTGTCTCATTTGCTATTATATGGGTCATGTTAATTCCATCCAGCTGTCACCACCTCGGAGAGAAACCATCAGAAAAGCTCACAGTCTGACATCATCGCAAATACATACCACTGCCCTAGAAACCCATGCCTCCAAAATGTTGGAAGTGCTCTTCATGACACACTTTCTCATGCCAGCTTCCTGGAAAGATTCGTATGTCCAAGTTCTACCGGGCCTCGTGAATAGACCTGATTCTGTCCTGTTAGGAACAAATGGAAATTGTCCATTTGCCAGCTTTGTCCTCCTGACCGAAGAAAAAACCACGAAGAAAACAGGCAGGCCAACAAAGACAATATAATCGACCAACCAGAAATTCCTAAAGCATCAAGTGTTTGGGAACATCTGACTGTTACTGTTGGGTGTGAGTCACTTGCAAACTCAGGCTTGGTTTTTAATTGCTCCCAGTTGCCACTTTGCTCTGAACAAACAGACCAAACCTTTGTCCAAATCATGTGTGATAGAGCAACATTTTCATTTCCTATAATGCCAGCAATGAACATTAGCTTTCTCTCTGGCTTTTGCTAATTTCCAGGGACTTCACTGCAATTTGGAGAAAGGCCTCTCCCCACGGAGGCCATGGTTTCCAGCCCCGTTGGCTTCCTGGCCCTGCTCTGCGGTCCTCCCCCTACCCTTTGCTAATATCATATCTGCAATCATTACTCCATTTTGCTGTGATTTTAATTAGAGGACATGTGGTATCTTTTAATATTCTTCTGCACATTGAGGCTCCTGAGCACTTGTTACCAACCAATGCCTCAATATAATTTAGAAGCTGTGGCTTCATAAGCAAGTCCTCCAATCTTTTGATATTAAATTTTCAAATTAATCTCTGCTGTATGCATCACTGGTGATTATCTTGGCCTAAATTATGCATCCTTCTTAAAGTTAGAAAACAACAGCCCTTCCCATCTGACAGTGGATCTATGCAGATACCCTTATCTCTAAGGAGACGTTTATTTTTAACCCTCAATGGTTTATAAACAGGGATCTCTGTGACTCCAGCTGTGTTTGCTAGCATCCCACTCATGACAATAATAGGAGCAAAAACTGATCCTGAGTCCTTTCCTAGCCCCTCTTATGGCCTCCCATTGTCTCCAGGAAAAAACTCAAGCCCCCGTTTATCCTTCAAAAGATAAATATCGGGTGACAGTGATACGATTATATTAATAGAAAAAATGTATGGGGTTAACTCCATTGCATTCCATTTTATCCTTCAAAGGGAGAGGATATGGAATGGTAGGATGTACATGGTCTCTGGAATTGGAGGGACTCTGATTTATATCCAGTATTCAATATTTATTGTTTATCCCATTTTTAGCAAATTACTTCCTTTCTCTATACCTCGTTTTTATTGTCAGAACCTATGAGATTGTCATGCCAGCATATACAAGGTTATCAAAAGACAAACTTCCTGTCCTTCTAACTTCTCTCCCCACCCGAAATATTTACCTTCAGAGGCAATCCTCAAGGCTCGAAGGATTTAATTTAGATATGGATAATTAAGCCACATAAATACAGATTCTTGGGAGTTTTTGTAGTTTTGTTTTTGGAAGTGGGGTTGAAAAGAGTGAATGTCCTTCATGGATTATAAGCACAAAGAAAGAGATGAAATTAGTTATGTTACCTAATACTCCCAGATGTGGTTCTGTGTGCTCTTGGTTTGAGACCTCTGGCTCCACGCTGAAAAGCGGACTGCACAAGGTGGTTATAAATCCTCTTAGCAGTTGTTTTGAAGCAACTGTCCCATCAAATGATCTGACCATCTTCTAGTAAAAAGGAGTAAGAGAATCTGATGCTTTTTCATGTCTGAAGCTCTATATGATCATACAATGGTTGAACAGTACTGGAAATTTCAATCAATCAATCAATCAGATCTCTAGACAATTATGGTCAGACCATAATTCTCAAGCTCAGACCAAAGTATGACCAAAAGAAGGGATTCAACACTCAAGCCACAATAATTCTCAGTCTCTGTGCTTGACAATATTGGAAATAGGCATACTTTCCTCTCCCCAGGCTAAACAACTTTAGGATGATGTATACTTACCTGTTTCTTTGCTAAACAATGCTGAGAATAAAATAATTTATAATAAACAAAAATAACTTAACTGCTTGCTTTAGGAAATATCTGCACCCAGTAGATAAGACAGTGAACTGAATAAACAGCTTATTTTTCAAGATTGATACCCTACTCATCAGGAATTACTTCAAGACCCTCTCCTCACTGCACACAGCAATCCAAAAGTGTTATGTTACAATCTCTAACCAATTCCAACGAGTTTCTGTCTTGCAAGACCTACCCTAAATTCATCCATCCCAGGCCCCCAAACTTTATATATTTCTATTTTAAGACACTACTAAGTCTCTGTGTCCTTTCCTGCACAAAAATCTAATAAGCTTAGTTTCCCTTGATCAATAGACTTTTCTGGTAGTCTATTGGGGAATCAACAGTTGACTCCATGAAGTACTTTATTATAAGACTAATTGTATTTCATGTTTAAAAATGTGGTTTCCACTTTTTCATCATTTCGTGCATTTCCCCAAGAAATATCTGTTGAGTGCCAGGAACTATTCTAGATACTGAAAACAGATATCCCTGCCTTCGCAGAATATTCATTCTAGGAAGGCAAGAAATACATATTTTTTAAGATAACAAGAACAATTATATTACCATAATTGTGTGATAAGTGTGTTCAAGAAAAGCTACCTAGGGTGAAAAAAAAGTATGTCAAAGGGGAAACTATCTTAGCTTTGCATGGAGGTGTGTGTTGAAGAGCATGGATGATATCCCCGAGGAAGAAACATTTAAGGTGAAGAAGTCCAACGGGAAAGTGTCAGTGATGGAAGCAATAGCATGTCTAGGACTTCAACGTCATTCAGAGCTTGCCTTGGTGTGAAGAGGGCCAAGAGTGAGGGCCAATACAGTGCAACCAAAGAGAGTGGGAGAGAGTCTCTCTAGAGGTTCACAAGGTGGTACTAATCAGACTTGGAGACATAGGAAGTATTTATACTTGTAAATTAGTTGGTGCAGGTGGTTCCACTGGTTCTAGCAAGTCTTTACAGCATCTCACACTCAACACCTGATGATTTTGTCCATGTTAGCACATCCTTTTGTTCTCTCTTCTGTAGCCATCTCGTCTCTACACTTTTACTTTTTTTTTTTTCTTATTTTACCAAACTTCTCAAACCCCCTGTTTGTTCTGTTCCCTTTGCTATACTTTATCTAGGACGGGGCTCCATAACCAACATTCCCACCTATCGGGAGCCTCTTGGGGACTGGAGGAGTTCTTGCCTCCATGGTTTTCATCCCTTGAAGACAGCCTTTAAAAGAATGTAGTCAATGAAGTCTTTCCACAGCTTAAGTAACCTAATGCATTATTGACTCTTTCCAGACATAAGGTCCCCATTGCTGCCAGCATTAATGAAGGAACTTTTCCTAGTTCACAGAGTTAATGGGCCTCTGGCCTTGCTCACTGTATTCCTGGAGCAGTTTACTCCCTGGGGAAGTGTGAGTGCCTCAACTGTATCTCAGGTTGCGAGGTGATTCCTGTTCCAGGAACATAAAGAGAATGGATGGTAGTTTGTAGAATGACTATAGCAGTTTGGAATTTGTTAGATGCTCGCACCATTTCATAATGAGATTCATGTTCATGCCACACCTCGATGTTTCCTATTATAAACTTTAAGGCAGGATTTTCAAACTTTATTTTAAAATATTGAGCCTTTACGTGCAATCAATTCTTATTCAGAAGTCCCATGTATAAAATAGAAAAAAGCAAAGCCTTCCTGCTGAAAGCTAAGAGCCAACACACTGGATTTTCCCTCAGTGCTGCTAACTCCTCAGAATCACCAAATGACCCCAGGTTGAAACAACCCTGCTTGACTTGGTTGCAGCAACATGATCGATGACAGAAACCCCAAATCCTCCTGCTATAAAAGCTTAAGCATTCTTAACAAAATGATGCAAACTTTCTTCTAAAAGCATAGCCTAGCTTGCCACAACAGAGGGAAATCTCGCACTGCCATGAATAAAAATGAATAGATATGCATGAGCTAACACTATACTGGGAGTGAGGGTGGCCCCTAAACCTAGGGACTAGAGAGTTAACACATCTTCAGAGACAGGAGGCATGACCTTGGGCTCACCAGTGGTAAAAATGAGAATTGGATTCTAAGATCTCAGGATCTAAGGTCCTGAGATTAAAGTGGGACTCCCTCATGGAAAGAAGAAGGTATATAAAACCATCCTTTAGCATGGTCTAAATTCAAGAAAACATGTCCATCTGTTGCTAGTCTCTCAGTGGAAAAAAATCCTCTAAGAATCTATGAAATTAAAATCAGAACCCTGTTTCACTTTTAAGTGTAGGGTTTGAATATAAATCTATCTTTACAGTTTGTGAAGTCATGGGTTTTACTATTAACTTATTAATGATCACAGGTCTGTGGTCCACCTTCAGGCACCTGGAAAATTTCAACATGGTTCTTCTCTCGAGAGATATGTCCTCACCTCAGGCTGCACAGGAGCCTAAAACCCCAAATCAGAAAATGCAAGAGGAAATGATCCAGCATGAGCAAGAGGCAACATATGCAAGAAACGGCTGACACAGCAGAAGATCTACTACCATTTCAATTAATAGAGCCATAGGATATAAACTATAACATAAGTGTATTTTAAAAACTAGGAACCTATAAAGAGAATGCTAAAAACATAAGCAGTGATTAAAATACAATGATAAAATAAATATTAATATGCTCATTTGATATCAAATACTCATCACACTGTAGAACAGCAGTTTAAACACAGCCAGAGAAAGAATTGAACAGAACCTTGATTTTTACCTGTAGACTATGTACCGAGCCAAGTTACGCTATCTCGGGTTCTCCCACATGCTTGAAAATAACCTGGGCCAAGAAGACCTAGATCTGAGAAAACACTACTTCCTGTGAATTTTCTTATAAAACTGCCCTAAGCAGGATCCCAGGGTGGCTCAGTGGTTTAGCGCCTGCCTTCGGCCCGGGGCGTGATCCTGGAGTCCTGGAATCGAGTCCCACATTGGGCTCCCTGCGTGGAGCCTGCTTCTCCCTCTGCTTGTATCTCTGCCTCTCTCTCTCTGTGTCTCTCATGAATGAATAAATAAAATCTTAAAAAAAAAAAAAACTGCCCTAAGCCAGCCAATTAGCAGTACAGCCTTTATACACTTTGTGAAGGACATTTTTATGACTTTCTTCCTCTGAAACTAATGCATGCCTATCAATAGATTCTGAAAAGGTAAGGTCTCTTTTAGATCAGAGCAGACACTCTTTGGGTCTCACATTTCTGACTTTGAAACATAACATTTCCTTGTAGATGGCCTCATCTGCAACCTCTTTAATGGACACAAGATGCTTTAAAATCTGTATAGACATACTTAATGGTCAACAAAATCTCGCATTCTAGAATAGCAATCTAACTCATGCTAAACGCTGTCACATTTTATACTTTCATTAAATCTAAGTCTCTTTACTCAAATATTCTGCATTGTTCCGTTTAATCTCAGCAATCACCCTCATAATTAGGTATTTTTTTCCAATATACAGATAAAGAAAGTGAAACCTATCAAGACTAGTGAATTTTCCAAAAGTAAGCAGATCCCAACTCCAAAGCTCACGTATTCAATCATCATATTATACCACATACTTTGAATTCTGAATCATGATTAATGTTTAATCAGGCTTAATGTTGAAATTCTGAGCAGGAGTTATAAGACCAGTTGACAAAGAATTTGAATGTTTGTTGCTTTGTTTTATTTTTACCTAATCCAGGAGTAAACAACAGAAACTAAGAGGACAGTTTAAACCTACCACTGTTAGCGGTTCTGTTTAAAGCACAATTGCTGGAAACTTCCGTTCAAATTTGACCTGAGAATCAACTTATGGCAAAAATGCATCTCTCCCCAAGCTCCTCTGAGACCTCCTCAGCTATGCAGTACAATGGTTGTATTTAAGGATGTGAAGAGTTCATCACTGAGAAAGAAATACTGGGGCAAGAAGAATGTAGGGATTGTAAAAAAAAACAAACAAAAAACAAACAAAAAAATTTCCTTGTTGGGGCAAATATAATAGTAAAGGGCAAAAAGGAAATAGCATTGTAGGTCATTGCTGGAAGGGCTGCTGGTGCAGAGAGGGCTGCACAGAAGAAGCAATAAAGAAAAAGGACTTCAAGGAATGTATCTCTCTCTCTCTCTCTCTTTCTCTCTTTTTTTTTCCCCCTTCATAGCAACCCTTTTTCTGGGTTTCTTTTCTCCATCTACCTCAGGAACCAAATGAAGAGTAAACTATCCAAGTGTTTACAACTCTATAGTCTTCCAGGTCTTTCTTTGAGTTTCTATTGTTATTAATAATCTCATCATGATAATTGCTACTTACTGATTCAGCTCCTATTTTCTGAGCCTCTTGCATATCCTTGGTATAGAGTCTTCAGATGTGTTAGTCCCTGTCAACATACCAGTTCTTAAGGCAACTGTCACTTTTTTGCTTTTATGGATGAGGAAAGTGAAGTCAAAGAGGATAATGTGTAAGTGGAAAGATAAGGACTGAAAATCAGGTCCTTCTTTCTATGATCCATGCTCTTAACTATGAGGATATGCCACCTGTGCACATCAACAGGTATCAAGTAAACTTTACCAGAGAGGGTGCTATGGTAAACAGTTTTGAGAAATGCCAGATTAATATAAGTAAACTGATTCATTTGAAAACATGCAGGAGAGATTTCTCAAAGGTCGGTATTTCCCAGATGTGACTACAGGGTCTTTTTCACAGCACATGTCCCAAGACTACTGTACTGTGGAATGCACATTTGGAAATGTTTTATAGACTGACATTTTATTGGAGTGAACTCTACTTAATTATCAGTGCCAAAGTGTAGGTGCTCATAGTGCGCAAAATCAGATAATCAGCTCCGTTATAGAATATTAATTTGTCCAAATTTCTGTCTGCCTGCATATGCTATAAATTTCACTGAACATCTGGAAGAGACTTGTCTTCATGTAACTCCATGTTGTGTGGGGAATGTTAATGGCACCTATACTTTCCTTTCCAAGAAATTTCATGACTCTCACTTTTTTTTTTCCTCCCTCAAACACCATACAGACATTTCTATTCAATCAGAGACATTTCACCAGAGCCACTCACCTGGTATGTTTCAGAGTCCTTTCCTTAAACTCAAGTTTCAAAACTAAAGTGTGTGAAAAACTGACCAAACACAAAACAACAACAACACACACACACACAAACCCCATCAAACAAACCAAAAAAGCCAAACAAGACTTAACTTAGTAATTTTTATCAAAATGAGAAAAAAAGTTACCAAGTTCTCACAAGTGGCCAACCATTTCTAGAGCTATTTCCCTGATCTGGACTAAACATACAGTTGATACTCACAATTTGCTTCTGTCTGCATTTCCCTCAATCTATCGGTAATTACCATCATGGAGATAATCAATAATGAGAAAGAAGAAAGATTGATTGAATGGGGAAAAATGGAGTTGTTCTCTGACAGAAGTGTAGAAGAGGCTCAAAGTATTAAATGGAAGTGAGGGTCCTATCTTTATTATTGGACCTGGCAAATAGTCTATGGGATTTCCCTAATCTATAACGGTCTATGTTTGTGAAACAGAAAAAAGTAAAGAGAGATAATTCTATTCACCCTGTCCTTTGCATCTGCAGTATCCTTACAGAAAACACAGTGACTCCTGGACCCTGAGAAACATAAAATGCACGAGTAAAGTAACCCTGAAGATCATCCAATACAAGGATTTTAAACACTGTGTTTCATGGAGCCTTAGGAGAGATGCAAAGTGTGCTGCAGAAATAAAGGCTTCAGCCCTCTGTCTTTCGCTTCAATGAAAGCAGCTCCATGTCTCCACTGGGCCAGTGGGGGCGGGAATTGAAATATCATTAAGGTGGGACTTCTAGTCAACATGGTATTCGGAGTTCACACCACTATCTCCGTGATCTCATCTAACACATGAAATGGCAAAAAAAAAAAAAAAAAAAAAAAAAAAAAAAGCTTTATAATTGAGCAAGTGCAGAGACCTATTCTAACTAGACACTGAGAGAAATATAAGACAGGCTGAGAGGGGGTGGGAGTTGACCAAAAAGAAGCAGAAGCTCCAGACTGGCTGGCAACATGGTTAGCACCAGCAGGCACAGGGGGTAGCACTGTGGGTGTCTCACACCCCTGAATGTGAAGGTCAAGCACACATGGGAAGGAGGAAATTGGTAGGGATTGAGGGGTGACCAGGCTCTGTGAACCGACCTCATTCTAGGCCTTCTGAACAAGCAGTTACAATTGGGGGTGGGGGTGGGGGGGGCATTTCTAGGCGGGAAACAGGCAGCACCTGAGCAGCCAGTAATTTGGGGAGAGGTTGGGGGCAAGGAACTCCTTCTCCTGCCCCATCCCACCCATTGTTCAATCTTAATTGAAATAGCAAAGACCTCACCGGAAGCTTCCAGTCTTAGAAGATAGAAGCTGGTAGCCTTGAAGGTAAACTCAACTGGAAATAAGCTGGTCAGCCATCATTACAAGGTATGTGAGCCCTGGCACCACAAGGTATGTGAGCCCTGGCACCACAAAGGAGAAACAACAAAAAGAGACAAACAGGGCTGATAAGATCAGAAAAGAAACTTGTCATAAGCATGATTCACATTCTCAGTGAAAAAGGAAGGCGGAGCTTCTATGAAGCACAACCAAGAGGTTATAAAGCAGAGAGCACAGGGGATCTCAGTGGTGAGATGGAAATGCTTACATAATGGGAGTCACAATGGGAACAGCACAAGAGACAGACAATGTAGAACAGATCGAGTCAAACAGAAACCAGTGGTCTAGAAGATCATGCTGTAAAAATCTCCCAGAATGTACCTGTGCCATGTGAGATGCACACCCACATCCCCTGCAAGAAAGGATTCAAGGTCCAGCTGCATGGGGTGCGTGTACCTGAAAATCTCCAGCTGTCAGCTTTATAAATGGCTACTGGGGCTCCTGAGTCAAAGTCATGCTATTCTCAGGGCACCTCCTGGCCTTTGACACAGCAAGGGTGATATGTGGGGGCTCCTCTAATGAGCAGTCTTTGTCCTGGAGTGCCCTTCTGAGATGGCAGGGATTGTCAGGTAAGTATAGCCACTCCCTTGTGACATCATAGGTATTTATCCTCTAGATAAATAGTAGTAGAAAGTGTTTCTACTCTTTTTTTTTTTTTTTTTTTTTTTTTTTGAGAGAGAGAGAGAGAGCAAGGATCCAGGGGGAAAGTGCAGAGGGAAAGGGAGAGAGAGAATTTTAAGCAGGCTTCATGCCCAGCATAGAGTCCCACAGGGGGTTTGATCTCACAACCCTGAAGCCATGACCTGAGCCGAAATCAAGAGTCAGACACTTAACTGACTAAGCCCCCCAGGTGCCCCACAAAGTGTTTGCCCTCCTAATTCCATCACAACATCTGGTGCCTGGAAAACCAAAGCTGTCACAGCATCAGAAAGGTGTAGAGATGTGTGAGGCATAAAATAGAAGCTAAGAAACGTGGAGCATGGATACACAGGTATGGTAGGCAGACTATGACAAAATAAATTTAAAATAAGAATTCTGGGGGATCCCTGGGGGGCTCAGCGGTTTGGTGCCTGCCTTAGGCCCGGGGTGTGATCCTGGAGACCCGGGATCAAGTCTCACATGGGGCTCCCACCATGGAGCCTGCTTTTCCCTCTGCCTGTGTCTCTGTCTCTGTCTCTCTCTCTCTCTGGGTGTGTGTCTTTCATGAATAAATAAATAAAATCTTAAAAAAAAATAAAAATAAAAATAAAATAAGAATTCTATATTCAAGGGGAGGGAGATGGGGAGATGAATGAACTAGGTGAAGGGGATGAAGAGGTACAAACTTCCAGCTATAAAATAAATAAGCCATGGGAATGAAACGTACAGCACAGGGAATATAGTCAGCAATATTGCATAAAATTGGCATGATGACAGATGGTAACTACACTTATTGTGGTGATCACTTTGTAATGTTCATAATTGTCAAATCACTATGTTGTACACCTGACACTAATATAATATTGCATGTCAACTATACTTCAATGGAAAAAATAATTCTATGTCCAAATATATTATAATTTAAATGTGAGAGAGAATAATGATATGTACAGATGGACAAGTACTTAGGAAATCACCAGCAAAAATATTTAAAAGTAATGATTAGAACATATACTTAAAGAAAAATGAATACAGAAGGAAGTAATGCTAGGTAATGAGTACTTATGAATAAAGAAAATAATAACATCTGGTGTCCAGATGAGACATGCAAATATACATATATACATAGTTTCTATAACAATCTGGAATTAAAATGCTACCAAACAGGTGATAAAACTTGGAGACAAGAACATAGCTAAATTTTGTTTCTTGAATGGATGGAATCTATAAATACTGATTAAACTCAGATTTTGCTAGAAAAAAAAGTTCAGGCACTATTTAGGGAAATCACTAAAATAGCTGAAACACTATCAATTTAACAGAGCAGGGAAGAAATTTTTTTTTTAAAGACAACAGACAATGGAAATAAATTAATTTTAAAAAGCCAGTGATATACTACTTACAAGAAATATTTCTCTCAAACAAAAAGGAAAAACATATACACCGGGTCTTATAAACCAAAAGAAAGACTAATTATCTTACTGTCAGATAAGCTGGAATTTAGAGCTAACAGGGTGAAAATATAATATTTCATATTAATAAAGCTAACAGTACACCAAGAGGGTGAAATATTTATGAGCTTTGTCTCCATCCAACAATACAGACAGAAAAAGGCCAAATGGAATTTCAAATAATTCCAAGTAATGGTGCATTATACTGAGTATATCCTCTGACAAAACAAAACAAAATGGAAATAAAGTGGGTAAAATCTCAATATCATGGACAAAAATTCTTGTTAGAAAAGTGATTCTGTTTTTTAAGAACTTTGCAAACCAATGATTTGATCCCATGTTACAGGTGAGAGCCGCGAACCGTCGTGGTTTGGACAGGCTGGCCATATGATGTAAAACAGAACCCAGGCATACAAATCCAAACAAGACAGCAAAAATCTAGCTGTTGAAATCACTTACCAACAAAATTAAACTGAAGATTTCTTTTTTTTTTTTTAACTAAGCTCTAAGCCCAACATCGAGCTCGAATTCACTACCATAAATCATGCTCCATTGACTGAGCCAGCCCAGCACCTCTAGAGAAAAATATTTTTAACATAGATTGTATAAGAGTAAAATAAAGTGAAATTAAACAAACAAAACACAAACTGAGAAGATCTGATTCAGCTATCAGTGCTGTGTTTTTCTAATGTGGAACGAGATCCTTTGATTTCAAAATGAGTGTCAAGAAAGCTGGAAGACAACTGAACACTGAAAAAAAAGTCACATTTGTGGGATAATCCTGGATAGTAGAAAGTGCCTATGAATCTAGAGTGTTCGTGGTTAAGTCAGAGGATCATTTTACCAGTCTATGAAAGCTGGTATTTTTCCTTGCTAGGATTCTGGGTGAGTCATAGCAGTAAATGTTCAGTCTCACTTTTTTCCTTCATGGGCACCTTTTCCCATACAAGGCTCAAATTTAGAGAACAGTGGGGTCAGGGTGATCAACAGTGTCAAGGCAAAATAAATAAATAAAGGATAAACAAGCCAATTGCCTTTACCAATGGGCAACCATTGTTATCTTGGAGAGAGAGATTAATATCAGAGAAGAGGGGCATAAGCCATGCCTTGGAGAGTTAAAGGAAGCTATTGGGGAGGACATAGAGGCAAATTGCTTGACTAATATATTAATTAATTTTCTTGGAAAAGTTAGGCCAAGGAGTGGATAAGGGAATAAGATAATAAGTTATAATGAGGCGAAATAATGTCTTTTGAAAATTATAAAATGACTTGTGTGATTCTGAAGGATGAGAGAGAAAAGGTGACAGATTGGTTTAATTTGGAAATATCTGCAGATGGAAGGAAGCAGTGAAAGTGTAGACTGTCCTAATGACAGCGTGAGGGACATCAGGGAGAACCATGTTGTGGGAATCAATAGCAGTGTGGCCGTGGGGATTTTGCCAACTGAGGCTAAGAGAACCTGGCTGGCTGTAGGGGTAAGACAGTAGAGCATCTATGAATACCCAGTATTTGTGGGATCAACACCATCACCATGATTATCCCTGATACTGATACTTTGAGGATAATGGACAGATATAGCAGCCTATACGTTGCTGCTGCTGCTGACCTACCTTAATACAACTGAGAGGGGACATGCCATAGGCGCATGTGAGTGCATGTGTGAACACACGTACACACTAGAGCATCAGAGAGAGAGGCATTTTGGTTTTCTGAAAGTGGAAGACATGGAAAATGCTCTCCAACACCTCCTTTCTGATTTGGGAAAAATAGCAAAAAAAAAAAAAAAAAAAAAAAAAAGATGTATGATTTGCGATGACATAGTGGGTTTTATTTCTGAAAACAGCTGCACTCTAACCTCTATGTATGGAATAAGGATAAGCTAAAGGCAGACAGGTGGACAAAAGGGTTGTGTGGAACTCTGGGAGAAGGAATGCTTGCTTTCTTCTCTCTCTCTCTCTCTCTCTCTCTCTCTCTCTCTCTCTCTCGGGAGAGCACAAGCATGAGCACAGGGAGGGGCAGAGAGAGAAGCAGGCTCTCCACTGAGCAGGGAGCTGGACGCAAGGCTTGATCCCAGGACCCTGGGATCATGACCAGAGCTGAAGGCAGATACTTAACTGACTGAGCCAGCCAGGTGCTCCAGAAGGAATGCTTTAATGAAATTATATTGAATGAGTGTTTAAGAAGCCTAATAGTCTAGCCTTGTCACCTCCACTAGTTATGGCAAGTCATTTATCGTCTCAATACTTCAGTTTCCTCACTTGAATTACAAGAGGCTGGTCTGAGTCATGTCCAAGGTCCTTTGAAGCTCATCCTGCTTCCTGCATAACTACTTAATTAATTGTGTGGCTCTGGATTCACTTGGAACTATCACATAACCATTTTAGACTTCAGGTCTCACTCACACACACAAACAACACACCCTTTATTTGGGCTCTGTGCGGCATGGACACCCTGTGAGGATACCGTGTGCATCGGTCCTTTAGCAAGTGGACTTCCTGCCCGGCATCATGCTAAGCACTTTACCTACATTTTTAGCTTTTCATTCTGACAACCACCATGGGAGACCTTTGGAGAATAATATTACCATACCTTTTTTTTTTAAGTATGGAAAACTAAAGCTCGGGGCAATCCCTCTGTGTAGGGATGATCTGAAATTCAAAACTGGGTCTGCCTGGTTCCAAAAATCCATCTTTTAAGCCACTTGCTATGTTAGTCTGTCCGGTCATAAAATGGGGTGAGATGTAATTCCTTTTGTTGATGTATGTTTCAGTGCTAACTAAAAACAACTCAGTGACCCAGACCTTTTCGTTACTCAGTTGTAAAAGCCTCTGTGGTAGCATATCAGTGAAGGTAAATATAAAATGGGAACCTTCATAGAAACGTTTATCTGATAAGTCAGTTTGAAGTATGTTTTCCAGACACATTCAATAGATAAATGTATCTCTTCCTCTTAAAGTTATTTATTGAAAAATAATGCAATCGTTGGAGTAAATGAAAATTGCACCAGATAGGCTCAAATTTATATGGATGTACACCATAAGCAGTTTCATGGAAAATTGCTTCCAAAATTACATCCTTAGATGGGACCCCTAGAAGGGGTCCCAGAAGAACCCCATTAATAATGCTCCTTGAGGCCACATAAATTCATTTAGGATCTTTTGCTTTATGCAATTAGATATAGTAGAAAGCATCCAGCTTCTTAGAGATAGACTTAGTTAAGAAAAATATAGTGGGTTTTTAAAATAATCACTCTAGGCAGATGCTCCTACAACTGAAGGAAGATGTATCTCCAGTGAGAGAATTTGACCCAAATTATTAAAATCATGATTGGAATAGTGATAAGAAAAAGTTAAATAGCAATTTACCACTTACTAATGTGTCCAATTCCATAAACTCGTGTAATCTTTAGAGCAACCCTGAGAGGTGAATGAAACAGCTTTGTCCTTCCCTTTGTAGCAAGGAGGAAATCAAGTCTCAGAGATAGTGATTGATCCGGTCAAGGGTAGGGCTAGTACATAGCATAGCTGGGACTTGAACTTTTGCAATTATTAGAGGACGGGAAATGAGATTTTTAAAATATTTATTGTGGATCAGGGCCTGGGTCAGATTTTTACATGTTATTTCATCCAATGCTTCAAATTATATTCTTAATGGGTTTCTATCATGAGGACAAAGAGAGAAAGAGCACACACGAGAGCAAGTGAGTGCAAGAAGGAAAGCGAGAGAGAGTTGTTCAAGGTCACTCATTTATCTTCTAACAAATATTTATTGAATTGCCATGAAATATTCTTGGTTCACTGGATACAGTGATGAACAAGATGGACAAGTGTGAGTAAATGAAGGGGTCAGAATTTACACCCCGTTCATAAGAACACAAATTTATACCCTGTTCGTGGGCCCACAGAGATTACTACCATCTTCCTTCTGCTTTTCGTACTTAGAAGTATAGCATACCTACCCTGTGAAAGACCACAAATGGGTATTTGCATCTCTGCAGCTACAGAGAAGACCAAATAATGCCCAAATCCTAAACGATGACAAAATAGTGGTGGAGACTGAACTCACTTGCAGGAATCGGGGGAAAGAATCTGAGTGGACTGCCTCGTTTGCTGTCCCTGGCTTGGTGTCTTCCTTCCCTTTGGTGGGAGCACACTTGTACCCTCTTCCCTTCGCACGAGGTACCCTAACATAGTGCCTGATTCCTCCTCAGTTCAAGTGATAGACAAATGCAACCAGATGAGGCAAGAATGCCACTCTCAAGAAAGAGCTGGGCAGAAAGCAATGGCGGTTAGGCTTTGAGCCAGTCTCCTTGAACCTCCTTGATCATGATGTGTCTTTTCCGGTCACAGCCCTCCGAATCTTAAGGTATCATTAGTAACAGAATTCAAGAAACTTCACGGGGAAAAAAAGTGTCTTGTATATTTCTGCCTCATTGACTCTCCATCTCATTTCCAATCTCATCTGAAAACATATCTTTTTCTCTCCTGACCGCATCTGCTAATTGCCCTCTCCCACGGCTATTATTTAACTGAAATATATGTGATCACTTTAACAAGGGTATTTAACTTCATGGGGTTGTTGAGATGCTGTTTTTAATAGTTTTAGGTTGAAATGTAAGTGGCTGAGGTTCTTAACCAGGAAGGGTCCTTATGAAAGCCTCATCAATCTTTTATCTAGAAGCCCTCCCTAGTCTTTTAAACCCATGCCCCTGAGAAGATTGGTTGAGCTTTATATTTATAGCTTATATTATGAAAACAAAATTAGTTTAGTTCCCAAATATGCATTTTTAATACGAAAGCTTTCTAAACTGTAGTTTTCCTATACTGTCCCCCGCCCCGGAACAGTCCATTATGACCTCCTCCCTGCTTAGTTTCAAATCTTGGTTTTAACCACTTTGTAACAATGTGCACCTTGACATGCTATTTATTTATTTATTTATTTATTTATTTATTTATTTATTTATTTTTAATTTTTTTATTTTTATTTATTTATGATAGTCACAGAGAGAGAGAGAGGGAGAGAGAGAGGCAGAGACATAGGCAGAGGGAGAAGCAGGCTCCATGCACCGGGAGCCCGACGTGGGATTTGATCCCGGGTCTCCAGGATGGCGCCCTGGGCCAAAGGCAGGCGCTAAACCGCTGCACCACCCAGGGATCCCCCTTGACATGCTATTTAAATAGTATGTCTCAATTTTCTCATCTTCAAAATGGGAATTATATACTTATTTTGAGGCTTCTATAAGAATTAAGTGAAATTCTGTCTAGAAAACTCTTTTTACAATGAAAGAGTTACGTTAGTTCTTATGGAGTGGAGAAGCACATATGATTCTCAGCAGTAATTATAGTAATTACAGTACAATGCAAATTCCATGAGCAACGAGTCATTGTCTACTTAATGCTATATATTCCTCACACCTAGAATTATGCTGGGCACATAATGAGCAATCAACCTCTCTGTGAGTGAGTACCTTTCACCACCACAGAGTTGCTTACAACTTAGAAAGTGCTTGCAAATCTATGATACCATAAAATTCCCTCAACAGTATTCTACACAAATATGGCAAAGCATTTCAACCGGACATACAAAGGAGGGGTAGTTCACTATAATTCTGCTGCTCTGGGGTACTGCCTAAAGATCCACGCTACAGTGGATCACCCTCGACGTCCTTCTTCTTCTCACTACTCACAAACAGTGAGTGACCACATCCTAACAGTTCTGTCTCCCAGTTTTTTCTTAAAATATCACTGTTGCCATTGACACTAGTCAAACGGTTGGTATTTATCTGGGTGGCTGCAGCAAGTTCTGTTTAATAGCCTTCCAGATGCCACTCCACTCACTCACTTGCTCATTTCTGATATTCATGGGGCATCTACACCCAGGAAGGCACTCTGTTAGGTCCCCAGGAGAAGAGGTAAACCGGATATGACCCTTGCACTTACGCACCCTCTTTAATTCTAGTGGATCAGTAGGTGGACCTCTTGCTAGTGTCTACTGATCGGCCCCCTTGACGTGACATTCACGATCCTTCACTCAGTTACCTCTTCAAACTCCTTCATTGCCTTAACAATCTATAAAGCTGACATGGATCTTGACACATGACCCCCAAAGCCATAATCAGACTTTTGTTTTTTTTTTTTAATTCCAAGAACAAACCTCGCTTTTCCATGCTCCTGAACTTGGTGTTTTCTCTCTCTGAAATGTTCTGCTCAAACCACTCTTGCCACTTCTCAATCAGAAGTAACTGCAATGGAAATAGCTATGCTATGAGTGATCTCTCTCCTAGAAGCATAGTGCTAAGTACCATTTGTGGGTGTACATATATATACCCACACACATAATTACCTCTTGTGTAATTCTTAAAAGACCATTTTACTTATGAGAAAATTGAAATGGAAAATGGGAAGTTAATTAACTCACCCAAGGGCACAAAGATAGCCAGTGGCAGAGTATCATTCCAAACCTGGTTTGACTTTAAAGCCCATGTTCTTAACTGCTCTGCTTTATGACAAGTGAGCTTCTAATCGTCCTCCAAGACCTAGTCCAAGGGCATTTAATCTCTGAAATCTCTCCTGACTTATCTAGGCAAAGACAGCAGCCCTGTCCCTTACATTTACTTTACACACATCTCTATGGTGGTATCCTTTGCATTTACCTTATATAAACATTTGCCCTCATTATCTGTTTAGAAACCTATCTCTGCTTCTTTGAAGTCATTGGTTTACTTATTCATTCTCATATTCCTTCAGTTTAGCATCATAGCTACTCAATAACAGGTGCTCATTAAGTGGGTGATGAATGACTGACTGACTGAGCAGCACTTCCTGTTAAGAGCAGCGTCAATATGAGAGAAATAAGTGAGTTAGGTAGGTGGCAGTAGCTGATGAAGTCTTGAAGGCTCTGCTCACCAGGTCATCATGCAGGAGGAGTTTGACCTGACTGGAGAGAAAACCCAATCAAACATTGCTTGAAATAGTGGAGACAAAACATAAAAACAAAAACAAAATCCAGCTTGCTGCGCTTTACATTTTTCATCTAGTGGTTTTGGCATTGCACTGACGCTCAGAGCTACAGGTCAGGGCTAAGTTCACCTGGGCTTAATTGGAAAGTACATAGGTTTGTTTTGGGAATGCTCTAGGGAGCAGCTGACCAAGAGACCTCTGCTATCAACTTGAAATATAGCTATATGAGGATTTTTCAAAAAATAAAAATTTACTGTGTTTTTTTTTAGCAACATGCCTTCCATTTTTCTTGGCTATGTTTGGGATCTTTTTAGTTTAAAACAGAATGAAGACAACATGCACCAATTTGATCTAAACACTGTTAGAAGTGATGTGGAAAATATGTAGCCCAACAGCAGTAGATTGATTACACTAATGGCCCCAATTCTTCACCCTTCAAATCTATACCCTTTAGTCCAATCGCTTTGCAGTGCCTCCCACTCTGATTCTGAACCAAACTGTGTGACTGGGCAGGTGTTCAACTTTCCTGGTTTGCTCTGGAATGTCTTGGTTTTAGTATTGAAGATCTCACATTGGGAGAGGCTCCTCAGGCGGAGGGACATCCCTCAGTCAGAAACACCAGGATGGTTGACACCCTATTGGCCAGTGGGATGTGGCATAACAGAGACTAAGAAAGAACTTGCTAAGTGGGCTTGTCTTCTCTTTTGTGGTACTTCATCACCATGAAAAAAGAATAGCCTTCAGGAGAATGAGAAACACCCCGGGGGAGGGAAGCCAAATCATTTAGTTTCCCCAACCCTGGACAGCCTAAATCTGCCACCAGCCTAAGAACTCTTAGGCCCTGTGAATAAACACAAAGATATGTTAGATATGAATCCAGGCTACAGAGACACTTAAATATGCAAATATAAGCAGAATTATAAGTAGCACATGATTTTTGCCTTTGCATACCTGAAGAATATCATTAGGGGAGCAGATTCATTTTTTTCTGTGCTAGCTGGGTGAAATTATGACCAGTGTAGAGACTCTATGTGAAGATAAATGTAGACGAACTTAGATTTCTTCATGAGGAAGAATTTTTTAACAATCGCAGCTCTTCGAAGCTGTCCACAGTTGGCTTCTTGAGGCAGTAAAGAGCTGTCCTGCAGTTGGGATGTTGGTGCTGATGCTGGAAAGAGGGCTGACGTGCTGAACATGAAACCAAACTCTGGGCTCTGCACATATCTCATGCTCATAAAGTTGGTCCTGGCTGGGAGTAAACTACTCCAGACAGAGAAATTGGTATCTACAAAAACATGGATACATGAAGAGGCTTGATGTGTTTGGGGTCTTACTAGATTATGGCATATGCACATGGATATGATGCATAAATGGGTTTGTAGGTGGAGATGGAGACGGGCAACAAAGCAGAAGTGATAGTATGGTGGGTTTGTACCATGTTAATCCTGCTATCTAAGTACTGATTTTCCAAGGATCCCTTTCCCTGGGTAATTGAGGGTTACTATGGGCCACCAGAGTCATTTTATACAACATGTGAAAGGAGGAAGTGAAGTGGTAACCACATCCTGTTTGGACATGGAAGGTCTATGCAGGATACCAGGGGCTGTTGCAGATCAAACAGTGTTGCTTATCTCCCAGTCTCCACTGAGGCACAGGTCAAGGGCTGGCTCGCAATTCCTCCGGCTCCCATTAGATTTCCTTAAGCTTTTCTAGCTTCCCATGATGAAGGGTACCAGCTTCTCCTGCTTCTCCTGCAGAAGACCCACATACTCCATTAGATTTGGAGGGCTGGAGGCATTAAAAGTGCAACACAGGTTCCATTTCATCCTTATAGGTTCCAGTTTGTCTTTGTAGGATCCAGGTTATCCTTGGTCTCCCTCTCTTCATGTCTATTTTTCCTTTTTGACTGCCTGCCATGCACACATCACTTCAGACCTAAATACCTACCAAAGAATCCACCTTACGCAGACTGTACAACCAGCACCCAGAACCATATAAGGTCAACTTCCTATAATAAGTCCCTAGAGCCAAGTCACTCTTAGTGGTTCAGCTTCTCTGGTCAAATTCTGATTGGTACTGATAGACCCTAGAAGATAAATTGTATATGACCTTTAAGGAGGTAGCCCACATGGGATTAAAAGACTGGGTTATGAAGTCAGACATAACTTTAGCTTGTAAATCCCCTTCCTTCCTGCCATTCTGTGAATTGTTTACCCTTAGCTTGTGGTATAGGAAACCTCCAAGATGACTCCCCATGACCTTCAACTCCCGGTATGTATTCCCTGTGTAGTCCCCTCTCATAGTATATCAGGGTTGGGGAGTATGATTAATAGAATACTGCACAAGTGATGGTGTGTTACTTCTGAGTAAAGGTCATAAGGACACTGAAGTTTCTGTCTCTCCCTCTCTTGGTTTATTTGCTCTGAAGGAAACCAGATGCCATGTTTCAAGGATACCTAGTTGTTACAGCTATGTGACTGAATTTCTGAGTCAATCCTCCAGCCCCAGTCGAGCCTTTAGATGACTTCACTCTGCCTTGTACTTATACATTGTACTTTAATACTTCATTGTAAACTCATGAGAGACTCACAGCCTGAACCACCCACCTAAGATGCTTTCAGATTCCTGACACTCAGAAACCATTTGAGATAATATTCGTTGCTTTAAGCTTCTAAATTTGGGAGTAATTTGGTATGTAGTAATAAACAACCAATATCTGGTATAATAAATAACAATTTCCTAGAAAGTAAAATGGGGGGAACTATAATACCCACCTTATTGGGTTGTTGTCAAGATTAAGGGCACACCTGTATAGAAAGCATTGATTGCTGTGTTGGGCATGTGGTAAATGCATAAATGAATGCTGTTCCTGCTGCCCCTGCTATTAGTGTTATTGCTGTTTTTGTCATGTCTTCCAAACTTGGTGTTCCACGGTCCCTTCACTCCAGGCTACAGGGGTAGGTATAAGCTTCATTGTGGAGATGATACATGTATTGGATCTTAAAATCTACCCTCTTATAAATTTATGGTGTCTGCCACTTGAAAATCACTGGGAGTGTGGTAGAGGTGGGCATGGAGAAGAACAGCTCCATACTTGGACTGTGTTAGGGTTGGTCTTCCTGGTGCAGGGAGAGCACACCCTTAACCCAAAGGAAGAGTCTTAACTTGAATTCAGAAAGCAGCTGACAACACCAGCTCACGTAGGTCCACCAGTGGCCCAAGGGCTAGAGAATATTAAAGATTGGGTATTAAAATCTGATGCCTGCCTCTTTGGGAAATTAACTTAGTTGGTGATAGAGAGTTATTGGAAAGTTGCAAGAAGCATGGGCACCTTCCCAGGACTTGATGGTGCAAACAAATTGAATGGCATTTAACATATCTAATTGTTAATGAAATGGAGTATTATTTGTGGGGTGTTAATTCCTTCCCTTCAGCAGTAGTTGCTTGCTTTGACTGGAAGTATTTGCATCAGAATAATAAAACATTGGGGCTTAAAGAGGTTTTCTAGATGAATGCATCCTGTACTTTTACAAATGTGGTAACAGGATGGAGAAAACTACAGGTATATAGATAAAAATAGTGCTGAATCTCTATCTTATTCTTTCCTGAAGGGGTTCTGGGCTGAGAGCTAACTTGCATTGAATAAATTATTTATTTTCTCTAAACCTCAGTTTCCTCATCTATAAAACAAGAATAACATGTATTTTGTTATAGGTATTATGAGGATTCAAAAAATGCTTGGCCCATAGAATGTCCCACATAAAATGTAGTTTTAACATTCTTTGTTTTATATGTAGATTTCTCAATGTTATGGTCTTTATACCAAGCAGAAAAAGATATATGGATATTGTTGAGGCTGTTCATGCAAATAATGAGCTTTATCTAAAAATAGTTGCTTGCATTTTTTCAATGAATCAAGTAAAATTGCAAGATTTCAAAGATCACATTTTTACAAGCATCACTTTCCAGCTCTGCAATCCCTGAGGGTCAGGCCACGGCGATTACTTTCTCCAGGTTAGCTTACAATAATAGAAGAGAGGTTCAGAGGTTCCTTAGGAGGAGAATGGTATCTATCAACAGAGATCAAAGGCCACCTCTACCATTTTTAATAACATGACCAGAATGTTATTCTAAGTACTTGATCCTCAACGATATGAGAATTAATCTCCTTTGGTTTTCTGAGTCCCACCATGTTTACCTTACTCTTTGGTTTGAAGTCTTCTTCCTCAAGAGCTGGGGAATTTTCATCCTACAAATGTTCCACCATTCATATTCTTTTTCTCTGGGAAATAACATTGGCCTAGTCAGATTATTATGACTAGGGGCATCTAATATGAAGGGAAAGGAATTTAAGAGAAAGGAAGAAGAACATGAAATAAGATAGATGATGTTTCAGAGAGGTAACAGAAGCAAGAGCTGAGAGCTGAATCATGGGCAAAATTTAAGTCACTGGAAGGATTAGTGAGAAGTCTGGATCTGGTACAAAGAAACCAAGTCCCCAAACTGGGAAGCAGTCAAGCAAGAAATTACAAGATAGTGCTTGGGAATATGGTCAGTTCATGTAATGGTGCAAAGCAGGATCCACCATGACTGTCTTATATCCATTGTGTTTAGCTTCTCATTTGGGGAAAAGGATTCAAACCGACTTTGTTGAAGACTCAATAAATTATATATATATATATATATATATATATATATATATATATATATATCAATACATGATCACAATATATTTATCAGACTATTCTGCAATAGGCATTACTCTTTCCATTATCCAGTTGAGAAAATTAAAGCTTAAATTACTTGATTCCTCACAGTTCCATAATTAGTGAACACAGGAGCCAGAACTTGAATGTTGGATCTATACCTGCATAAGTACAAAGTCTGGATTCTCTCTACTATCAAGATTAGCTTAGAGTACTATTAGAATTACAGATAGAAATCAAGTAGCTCTAGTTAGATATCTTTGTGAAGTGGCAGCGGAGGTGACTGAGATGAGAACTAGGATGGTCAGCTTATACGAGGGTAACAAGCCTATTTTTAGATGGAAAATGGCAGCATTTCACTTCTTTGTGTATTCCTCTAATATCATGATGGACAGAGACTCTCTACCATTACTTTGAGTCTTAAGACAGCATATATGAAATGAAGGCTCAGAGTTCATGCAAGATATTTATCTCTTGGAAAGAATGGACTACAACCATTTGAGTTGAATCCAGTATACTTATGTTCAAAAATTCTTCCCTTGGAGGCAGGGAAGTGATAAACGGTGCTTAGAAAGATTTTAAACCAAAATTGTATCAAGACAGTTTAACTTCTCAGTGGGAAAGTATGAAAGGATATTTGGATAGTTTTAAAAGACCTGTTTAAATCCTGGTTCTGCTTTTAACCAATGATGTGGTTTGGGGCCCTGTCTCATTTCTCTGTGCTTACTCATTCTCTCCCTAAAAGTTAAAACAAGGGCTCCTGGGTGACAGAGTTAGTTGAGCATCTGAGTCTTGGTTTTGGCTCAAGTCATGGTATCAGGGTTGCAAGACTGAGCCCCCTGTCAGGCTCTATACTCAGCACAGAGTCTGCCTGAGATTCTCTCTCCCTCTGCCTCTCTCCACTAATGCTCTCTCTCTAAAATAAATAAATAAATATTTGAAAGGTGGAATATAACTGCCCCAATTAATATTATAGATTTGCTGTGAAGAAATATAATGAGAGATGTGTGAAATGATCTTATAAATTTACTGTGCCCATGTTGAGGTTGACACTTTTCCCTAGACACCAAAGGCCAAGGTCCCCATTTGCCTGGTACTAGAGGATGCCCAGAGAAATGGAAATTAGTACTTACACTCTTTATCTAGAAACAAAAGGACACAGTGCCGCCCCATGAGAACGGTGAACTGAAAGTCAAGGTGTCTGGGCTACTTCTCACCTCTTCGAGTCATTAACAATGTGACCTGGGAAATTATTCCTTCCCCTGTCTGAGACTTCTTTTCCTCACTTGTTAAATCTTTAGATTAGAAGATAATCTAAAATCTACAAGACTGGTTTTCAACCTTGGCTGCAAATTAGGCTCTCCCTGGGTACTTGTAAAAGACTAATGCCCAGGAGGCACCCAAGATTAATTAAGCCAGGATCCCTGAGATATAATACAGGCATCATTATTTTTGAAATTCCCCAGATGATTCCAACACACAACCATGTTTGAGAATCATTGATCATCTTAATGGTTTTAAGGTCAGAGCCCTTCAATGTCTAATATTCTAGTGTTTTGAGAGAACTTCTGGTTACCTCCTGTTTGGTTCATCTTCAATTCCTTGGTAGAGTTAGGTAACGTCATTGAGAATTACACATACCAGTTATATTAATTTCCTAGGGCTGCCATTATGAAGTACCACAAACAAGGTGGTTTAAACAACAGAAATGTATTGTCTTACTAATCTGGAGGCTGGAAGTCTGAGGTTATGGTGTCAGGAGGGTTGGTTTCTTCCAAGGGCTTTGAGGGCGAATTGGCTCCCTGCCACTCTCCCTTGGTTCTGGTAGCTTCCTGGCAATCTGGAATCCCTGGGTTTGTAGAAGCTTCATCCCAATCTCTGTCTTCATCTTCCAATGCATTCTTCTTGTGTGTATATCTTTGTCCAACTTTCCTTTTTATGAGGATGCCAATTATATTAGATCAAGGACCCACTCTACTCCAGCATGACCACATCTTAACTAACAATGTCTACAGTGACTATTTATGAAAAAGTTCGCAAACTTAGGTACTGAGGTTTGAAAAATCAGCATGTGGATTTTAGGGGGATGCAATTCAATTTATAAAACCAGTACCTGGATTTCAGCAATTGCAAAGGGCGTGAATCATGGCAGGTGACCTCTTAAAACTTCCATATTTGATTCCAAAGGAGGACTCATTCTCATGCTGAACACAGCACATGCTTACACTCTCCCTGAGCTCTAACCCCGCCCTTGCCACGTTCTTAGAATTCTATACTTCTTGACTGTACCTTCCTGTCTCTTCCGGTGATCCCTCTTTGGCAAGAGGGAGACCCTGGCCCCTTTCTTTGCCAGTTTACGGATTTTCCTTTAAGTATCACAACCCCCTGCCAACCACCTCTAGTTATTAAAATGCAGCTCAGGACGTCTCACTCTGGCTGTTACATTATCATTCCTCGTTAGAGACTCCTCCAGGGCCTGAGACATCCCTGCACTGACTTTATAATTACAAAGTCAATTTCTAAACAGACATTTGCAAATAAGTCAATTTAAATACTGAGATTTGCAAACAATAATTAAGCAGTAGCTTCTTTTTAAATATCTCTATATATAATTAATGCCTGTGGGCTTTTCATTTTACCTTGCAACCGGGTAGTTTGCAATTGTTTGTTGAGCTAAAGGGTTCTCTGAAAGCAAATCAAAGCACTGGGGAGATTTGGGAAGCAATTGAAGAAAGGTTTTTTCCTCTTCCTCCTTCACCCTTGCTTTACCTGATTGGCTGTACTTTTCATCAGTTGGGATTATGATAGGGGAGGGAGGCTGGAGAAGAATCATTTTCTACAGTAAAAATAGCAACAACAATACAGGATTCTGGTCTGGTGACAGACTAGCTAACATGGCTTCTTAAGATATGCAATCAGGGAGTCTCCATGCTGGAAGCCTCAGCCACTGCTGATTTCAGCACCACCCAAACAGAGAGAGAGCTCTCAAGGGCTCAGCTTTGACAGTGCTTCTCCCTCGTTTATAAAATCCACAATGAGGAGGGCCTGGCTGGCTCAGTCAGTACAGCATCCAACTTTTTATTTCAGCTCAGGTTATGATCTCAGTGTCATAATCTCAGGGTTGTGAGATCCAGCCCCATGTTGGGCTCCATGCTCAGAGAGGAGTCTCTTTCTGCTCCTCCCCACCTCTTGTGTGCCTTCTCTAAAATGAATGAATGAACAAACGAATGAACAAACGAATGAATGGATGGATGAATGAATGAATGAATGAATGAATAAATAAATAAATAAATAAATAAATAAATAAATAAATAAATGATTTTTGAGCTCTTTAAAAAAGATCTACACTGAATTCCTATTACCTGCAGGATAAAGTTCTGATGCTGCCATTAATGGTCCTTCACAATCTGGCCTTATTCTCTCTTATAACAAGTTTTTATTGTTGTTGTTGTTGTTGTTGTTGTTGTTGTTGTTTAAGCCTACTAGATGCTAAGGAAGATACTAGGTACCAAGGGTATGCTGGTAAACAAGACAGTCTATTTCGATGTCTAATAGGGATAGAAACCCTGAAGAAGTAAATACATGGATGATGAATGTTACAAAAGAGGAAGTAGGAGTAAATTCAGGTTGGTCTGTAGACTTACAAATGTCACTTTAAAAAAGCAGTATTTTAGCTGAAATCTCAAGGATGAGCAGGTTTTAACAAGGTGAAGATTAAGGGGGAGGTTTTTCCAGGCAGAAGAATCCCTGTTAGAACTCAAAGATGAGTGAAAAAAACAGGGCTGAGGGGTAGCTAAAGTGGAGAGGGTAGGACATAAGGTAAAGATCTAGACAGAGAAGCATGGAGTCTTGAAAGCATTGTAGGGCCAGGTTAAGAAGTTTGAACTCTGTCCTAAGGACAATAGGGAGCCATGGAAGGGTTTCAGGAAGTGATGTTACCAGTTTGGGTTATGCTGCCCCAGCTGTGCCCTCAAGCCCTACCAGACAATGTCTCTCAGGTGGATAATCCAGAAACTCTTGAGTCTGTTTTCCCAAGCTCTCCTCCAGTAAGGAGCCTCTCCCCAATATTCTCAACCCCACTAAATACCTCAACCTCAAAATCTGATTCAGAAGGCACAGACTCTTTAAAACATCTTTAATCCCACTACCATTGCCTTATAAGAATAGATTACCTTCTAATCAGTGCTTCTAAAACATTTTGTTCAACTCTCTAGTTCAACTTATACCATGCATATATTTATCTATGCATATAATAATGCAACTATATAAATGTATGTCATACATGCAACTCTCTAGTTCAACAGTTTTTATACTAATGCATATTAATAGTAAAAGCTTTCATTGTTTTCAAGTTAGTGTATATATATCTCTACAAAATGTTAGCAAATAGTAAACACAAATAGCTTATTATAATCACCATCAATTTTACCACTGTCATAAGCACTTTTCAATGAGAGTCCCCACAGGTACTGTGGCAGAGGCTGAGATGTTTTGCCTTCGGAGTGTCCTCAAGCACAGCCATAATTCTCCTTAGTCTGTTGGCAACTCATTCAGTTTATGGGACAAGAGCTTCTGTATAGCTTTCCCTCTGGAGGAGTGTGACTCACAGAGGTTAGCATTGCCCAGAAGAGAGGTAGAGACTCAACACTCCAGAGTTCATGAGGGGTCAGAGTCATTGATTGCTCTTATCAAGGTGCTGATAGTCTCGGCTCAAAATATAGGAAGGGGAATCCCACTGACCCCTAGGACCTTGTTTCAGCCTGTCTCTGAATAAATGTCTCTTTACCCATGTCCATTCTTATTAGTAGGCAAGTATAGTTCAGGCTCAGGATCTGGGCCCTAGAAAAGTCAGCACCACTCTACCTGTGTAAAGACAGCCTGGGGAAATTAAGGGTATGACTAGCTGAGGGACCTCCATTTTCTCCTTGAGTCATCTTATTTTTTTGAGCCAAACCAGTCAGTGCCAGGGATAAGTGACCTTCAGTGTGGGCTGCAAATCTCTGAATTCAGATACCTAACAGATTATGAGTGACCCCTGTAGTCCTTTAAAGTAAGTATTTTGTTCCCTTTGGTGATGTATTCCAGAGGCTTTGGAATTAACTTCTTATGATTTTTTTCTTAGGAGACCCATCATCTCTGGAAGGGCATTAAGTGCTGATGGGAAAGGGTAATAGATACAGATTACAGATACACAGTTCCCTAAAATCCTCAACGCTCCAATGTAGGAGTAAATCATCAATGATCTTCCCTAATTCTGACCCTGATGCCCATTCATTTCAGCTGTTGGCTCATATTCTAGATGCAACGGTCTGGGATAGTCAGATACTGGTTCTGATTAAGATTACTATAAAGTTCATTTAAAAAAATATTTTATTTATTATTTTGAGAGAGACAGCACAATTAGGCAGAGCAGCATCCAGAGCACAAGAGAGAAGCAGGTTCCCTGATAAGCAGAGAATTTGATGTAGGGCTCTATCTCAGGACCCTCGGATCATGACCTGAGCCAAAGGCAGACACTTAATTGACTGAGCCACCCAGGCACCCCTCAAGTTCACTTTTTATAAAATGGGTAAATGGTAAATAAATGAACAAAAAGCTACTAATCTTATTTCCTACTATGTCCAATTAACTAAGAATCTTTTCAAGTAGGTACAGGCTTGGGAACTTTTTATATCTCCTAATGTGATTCATTTTAGAAGCACTCGTCCAGATTGCCATTCATTGAAAGCCATTTTTATTCTGATTCAATTGCCTGTGTCACATAAAGTACCCAAAGTGGGGATCCAATGCAGACAGAAACAGACGACCGATGGACTAGAGATCTAACTTTGGTGACCTCCTATGTTGGTCAGCCATCAAGAGACTCAAAGGAGTGCTCAAGGTGATGAGCATGAGCAGCATTTCTGTTTCCCACCAGGTCTTGGCAGCTTTGAATCAGCCCTCCCTCATCTGATAGGCACATGTATCTGCAGGAATCCCACAGGAGTAGTTTTCTGGTCCTTCTCCGCCTACTCATCTCTTCCTTCTTGGTTACTCTTTCTGTCTTCCTTTTCGGTTTCCTTTCTTTGCTTCTGCAGAGCCTAAGAGCACCAGAATGAGGATACAAATGTTGTGTGTGGTCACTGTATGCCATTGGAAGAGTCGCTTCATTTCTTGTGCCTCCTTTTCCCTCCATATTTAGTTGATTGGATTCAATCTCCGTTTCTATACTAATTATACTGTGGTCTTTTATTTATTTTTTATTTTCTATTCTTTTTCCTTCTCCTTTGCTACCTCCTTCAGTATAAATTTTTAAAAGTTGAATTTTGAATAAATGGAGGATAATTTAAGTTCATTTTGTACCTGGCTTTGGTCCAACTTCTAAGGTTCTCAACTAAGCAGAAAGTTGTGGTACAGAAAAGTCAACACTTAACAGCTAAAGGGAGGTGTTCTGTTTCACTCCCTTTACTGGGATTTCACATCCTTTGCCTTTCCTATGAAGTGTGGATGTCCATTTTTTCCCACCTTCAAATCTCTCTTGCCCTTCCTCACGCAGTCAGGTCTGTCTTACACCATGGATATCTTCTGATCAACCAAACCCTCCTTGAATACTTTTCTTTGAGGGCCAACTATACCATTTACATCTGAACCTTAACACATCACATTTAAGTATAGTTTCACACCCCTTTGTTTGGTGTGGTATGTCTGAGCCTGTGAACATTATTTATAAGATGCCGGAGGATAGACATTTCATTCTTTTCTTCTGTTTTCACTCCTCAGGGTGTCAAGCTCAAAGTAAAGCATGCAATGTGCACTTAAGATAGAATTTGAGAATATTGCAACTTTTCCAACTTAAAAATAATCTCTTTCAATTCCCACAATTTACACACACACACAAAAACTGTTAGGAAAAAATGACTCTAAGAGTCATCTTTAATGGCTGAACCTGACTAAAAGCTAGGTCTCCTCAATCCACTTCACTTTTTATATCACTTGCTGTTTGATTTATTTCTCCAATACCTAAGCATGCTCCTGATCCCCAAAAGTATTGGTCACTTAACCCATTGTACTTCCACTTCTGTACAGCTTCATAGAGATATATTTCATCAAGACAAACTCCTGATGCCCTTCTCCAAGTCACTTTTAAATTACTGTATGAATTAGTCCATATAGATGTCTCCTTTGTGAAGGAGGCATTGATAGTTTAAGAGAAGGGGCTTTCAGCTTAGTATCTGATGATCTGCCCTCAGTTCTCTGTGCCTTAGTAACGCTATGAGCACAGGCTTACTACTTCACGCCTCTACACTTATATTTCCTCATTCATAAAACAGAGTATAAATACCTCATTTAACAAAATACTGTAATGTTTGGATAAGGTTTGCCCTTTGTTAACTGTGATGAGCTCCTGAAAAATTAAATATGGGTTTTCATTATAATTGTAAACAATAATAAAGTAGAAAAATATTAGCAGCAGTTATGGTAGCAGCACCCTCATTTTGTGTCATGAGACTTCACTTGGCGGGTGAGAAGCCATTATCAATATTGGCGACAATTGCATATACCTCCTCTCTTCTCCTTATGTGTGTGTAAGGCCCATAACTTAAAACACTTGCTGCTATTCAGCACAAAAACAAATAGCAAAGCAACTCTGGCTGTGATGTATTTCAACAGCATAACTTAGGCTTGCCACCATTCTGTTAAATTATGAATATCTATCAGCTGATGGAGTCAATGCTTTTATTTGGAACAGGGAAGGAGGGAGGCAAAGAAAAAAACACAAGAAGATGTGGTTGCTATAGCGATTGACAACGGGTATCCTTCGAACAGGGCTTAGGGATGCTGATGCAGCTAAAACAAATGTTTGTGTTTGGCCACGGTGGAGACGGTGACGGATTATGGAGCCTTGGCCTTGAGCCTTGATGTAATCCAATTCTAAATAAATCATAAATCTAAGTGCAGACTGGTAAGGCAAAAGGAATACCAATGCCGGCCAAGGAGTAGCGAGCGGGCAGTGGTGGCCAGGATTGATTCTGGGGTGTGAAGCGGGGAGCGCTGACAGGAGGAGGGCCATGACCAGCCTGCAGGGATGTACCTCCTTCTCTTCTGGCCTCGCCAGCCTCCACTGGAGCTGCCAGACCTCAGTGGTGCGAATGAGAGATCACTGCTGAATTAGCCACAAGGCCACGCATCCTGCTGCCGCCTAAATTTTCTTGGATGAAGGGATTTTTCATCATAAAAGGTGCTGAATTGCTAACATTTGGGCTAGTTTCACGTATCCCTCACTTGGAAGAACCCAGAAGTTAGCTGAGAGTTTCTCACTGGCCGCAAGTCTGCTGGGGTGTGAGAAGGTACTATAGTTTAAGCTCTTGGATACGGAATAATCCTATACCCGTGTGAGGGGGTAACAGGAACAAAGACGACTGTTAATGCAGAATTCTGACATTCTTCCTCATTTTCTGTTTTTGAAGAGAAAGAGACAATGAATGAATGGTGGACTGGAGAACCAAAATGTTGATTTTACATATGCTGGAAAGGGCAAGGCTGCTCTGGGGAGGAAAAGAAGAATCTAGAAGAGTGTGAGCAGGGATTAAGAATCACATGAGCCATGGTGGACTGGGTGAGTATGAAAGAATTTTAGCAATTTTGTACAGAGTAGGGGGCATTTAACAATTGTTGGAAAAGTTAAAGAATTGAGTTTCAAGAAATTTTTATTGTGTTTTAAGAATGGACTCCTTGTTTGAAGAATCACAAGAGACTATAAAATAAGATGAAAATTTCTTGGATGTCAGACCAGAGTTCCTTACAAATGCAACATATTGTACTAAAATGGAGTAGCTAAACATTATTCAGCTTCATTCTGGAAGATACATCTGGGGTTTGGGATAAAAAGTACGATATTCTGATTCAACTCCTTTAAAAAACCATCACCCTGCAACTGAGCCCAGAGGGTATTTTCTTCAAGGCTGCCAAATTAATGGGCCTGTGGCACACAGGATAGATGTTGATCCAACACGAGCAACAGTGGTCCTAGGAATGCCTCCTCATTGCTGGAAAGACATCATGGACCCCACTTTGAAGTCAGAATTATGGTACTTAGGCAATATAGTTGGGCAAATAAACACAGATGTTCACTGAACTGAGTAAATCTAAGGGAGATTATTGTGAAGCAGTGTACACAAAGACAGGATTCAATTGCAAGAGATTATTGAGGTAGAAATGCCTATGAGGGATAATAGGGAACAAGCAGGAGAAGGCAGGGAGAACCTTCAGTTTGGGATGCAGGTCTGACTCCAGGGAAGGAAGACAGGAAGGAAGGAGAATTGGGTAAGAACATCCTCAGTCTGTATTTGTTTAAAAAGGCTTCAAGATGGGTCAAAATCACCCATCAGAGGAGTGCTGCAACCCACAAAAATGAGCTGGCAATTGTACCTTCATTGTGTTTAGTTATTGGCTGGGAGCGTCCCATAAGAAGTATGGTGTCAAGGGTGACAGATCCGTGGGTCAATAACTGGGGCCATCTGTCAACTAGGCTCCTCACAATGGGAGCCATGCATTTCCATGGATACCACAGTGAATTTTAGACTGGATATATTTACTATTTTAACCTGGCTCCTATGGAGATTCAGTATCTTAAAGAGTTATAGACCATTCTCAAAAGGGACAGGTGATCAGTGGTAAGCATAATGGACTAATTCAAGGCTTTGTCCTAGGTCAGATTTTTTTTTTAATTTTTATTTACTTATGATAGTCACAGAGAGAGAGGCAGAGACACAGGCAGAGGGAGAAGCAGGCTCCATGCACCGAGAGCCCGATGTGGGATTCGATCCCGGGTCTCCAGGATCACGCCCCGGGCCAAAGGCAGGCGCCAAACCGCTGCGCCACCCAGGGATCCCCCCTAGGTCAGATTTTTAAGACAAGATATTCTGAGGAGTAAGATCCAGCTCTGTGGTATTCTATCAAGCACACTTTGGAACGGATATTATAGGCTACAGTATGATAGCATCTTGTGAATTTGGAATCTGCAAATCAGAAATACCACCATATAAAATATCAATGTCTCTCTTTATGCATAATATTTAACACCATGTGACTCATTCAAATTAAAAACAATTTATCAATAATTCCATAATTTCAAAGTGGGGTCTGTGTGTTACAAACTGTGTATTTGATAGGGCTACAAAGCAGTTCATGACTTCAGCTGTTAAACAGAAAGACCTGATGCCCTGTGTCAGGATTAATCTTCAATTATTTAATATTTTTAAAGTTATGATCCTTATACAAAGACATGCATGCATCTTCAAGAAACGTGATGATGTGCAATGATAACTATAATGGCAACGTAAGGAGAAAAAGTAAGTACATGAAACATTGAGCTGTGGATAAAACTTGCAGTGAACCAAGAGATTGAGGAAGGAGGAGAAATATTGGCAATTAAGTAGGTCTACAGGGTCCAGGATTAGGATTTATTTATGCACTCTATGCAATCTATTTTGGTGTGGGCTGCCTGACTGAATCTCCTAGAAAAAGTAAAGAGAGACTGCGATGTTTGTGTCTAGTTGATAGCTGCACATGGGCAGGAAAGGGACTTATGAGTTGCATACTCTTCCAGAATGGAGAGACTTTTGCAGCTGATAATTGGGCAGCAGGTGGTAGAAGGTGGCTTGGAGGATCAGAAACTCCTAGACCAGGTCACTGCAATAGCAATTTATAGCCCATAGTTATAAACTACTTCAGATTTCACTACCTATATGAAACGTCTGAATTTTTGCTGTTAGTAAAGCTAATTAGAGGAAGGAAGAAAAAAGAAAAAAATAAGGGTGAGCATGATGTCTCCCTTGGAACAAACAAAATAGTGGAACTCAGACTGAAACTCCAGATAATGTGCAGGAATCCAGAGATACTACAGACGCCTGACGTGGATCCCCCAAAATGAGACCCACATAGACCCAGGTAAACAAAATGTGACCCAGATAGACAGAAATGAGTTGTTACAACTCCATCCACTGGTGCTTCAGAGACAGCCAGAAGCTGCATCTCCTAAATCATATCCACTATGAAAAATGGGCCCTAATAGAAAATGTTCCTGGCGTACTGTGGACCCATGAAAGGAAGGGGAAATGTCAGGGACAAACTGAACCTTAAGAGAAACAGCAACTAACTGTGGGCAAAAACTTTATCAACATTCCATCTTCCTTTCTTCTCAGGAGAAATACAAACAGGATTGGAAGGTGACTGAATATGAAACCAACACGATTGACACTCTGGACTTGTCTAGGTCACTCACATCTAGGTTTGTTAGACATCGCTTCAATGGGCATAGCCAATGTCTAGCCCTTAGAAGATCCCACTGGATCCTGTAAGAGAGGATAAGGGAAGGAAGTAGGGGTTTACGCTGTGGATGAGAAGGACCTATGGCTGGTGCTTGTAGACATGTTCCCTTCTTTGAGGACCTTCTTAAACATTTCACTGAAGTTTTATTATAAAATGTGAGTATTCAGAAGCTCCCTTCTTTCTTGCCTTCTAAGAAAATGATGTTCAGAGTTAATGGGTACAATGAAAAATCAGAAGGAAGGGAGAGAATACTTGTTTTAAACAAGAAAGGGCAGAGAGTTATTTTTAAGATAAAGAGATGAGCATGGATTAGAATTTGAGAGCTTGAGGCTTTTGAAAAGGGGAAACATTTAGGGGCAGTTCCTACTCATCTTAAGTAGAAGACAAATACATTGAGAAAAACTACTTTAAGGAGTTTCTTTTTCTTTGAGTATTATGCTTGGCATCTATTTTTTAGAAACTTTATTAAAGATTTAAATAGCCTTTTCAATTTTCAAATATTTGTTCATATAAAATTAGAGTTTCTTCTAAATGTGACACTGTGCTGAGGCAAGCCCTAGAATAGCCTAGCTTTATCTTGGTTATGCTGGCATAGTATATAGTTGAGCATCTATCTTTTTCCAATAAGAATTATATTAAAGTATAAATTATCCAAATTCCATTCTTAACTGGAAGTGTTCACTCTAAATCAAGGGAAAGTCTAAATATTGGAGAAGCAAGTCAGCTGTATAAAGACTCAGAAACAGAATTGGAATGGAAATTGCAGGGGTTACCAGGGATTTTAAATTAGAGCCTCAGGATTGGAAAAGACATTGTAAAATCATTAAGTTCAACCTCCTAGCCAGTCAGATTTGCCTCTGCAATGAGCATGACAGATGGCCACCTAGCCTTTGCTGGAACCCTTCCAGTAATGGAGAGATCTCCACCAGGGCAGCCAATTCTGTGTTTGGACATTTCTTATCATTATAATGTTTCCTGTATTTAACCTAAATTTGTTCTCTGTGACTCAGAATTATTGGTCTTCCTTCTACCCTCTGGGTACAGCAGAATATGGCTGAGAAGAGAGGTTCCACCATTTACTAACTATTGACCCAGGGCAAATTTGTAATACAAATAAGAATTTCTACAACAGACAGGATAACTCCTAAATCATAGGTTTATTTTAAGGATTAATCATGTTAGTGTGTAGAGTGGATCCAGTACAGTGCCTCATACATAGTATGTTCCCAAAAAACTGTTTTAAAAAAGTGTATCAATGGTACTAATGCAAATACTAGTAGAATGTAAAGATCCATGTCAGATGATTCTAGATTTTCTCTTTCCTGTCAAAATTCACTTTTCTGGTCTTATGTTGCTTTCAGTAATGAGTCTCTATCTTGGAATGAGTCTTATCATAGGGAACTATGGCCCTGATTTTGCAGTCTGGCTCTGACCATGTAAGTTCCCAAGCTTTCTCTCTTTGTTTTGTATGTTCTTAAATTCTGAACTTGATCTCTATCCATCTAACTCAAGCCTGGCAAGTGGACAACTCCTTTCTGGCTCCACTCGGTGTCTGCGTGGAGAATGAACATTCACATTTCCTCAGTGAGAAGGACTGAGACCTTACACTTGATACATCTTAAGAATACTATAATGGTTCATGTTCTTCCCATAGATGTCTTCAAATCTGCATACACTTAAAGCTAATATAAGGGCGAAAGCTCCTGGGTTGGGGTGGTGGTGCTAGAGCTCAGATGCTTCCAGGATAAGAGTTAGACATCATCTCAATGCCCATGTATTTATTTCCATTAAAGAGCTGTGAGAAGTCATTTTGCTTGGAAGCCATGATAGACAAAGCCCCGCTCCTCCTTCAGGAAAGGAGTGGCTGCTCTGCTGTAGGAAGAACTGTCTTCCTACAAACGCCTTCCAATTATCATTTTCTTCAGAGTCAGCCTCAACTGCAGAGAACCACCTCATTGAAGTCATGTGCTTCTGAGGTCAGTTCACTTGTGACTAATTAGGGATGCAAAGGCCTGACCATTTCAGCCCAGTATCAGAACTCTCATGGGCAAAGCTCACTCTAGAGCTTTCTACAATGTTGAGAGAAGCTTTGTTGGGCCTATATAGCAGCTCACCTTCCTCCTACACCCAGTTCTACCTCTACGCTCATTCTTTCACAGGTGTTAACTCCTAGAAAGATCGTGCTGCCCCAAAGTCTGCCTCATCATCTGTATGTAGTGAAAACCACCACACGAACAAGAAATGATTTGTTGTTCTTGGTGTTATTTCCTCTCACCTCCATCCCAGAAGCTTCTGGGAGAGGGGACAATAGAAATGACACATGTTCTTTCCACCCTGTGACAGAGTTAGATTTGAGATCATAAAGAAAGAGTGGAAAGTAGAGTAAGTCAAGCAAAACTATTTAAGACTCTAGGGGTAAATCAGCTCTGCTTTGAAGGCTACCTGATGAATTTTAAATTGTGGACAGGTCCTTGCCCCTAGTAGTCCGCAGTGGGCAGAGTGCAGCTTGCTTACTCTGTGTGCTTGGGTAGTCACCAGGTTTGGATAGCCACAGCTAATGAAGCAGGGACGGCAAGAAGACACCTTGAAGAGAATAGATAGTAAGTAGACTTTCTCCTAAACCTATGCAAAACATCACCACCCTGGTGGTGGAGGAACTGGGGAATACAGAAGAAGAGACTCAGAATAATTGGGATCTGGGCATTGATATCAACGTTGCAATATTTGTACATATTTACTGGTGGGGCGTCATGTATTTGGATTTTAATCATAGGAATAAATGTGTGCTGTAAATATGTTGCATAGTGGAAAGCAAAAACAAAAACAGAAAAAACAAGGAATCAATAAGCAGAAAAGGTTATAAATGCCTAAAAATCTATTTTTTAAAAATCAACTCCAGGAGTTTGAGACTTATACATGGGGGCTCGTGGGTGGCTCAGTTAGTTAAGTGCCTGCCTTCAGCTCAGGTCATGATCCCAGGGTCCTGGGATCAAGCCAGACATTGGGCTTGCTGCTCAGTGGGGAGTCTGCTTCTCTCTTGCCCTCAGCCGCTCCCCTGCTCATGTGCACATGTGCATGTTCTCTCTCCTATTAAAAAAAAAAAATTAAAAAAAGGAAACTTGTATCCGACTCAGAATAAGTATACAAAAACAAAGTTGAAAAGAAGACATCTATGAGACATAGAAGAATGAAATTGAGGATCTATGAATTGGCAATCATTAAATACAGATTCTCTGATGTGATATAGTTTCAAGTGTTATGATGTCATAGCATAGTCTTATTGCAAACATTAGGAAATGATCTTTTCTCTAAAATCAGAAATCATTACTAAGCACGGCAATAATTGCAGAGACACTAAAGAAGACTGTGTATGTTCTGCAAAGCCTGATTAAGTAAGCTTCAAGGACACAGAAATAAATGCATTGTGATCTGTTCTCTGCAAAGGGTCTGATATATTTAGATTTTCATTAAGATGGGCTGAAACACAAAATGTCTTCAGTTATCCAGGAAATGTAATTAACCACTTCCTAAGATTCCTACTTAATCAATGCTATTTTCCCCAATATATGGTTAATTGAACTGTCAGCCTCTGCTGTGGTCTTGGGTATGTGGATAATTTGGGCCAGTAACATCGGGGATATTCAATTTCAAGGTCAGTTTTTTTCCTATTAAAATGGCTCCCTATTTTGGCTATACACTTGCATACTTTATGTGAAACATATTCATTCAACAGCCACAGTTAAAAAACATATTTAAAAATTAAGATGCTGAAATAGTGAGATATTTATTGAAAAAATATGACAGGGTTTTACCATTAGAAAGATCCAAGGGGATTCTGCTGGCTGGCTCAGTGAGTTGAACATCAGACTCTTGATTTCCATTTGGTTATAATCTCAGAGTCATGGGACTCAGCCCCGTATGGGGCTCCATGCTCAGGGTAGAATCTGTTTGTTCCTGTCTCTCTGCTACCCCCCCCCCATCATTCTCTTTTTGTCTCTCAAATAAATAAACAAATAAAATCTTACAAAAAATGTATAAGTTGGAATTCCTCTTCTTAAAGGTAATAATTAATGGAAGGAGAGTTAGTTCTTAGTTTCTTGGTTAAATGAAGCTGATATTAATCGGTATTTCATAGTATTGTGAGATACCAGAAATAATGATGTTTGCATAGTACCAGACATAAAGTAGTTAATAATTAGTGGTTATTATTTCTATTATTGACATTACATTTATTCTTAGTCTTCTAGATTGTAGTCAAATATTAAAAAAAAAAAAAGTCCTCACAATCCCATGCATATAAGAATATCTCATGACTCCCACAGATACTGGTATGCCCATGTTTAGGAAGTATACTATCAGAGTGGAGAACATCTGACTTGTATGGTCAAGACAAGCAAGGTGATGTGTAAGGAAGGCCCTTTCCATCCTACTCCTCAAATAAGACTCCCTGAAATCTCTGAGGACTTCACTGTAATGACCCTGGACTTTTAAACCCCTTTTCTAGGAGGTGATGTCATTGACATCCCTACCTGGGCAATGACAATGGCACAACCAACTTTTCCTTTCCAGACACTGCTGCTCCTATCAGTGAGTGGGAACAAAAAAAGTCATTTGTCCATTTCTTCATTCATTAGATTTCCTCAGAGCCTTCTAAAGGCCCAGCATCCTGCTATTTATTGGGGACACATACCAAGACATAGTATTCACTCTCAAAGAACACACAAATGGAGGTGGGAGACAACAGGATGGAACAAACAAAAGTCTGTATTTAAAAGACAGATTTTGAAGTCAGGCAGATTTACTGTCTAATTCAAGTCTTGCTTTGATCAAGCTGTTTGATTTGGGCAAGTAATTGTATGGCTCCCAGGCTTCTGCATTAAAATGGGAATAGTACCTGCCATGGGTCATTGAGAAGACCTCACGAACTAATGGAATTGAATGCTTAGAGCAGTGATTTGTACACAGAGAGAGTATAGTAAATATTAACAGCAGTAGTAATAATGAAAAATGATTCTAATAACAATAATTATTATTTGATTATCCGTTGGAAGTGTCTGAAGCAGACAGTACAGGGATGGGGGAGTGTATTGAAAATTGAGGCAGAAGAAGTAAGCAAAAGCCAAGTTATGAAGAGTTTTGCAGAGCCCAAGGGGGCAATGAAGGATCTTTTCAGAGTTTTAGAAAGAGGAGCTCTAAACAGGAGAAAACAACTTGGCCTTCCACTTCTGAAAAATTGCTTGCCCCTAGGGTGGAATTTTAAGTGCCTGCAAGCCCAGGATTGGTCTGTGCTCATGACCCACAGGTGTCCCCCTCCTTGATGTGTCGTGAAAAATTAAAATGAGGACAGTTCAGTCAACAGAGTGTCTGTGAAATTAATGAACCCCTTCGCCTTCAACACCTGGTAATTATATCTTTCAATTAAACCAACTCTCTAGCTGTCTACGATCTTATAAATTAACTTACAGCCTTACATCTTTGTAGGCAGCCAGATCTTTTCAGGCCTCAAATCTAAGAGGCCAGAGATAAAGAGAGGTCAGGGAGGCTGAATGTTAGGACTCATTTCAAATGTAGGACTCTCTTTTTGTTACAGAGGGACCGGAGTTTCTTCCCTCTCAACTTGGCCTCCAGAAACAAATATACTGTTTTTTATATAACTAATAATCAGCTTGAGCTATATTTCAGCATATCTCACGGCTCCCTAAAAAGGGGGAATTGAACTAATGCAGCCTGTTGAGTTTAGTTCAGATAAATTCATTAATTCATTAAATTTTTGAGAGCAAGAACATTTTTTAGGAATTAGAAGAAATGCTCTGGGAGGGATGGATCATCTCTGTCATGGAGAAAAAATACAAACTATGGTTTAAAAAACATTGAGTTCACATGTATATTCATTCATTGTTCGTCTAGCAGACAATTTTTCTGCTTTTAACATGAGCGATGCAGTACTGAAGATTATAAGAAAAGTACAGGAAGATTTAAGAGCATAGCGCAGGGTTCATCAAGGGGTCTAGAGCTCAGTGAGTCACTCCAAGAAGTGGCATTTACACTGAGACCCATGGGCAGGGAGCACAAGGACAAAGGTATTAGGAAGAGAATAAAATTGCAGGCAGGAGTACATGGAGGGTTCATGGAACAGAGCTTGAACTGGAGTACAGCCTAAAATGGAGAGGTAATATGATGAAATAAAAAAGGCTCACACTATGAAAGGTCCTGTAATGGTTTGTAGGAGGTTTGGATTCTGTCTTAAAAGTAAGAGAAGCTGTGTAAGGATATTAAACTAAGAGTTTTCATGACCCTGTTGGTCATGGTATTTTTCACGTTATCTTTACACAATCACCATCCTGGCAGAGGCAGTAAGACCTGAAATGGAAAGACAGGTTTGAAGATTCATATGAAAGTTCAAGAGGACTAGAAAAAGGACAGTGGAGACAGAGGGAACTGTAGAGCCATAGAGTGGGTGACTGAGGGGATATGCATGGTGAGGAGGGGAATATTTTTTAAATGCCTTCTAAGTAAAGTAAGTCAGATAGAGGAAGACGAACAATTGTATGATCTCACTTATGTGTGGAATTTTTTAAAAAGGCTCATAAAACAAAATAAAAAGATTGGTGGTTGCCAGAGGTAGAGGATAGGTATGAGAGAAACGGTGAAGATGGTCAAAAGGTACAAAGTTCCAGTTATAAATACGTTCTGGGGATGTCATGTATAACATGGTGACTATAGCTAATAACACTGTATTGTATATTTGAAAACTGCTAAGAGAGGAGATCTTAAGAGTTATCATCATAAGAAAAAAGACTAACTTTGTGAGGTGACGGATGTAACTAAACTTATCCTGGTGATCATTTCTCAGTATATACGTAGATCAAATCATGATGTACTCCTTAAACTTATACAAAATTATATGTCAGTTATAGCTTAACAAAACTGGACAATAAAAATTAAAATTAAATTTTTGAAATGACTACTAGCTCCCTGGTTGAAGTTACAAAGTAGATGCACAACATGTTACCAGCTACTCCTGGAAAAAGGTTCCCAAAAGAAAGATGGAAGAGCTCCTTAGTAGGGAAGTGGCTGTCACTTACTACAGGTCTGTCAAATGGATCATGGGGGCATTGTCTTCTCTGATATTCTTCAAATTGAGCTCAAGTATTGGAATCATTGTGTATGAGCCTTAGTCAACTGTCTAGTAATATATAACATATATTAACATATATATATATACAACATATATTAACACATATAAATAACTCCTAGGATTTATGTAGAAAATATAAATATTTTTATAATTCTTATTTTCTTCTCTCATCCTAAAAAATGCTCTAAGCCTTGATTCAGGGAGGAGTAAAGAGAAATTAAAAGAGAGTTAAAATGAATTGGTACAAACTAAAGGTAAAAACCAGGCTTCTCCATTTGAACCCTCTGCTGTTCCCACAGGAACATGAACTTTAATGATCAGCTATAGGTATTTAAGGAACACTGACTATGTATGCAGATGTACTCTGACCTGTTAAGTTTGGTTTTCTTAAATTCAAGATTTCATCAACTGATTAGTCTTCAAATCTCAGGTGATAAAAATACTCTTGAGAGGGACTACATTGGAGCAATCTATATAAGGGAAGCTCAACAAATGTTATTATAACCAACACTTAATGGGGCAAAGTATGGTAGTCCAGATCCAGGGCTCATGTTCTGAATGCTTATCTAGGTTAAATATGGTGGAAAAGAACAGGAAGTGATCTGGGGGCATGAAAACATCTGATAAATCTCCAAACTTCTTTAAAATAAACGGCTTTGAAGTCAGCCATAGCTGGGTTGAAATCCTGCTTCTTAAGCTAAAGGCTACAGGCTATTTATCTAACTTCTCTGAGCCTCAGTTTTCCAATCTATAAAATAGGGTTAATGAAGAGGACTCAATAAAATAATGTATGTGAAGTCCCTGATATAATATCTAGCATATACTTTGCACAATTACAGGAACTGTTTTTTTCCTGTTTACTGGCACCTTGACTTGATGATATTCACCTTATTTATCTTCAATGATTAATTCATGAATTACAGAAATTATAATGGCTTAATTAAAAACTTTTACTATTTTTCTCATGACTTTTATAATATAACCATATAATTGGCTAACGTTGGCTGATTATTTACTCTGTGCCAGGCATTGCACACTGTTTTGTATGCATTCATCACTAGTTATGATTATAACAATCAGAGGATCTATAACTCCTCTTATAACCCACCTTTTTCTTTTTAAAGATGAGATCACTGAGTGTCAGAGATGTCAAGTGAATTATCTAAGATCACGAAACTAAAAAAATCCACAGAATGGGATTGAATGGGACTGAAAATCATAGCTATTTGACTCAGCAAACTTGCATGAACTATTATTCATTTTTTAATATCCCTCAAAATATTAAATTTCTTTTAAATTTTTCCTATAACTAGTACTTTTCGTTAATTCAGACTTTATTGTTTTTACATTGGAGATTCCATATATTTCAGTGTGAATCAATAAGCATTTTGGAGAATACAATGATGAGGTTTTTTTTTGTTTTGTTTTTTTGTTGTTTTTGTTTTTGTTTTTTAATAAGGGTATGTCTTGTATGTCTTTCATAAGCCAGAGGAAATGGCTGTATGAAAGGATTATCATTACCTATTTCTTCACTTTTCCAAAAGGAATGCAGGATCTGTATTGATTCTAGAACAATATCAGAACCTAGTTACCTTACAGGACACGTGTTGTGTGCAGCCACAGGTTTTACAAGCAGATGGCCTGTGCTAAACAGTGTTTGTATGAATTAGCTCTGGGAATAACTTCTGCTCGGGGTATAAAAGAAATTAGGAGGTGAGCCAAATTAAAATTAGGCAATAGGCCTATGCAAAATTGAACTCTTATGCCTCCTCTTCCTACTGTATGTGTACGCATGTACTAAATACAAACCTGTGCAGACACACACCTATGCAAATACATCCACACACGTGTCTTCTAAATCCACTCTGTATTCCAGAGAAGTTAAAACAGTGTTTTCATGACATTCAAGATGCTGGACTAACAGACGGACCTGATAGATGTAAGACCTTGAGAAATTCACTTAACATTTCTGGGTCAAATATCTGTCATCTATAAAACAAGGCCACTGAGGAAGATTATCTTTGCTTCCTGTTTTATTTAATGTTGTAAGCACAGGAGTCTGAAAACCTCATACTACCTAATACTGCAGAATTGGACTATGTTCACATAACTAATCTCCCAACACTCCCTGATCTTCCAATCTATAAATAATATTCCTGTCTACACAGCTTTGAAATATTGACTAAATCCATTATCAGACTGTACTAGTATGCAAAAATAGTCATATTCAGGCTTTCTATACCTACATCCGCCATAAATTTACTCTTTCTCTACTCCTTAAACTTGAACTGGCCTTATGACCTATTCAGACCAAGAGACTGTCTTGGATTTGACATGGTGTAAGTCCCATAGCCTAGACATCAAAATGTTTTGTATGTTTCTACTCTTCTGTCTGAACCCTGAGAAGCTACAAAAGAAGCAAACCAAAACAAACCAAAGAAACCCCCCCAAAAAATTCCCTCCAAAAAACAAGTTCAGTGTAATATCCTGGAGGATGAGAGTACACATGCAGCAGAACTGAGTCATTATACCTGAAGAGACAAACCAACACTCAGATGATATGACAGCTGACTGCAAATGTTTGAGTGTGCCCAGATAAAACCAGAAAAAAATCTCTACTGAGCCCAGACTAAATTGTTGACCCAGAGAATTATGAGCTAAATTAACAGTTGTTTAAAGCCCAACTTTTTGGAATCATTTGTTATGCAGCAAAAGCCAACTGATATATGGAGCTTTCTACATGACTTTTATGAAGATCTTTACACATCGTTCAAGACTTGGTTGGATTCTGTTTCTTCAATAAAGCCTACTCTTGTAATTTCAGGCTACATTGAACATATTCACTCATTGAACAAATACTTAGTGATTGCTCATTAGTATTTTACTGGTAATAAACTTTGGTACTTCATCACATTAAATACTGCCTGCACTAGATTATGTTAGCATTTTACCATATTAGGCTATTTCCTGTATCATAGCAACTGGATGGCAAAAATCCACATTTCCTAAACTTTTCTGTTAGCCCATTCAAATTAAGATTTTTTACCAGTGAAAAATATTGGCAAGATATCTAGAAAGCTCAAAAGAAAGAGAAGCCATTATCTCTCTGGTAGTAGTAGATGGCAAGTGTAATATTTTGTCATTGACTTGCATATATTCTCCTATAAATTGCTTACTTCAATGGTCCTAGCATAGCATCTGATATAATTGGCAGAAATTATCTGATATTTTTGTACTCCTTGGATTTCCAAGTGGTATCAGTCTCTTCCCTGACCATTTCTATTTCTACCTGTCTTCCAAAGGTTTTGTCAGAATTTAATTCCCTGTATTAAATTCTTTCCTGATTGAAATACCTATATTGGCTCCTACTTTCCACATTGAACCCTTGAGAGGTTTTCCAATATATATACTTTTTAAAAACATAATTATTTAGAGGTAATATTTGTCAAGTAAGTAACTGTAAATAATATGGCTCATCACTCTAATTTTCTTTAGAAAATGGGTAGACTGAGATCCAGAGAAATGAAATGACTTATCCAAGTCCATTATGATATACTGTCAGAGTTGCTATGGTCATTGATTGGCATAATCAGACCTGCAAACTTACAACTTATAATAAAACACAGAGTCAGATGTCCATTTAATAACAGCACAGGTTCTGTGGAGGGCAATGCAGGAGAGCTAGGACTGAGTGGAAAGTAGGGGGCAGTAAGAGTGCCGCGTTTCCAGAACATCTAACCCACTCAAGCAGAACAGCTTCATTTTAATCTAATGTACGTATATAGCTTCCTTTTAGTATTTTATTAAAAAATAGATAAAATGGGGGATCCCTGGGTGGCACAGCGGTTTAGCGACTGCCTTTGGCCCAGGGCGCGATTCTGGAGACCCGGGATCGAATCCCACGTCCGGCTCCCGGTGCATGGAGCCTGCTTCTCCCTCTGCCTATGTCTCTACCTCTCTCTCTATCTCTGTGTGACTATCATAAATAAATAAAAATTTAAAAAAATAGATAAAACGGATTAAAATACTTTTCAAACTATTGTATTGATTGGGGCAATATGTCACTTATAGCATTAGACATGATTGACAATAGAGTAGGTGACACATTTTTTACAACTATTTTTTTAACAGACTTTTCTTTTTTGAAGGAATAGATGACATATAATAAGCTGCATATACAGCTAGCTGTATATGTACGCATAAAACCATCACCACAATCAAAATCACAAATATTTCCGTCACTTTCAAAAGCTTTCTTGTACCCTTGGTAATCCATCGTTACTCTACACCTATTCTCAAGAAACCCCTGATCTGATTTCTGTCACTATGCATTAGTTTGCATTTTCTAGAATGCAATTATTTAAATGGAATCATACACAGTGTACTTTTCTCTGATATCTTTCACTCAGCATAACATTTTTGAGATTCATCCATGTTTTTTGTACACATCATTAGTTTGTTCCTTTGTATCGCAGAGAAAATATTGTTGCATAAATGTATGAGAATCTATTTATTTATTGATCTGCAAAAGGGACATTTGGATTTTCAAATTTTCAAGTTTTTTGAACTTTACAGAAAAAGGCTGTTATACACATTCATGTTCAAATATTTGTGTGGACATATGATTTCATTTATTTGAGATAAATCTAGAGAATATGAATATCTAGGTCTCACAGCAGGTGTGCATTTAACTTTGTAAGATCCAAAAACCTGTTTCTGAGGTGGTTGTAGGTTGCTCCGCATACTAATATTTAATATTTTTGTTCTTTTTAGTTTGAGCTATTCTGGTAGTCAATAGTATCTCATTTTAAAACATAACTAAAGGCCATACTTTAGATTCTTTTAGTTTTCACCTAATGTCTTTTTTGTTTGCTTTGCAAGTGCTCAGGAACCCATTTAAGGATAGCATATTATATCTAGTTATCATATCTACTTAGGCTCATCTTGGCAGTAACAGTTCCTCAGAATGTTTTTGACCTTCATGATTTTCAGTACTGGTCAGGAATTTTATAGAATGTTCTTTATTTGAGATTTGTCTGACGTTTTCAAGATTAGTTGGAATGGCAGTTCATGATTAAAGAGGAATTATGGGTGTTGAGGTGGAGACCACAAGGGTGAAGCATCATTCTTATCACATCATATCAAGAGTACATGCCATCAACATGATTTGTTACTACTGATGTGAATTTTGATCATCTGGCTGAGGTAAGTTTCTTCATGGCGAGGTTACCCCCTCCCCTTTTAATATCACACTCTCTGGAAGGAAAATACTGTGTGCAGCCCACACTTAAGAAGTTGGGAGTTATGCTTTATCACCTTGGAGTTTGTACACAAATTATTTTGAATTGCTCTGCATTGAAGATCTACTATCTCCAGTTTCCTTATTTATTTATTCAATCAGTTATTTATAACAGGTATTTTTTTTTTTGTTATTCTTCTTTGTCCCTTCGTTACTAAATGCCACTGATGGTATGTAATTTCAGTAAGATTTGATGGCAGTAGCCTATTTTATGTCTGTTCCTGAAATCTAATACTGTGCATGGAACTTAGTATGTGCTTGGTAAATCTATATCAGTGAATGAGCTAAATCCAGAAGTAAAGTATCTATTATTGAACTCAAAGTCCTCGTGAGGGAAGAACAAATCTTTAACATCAAAAAGCTTTCAGTGGGATACTGACTCGAATATTAATCACAATGATACAAATAGTCGTGTTATTCGAGCATTTAATGTGTGAAAATCACCATGAAGGTGTTGTACTATATTAACTCAATTAGTACTAACAAAGCCTCCATCATACATTGAAACTGACGTCCAGAGAAGTTAATTGAACTGCCCAAGATTTTACAGCTGATTAATAGCAGAACCAGATTTCAATCTCAAATTCTGATTTTCTTACAAACTCTGCCCTTAACCATTGCCCTGTACAACAGTGCTTCTGTTGCCAGTTGGTAGTGGCAAATGCATGATACTAAGCTATTGAAAGAATATTAATTGAAGCAGCTGATGATTTTAAAACCAAAGACTTAGGTTAGAATCAGGCTGTACCATGCAACAGCTCTGTGAAATTATACAGTAGCCTTCAACTTGTTGAACTTCAACTTGCTAAATCTGAAAAAAAGAAATAAAAGGGAAATAACACTCTTTATGTTCTTAATTAGCATGAAATGTGATTCACTGCATTTAGTTAATAGTGTTCTTTCCTTTAATTCCTTAACATAGCTTGGAGAAAATGAAAATCGGTAAGGTTTTCTGCCCTCCCTTCAACATTTTATTTCCTTATTTTTCTCTCTGAGCTTCTTTGTTTAGTTGCCTAAGAATGATTGTCCATGAGACATCAAGTTCTATATGGCTGGCTAAAGAGAAAGGAATAAAATTTGTTAATGTTAAATCTATATTAATCCCATAACTTCACTCACTGGAGGACCTGGGATGATCCCATCAGTATGAGCCACAGAATTTGTTCTTTAGCAGAGAGAGAACATCTTGATAATAGTAAGTTGCAGCTGATACATGACCATCACCTTTAACGGCAGGTTTGGAATGGTCAAATGGGGTAGTTCAGCATAGAGTGTAAGACTCTGGAATAAGATAGACATATGTCAGCATTACTACTTCCTTATCTGGAAAACTGAGATTAAAAGCAACCATCAACATTAAAAGATTTTTGTAAGTTTATATATTTATTCAGCAGATACTGATTGAATCCTCTTCTAGGAAAATAAGATAAAGCAATGAACAAGGAAGATGAAAATCCCTATGGCCAAGAAAGAAAGAAAATGAAATTCATAAGCCCAGCGGCTGGGAGGTTGATAGATGAAGTAGTGGGATATTATGGACATTCTTTCCCGATTGTGGCAAAAAAAGTAAATGTTTTAAGGAATTCTAGTAGACAGGATAATTAATGCTATGTTCTGGAAATAAACAGGTTCCAAACTTTAATAGCTTAACATAGCAAAAGTTTATTTCTTGCTCACAACACATTCCAACAAGTCAGGGTAGCATGGAGGCTTTGGAGAGGAGACTCTGATCCATAATATCATTCGGGGACCAAGGGCTGACAGAGAAGCTGTAATCTTCAGTAATCTTCAGTGATCATGGTACCAAAAAGTGATCTGAGCATTTGTACCCTTCCAGCCAATAGGGAACAAGATGGAGTGGGAGACCACGCAGGACATTTTATGGGTACTCCTGGGTAGGACAGTATTCAATCACATGGCTCCAATTAACTACAAGTTAGGTTGGGAAATGTGGTTTTGCTTGTGCCCAAGAAGAAAATGAAACAGGTTGGGTAAACTCATAGTATTGTCTGTATCTCAGGAACCAAATGGGATAATGTTTGTAAAGCACCTGGCACTGCCTGGCACATAATAAAACTTCAATAAATGGTAGCTATTACTACTACTGGGATTTTAATTCGTTAGAATATAATGCACTTTCACTGAATTCAGGTAATTACAGAATGGAACATTTTGCTCTGTGTCAACCCATTTGATTATAAGAATAGCAATACCATATTACATTTGCATTACATTTTATTGTTTATGAAGCACTTACATAGATATGATCTCATTTTGTTTTCATTTTTTCTTCCTGGTACCATATGAAATAGGTAGATAATATTCCTGTTTTAAATATGATCAAATGTGCTCAGAGAGTGTTATATTATGGCCAAGATATTACAGCTAATAAATGATAGCAACAGGATTCAAATTCAGTTTTGTTTAAGCTGTAAGGTCAAGGTTTATCTCATTGCTCCATGCTGCCCAAATCACTAAAATCCACAACTGTTCTCTATTGTTGAAAGTTTCACTATCATGCCAGCAAAATCTGGGCTATTCTGTGAGTTCCCGAGTTTGTTCTTTCTTATGATCATGAGATATCTTTCATAAGTTCTTAACAGTGCACTTCTTACTTTGGGAGGATGCACAGTTCCAAAGAAATGAACATTTAAGTTTTGGGATACCATATATTATGGATGTTGAAAAACTAGATCATGTCCAGAAAAGAAAAATAACATGAGAAGATCTGAAAAGAATATGAAATAAGTAATTTGTGATAAACTGTATCTATTTGTGTAGAAGGATAAAAGATCAAGAAAAGATTCAGATCAAATATTTGAAGGATCACAGAGGAGGGTGCAGTTCTGCACCCCCAACGTCTCTAGATCTATGAATCGTTGAAGGATGTGTTTTTCTTCTTTATGTCCCTACTGTTTTGTCCAGTGCCCAGCACAGAGCAGGGATTCAGAAAACACTAAGAGGTGGGAGTTTCTTTCTGATGCACAGGATGAAGCTATTTGTTAGAAGGAGCAAGTGTCATCTCCTCGTAAAGAAGGGATGTTGAAGGAAAAGTGCTGTATGATAATGGCATAGGGTAGCTTATGAGGTCGTGAGCCCCTCTTCTCTGGAATCAAGTAAATGTATATCCATAATTCCTGCATGAAGCAGGGAATTGTTAATCAATCTCAGACTCTCTTGACTCTAAAATGCTCTCGACATTTTGACACAAACAGTGTCATTTCATAAAAGACATTGGTGACCATGTGGAATGCAATTCTACCTTCATGTGTCCACAACTGAGATGCTCATTAACAACAACCAACAAACTTCTCTTGGGGAAAGCAAGAAATCTTCCACTGGATCTTCCTGGACTGTCTTATTATTAACTTCGTATGTCCTACCTTTGTGCTCCATTTTATCTTTCTCACCACATACAGCCCCCTTTCCCCACGGAAGACATCTAATTATTTCTTGAATGTCCCCAGTGTTTTTCTATATTATTTTCTTGGCCTAAAAGATATCTGCTGTTAGGTCTCCTCACACTCTAATGATGTTCTGTGTCACAAAATACCCTTTTATTCCATTTTTAATAAATATTTCCTAAATTTATTATGGTTATACTTTTACTTCCCCTACTACTGCAGCCCCACATAGGTGAGAATAAATTTTCCTCTTGATATATCTAAGCTATCATCAATTAAAATGCACCTTTGTCTGGCCATATATTACCATTAATAACCTTTTGGGTTCCAACAGCAATCATATAATATTTCCCAAATAGCCTCTGTAAGTATTGTCTTATTTGGCCTCTAAAGGTCCAGTGAGTCACACAACATAAATCTAATTTTCCCATTTGGCAGATAAGAAAATTGAAGCAGAGTGAGATGAAATGACTAATCCAAAGTGAGCCAGCTTATTTCTGGAAATTTCAGAAATAGAATCCACATCTTATTATTCTTGCCCCTGTGCTTTCTCCTTCTGCATGGTATCTTCTAGGGTCTCTTTCATCTCCATGCTTCTTGATGGCATGACTTGCCTTTGCTTACTCCTTCATAAGGATTCTTTCTTTATTTCTGTTGTCCTTTCATTTGGGAAACATTGCATATTGGCAGGTAAATGGAAACACAGAGACAAACGTGAGACCCTCATTAAGAACCTGGGCATTTCTTTTACAAGGTGTGGCTTTAATGGAAATAGTTTTTCTATCCTACGTGGTGGATGAAATTTTCATCCTAGGATCAGGATGGCTGCTTCGGATCTAGTGGAGAGGGATAAATGAGTAGATCCCAGAGTAAGGGTGTCCTGATGAAGATGATCCCCTGATACTCCCTACAGTCTGCTTCATAAAACTTCTCAGGCTAAAATGTACACCTACCTTTAGAGTCTAGCCATCACACAGACTGTGGATCCTCAGAAGAAAGAGTATGCAAGCTCTTACACTGGGGAATAGGACCTGACTGAAGCAGGGTGGACTGTTTACAGCCCAGGGGATGGCATCATGGATTAGGGGGGCAGGAAATAGGCAACGCAGGGGACAAAGGGTAATGGTCTAGGTCTCGGCTAAGCCCGTGTGCTGTCCAGGGTTCTGATCGAACATCATCTCTGGCATTTGACCTGTGGTCTTGAATTCTATTTATCAATGGAAACACAACTCACTTTTCTACTGATTCTGTGTTGACATTTGCTTATAATTACTTTTCAAATGCCCAAATAAATTAAACCCTTTGCGATTCCACCCTCAATGATAAAGGCATTAATTTAGTTTCTGATTCAAATCTTCTTAGTCTAGACGTGGCTATTGTTTAAAACTTGAGCTACTTTGTACTCCACTTCAGCCCTAACTTAAGCCTATCTCTTGATTTAGCCATTTTATTGTCGGGAGAACAATTGTTTGGTACCTACCATGTATCAAACGATGCTAGCTAGGGTTTGGAGGTTTCATCGCATCCACTGCCTCCTTATTCAAAATGGAGCAAAATGTATTCAAGATTAGCTTTTGTTTTGCTGCCTGACTTTCAAAGTGATTAGTAACTGGAAATTCAAAACTACAATGATTCATGACACCCTAGGCTGAAATAATTTTTTACTTTACTATCTTCTTCTGTACACTTTAACATAGGGTTCTATCCTATAATCATGAAGCAGGACAATGGCGATAAGGACACAGGATTTGGACTCAAACAGTGTTCTACTGTATCAACTTTGTATCAACCCCTCATTATTCTTGTAAGCTTTGGCAATTTTGTCACCTGATGCCTCAATTTTCTCCTTTGTAAAACAGCTGTGCAATAATCACTCTATAGTGTTATGTGGCAGTCAAATGTGATAATTAACGGAAAGTGCAGAATGAGGCATATAGTAAGTGCTCAACAAATGGTAAAATATTACTATATATGACTCCCTTATCATTTTTCTCTTACTTCAGACAGCCTTTGCCACTCTAAAATTCGTAGTACATAGTCATCATGTATTTTATCATTCCCCCTGCATTTTACATTTATAATCTTATTTCCTTCTCCTGATGGGGACCTATAAATTTTCTATTCAAGTAATCCCTTCCAATATACTTTCATACATCTATTTACATATATGAAAGTCTTACAAATATATGGCTTGTGGAGTGGGTGTATGGCACTTAAATTATGACAAGTCATATTACATTATAAATATTGCTTTCATAGTTTTTTTCCTTAATATTCTATTTTGAGGAACAAACCACATCACCACATACACAGTTGAGTTCTTCTGATCATTACATAGTATAAATTGTAGGTATGTACTTCATTTTATTAATCTGCTGTTTTATTGATAGACATAGATTGCACCCAACTCTTTACCTCCTCATATGAAGAAAAGGGCAGTGTACCATAAAATACATGGCTCTTAGTGGACCCATAAAAGCTTTTCTGGGAGGTACACATAAGAGCCCAACTGGTAATATTTCAAAGTATGAACAAAACTCATAGGATGAAATGCTAAAAAAGGAATAAAATATTTTACTTAGCTACTTGGGATGGGATGGGTTCCATATGGGATGAAGGGAACATGACTTTTTTTTTTTTTTCCCCCAAGTGGCTTATTAGCTTATTAACTCACACAGCAGTTCATGAAAGGTCCCATTTGACCTATCATCACAAGCATGCTGGATCAGGTTTTCTAATGGCTGCCATCCTGATTGTGTAAAATCACATCTTGTTACTGTTGTAATTTGCATTACTCTGGTCAGTATGGAGGTTGAACATTTCTTCCAAGTAAGCAGTCTTTCAAGTTTTTCCTCATGTGCTCTTCACATAATTAGTCCACTTTTCTTTTGGGTTTCATAACCTTTTCTTGCTGTTTTGCAGGAATTTTAATTAATTCTTTTTCAGTTATTAATTTGGCAATTATCTTCTCTGAGACTGGCACCTGTCTGTTAACTTTGTCTATGCTATCTTTTGTTAAAAAGTTATATTTAATTTTTGGTATATTAAAATCCACCAATGTTTTCCTTTGTGGTTTATGATTTTTAGGTCTTGATTTTAGAAATGCTTCCTAATCTTAAGGTCATAAAGATATCCCCCTTTTAAGCTTGTATTACATACCCTCATTTAGGAAGGTAATCCACCTGGAGTTCACTCATGTATAGATTGTGTTGTAAAGTCAAGCTTCCTTTTACATCATTAAAGTCATCGGCTTTGTGCCTCTGGTTGTGAAAAGAGGTGCAAGGCAGGCAGATAAGATACCCATCAGGTATGAGTAAAATTTATTTCTGTAACTTAATCTAGTCTAACTATAATTCTTTTATGATACCCAAAAAGCTCTGACAATCTCAGAGTTCAATCTCAGGGTTTTCTTTATAATTTTTAGTACTTTTATATCTCTAACCAATCATGTGGATAAAAAGAACTTTAATTGAAAGTCAGAGATCTAGCTTTCTGCATTCCCTTGGCCACTAGCATTGTTGTTGTTGAAGTTAGGATACACACTTGTAAGATGCAGGATAATGGAGCAGATTAAGAACACAGATTTTAAAAATCAGAACAATAAAGACTAATTTTAATTCTGATTCAGTCCCTCATTATTCCTGTAACCTTGGCAAGCATTCCCCCTTAAGCCTCAATTTCCTCATCTATAAACTAGATATGAAATACTTACACTGGTTTGTGAAAGTTGAACAGGCTTTATTCATTATTGAACTTGTAATTTTTTAAAAAATATATTTAAATTCCAGTTAGCACACAGCATATTCAGGCGTACAATATAGTGATTCAACATTTCCATACAATACCTGGTGTTCATCACAAGTGCCCTCCTTAATCCTTATCACCTATTTAACTCATCCCCACACCCACTTCCCTTTTGATAACCATCAGTTTGTTCTCCATACTTGATAGTCTTTTTCTTGGTTTGCCTCTCTTTTATTTCTCTTTGCTCATTTGTTTTGTTTCTTAAAGTCCATATATGAGTGAAATCATATGGTATTTGTCTTTCTCTGACTCATTTATCTTAGCATATCTTCAAGTATGTTGTTTGCAAATGAGAAGATTTCATTCTTTTTTATGGCTGCATAATATTCCTGTGTGTGTGTGTCTGTGTACCACATCTTTTGAGATTTCTATTCAATTTCCAGTGAGTAATCAAAACTACAATGAGATATCACCTCACACATGTCAGAATGGCTAAAATCAATAATGCAAGAAACAATAGGTGTCAGCAAGGATGTAGAGAAAGGGGAACCCTCATGCACCGTGCACTCTTGGTGGGAATGCAAGCTGCTGAAGCCACTCTGGAAAGCAGTCTGGAGGTTCCTCAAAAAGTTAAACTAGAGCTATCCTACGATCAAGCAATTGCAAAACTGAGTATTCACCCAAAGAATACAAAAATACTAATTCAAAGGGATACATGCACCCCATTGTTTATAGCAACATTATGAACAATAGCCAAATTATGGAAACAACCCAAGTGTCGGTCAAATGATGAATGGATAAGGAAGATGTGGTTTATATATATGCAATGGAATATTACTCAGCCATGAAAAAGATTGAAATCTTGCCATTTGCAAGGGCATGGATAGAGTTAGAAAGTATAATGCTGAGTGAAGTAAGTGAGATAAAGACAAATACCATATGATTTCACTCATATGTACAAATGAAGAAATAAACTGAACTTGTACAGTTTTGTTATTGGAGTCACAATGCCTGGCATAGGTCTTCGGTATTTGTTGGTTGAATCATAAGTCATAGCTTAGATTTTAGGCTATATTTTACTTCTTAAAACCTTCTGACTTTCCATTTATTAGTAATTCCAGCTAATGTGTACAAAGCTTACACTTACAGACACTGCTCTCCATCCTTTGTGTACTTAATTTATTCTCATAGCAATTCTCTGATATAGGTGCCCAAAATGATCCCATCTTACAGATGAGAAAACTAAGGCAAAGAGATTATATAACTTGCTAGGGTTTCATAGCTAGTAAACAATAAAGCCCATATTGAACCCAGACACTTTGGCCTCCAAGATTTATGTTCAAACCATTGCATGTGGCTGCTTTTCTTTAGAGTCTGAATACTTGATTATTGAGGGCCTATAATTTGAGCTTAACTATGAGCTCTGCCTCCTACTAACTGAGTGATCATAAACAAGTGTCTTAACCATATTAAGCTTTGATTTTATTTTCTGAGAAATAGGAAAACAAATCACCCAGACTCACAGAGTTCTTGTGAGGGCTAAATGAGATAATCCACATGAGCCACTTATTACAATAAGCACCCAATACACATTTTTAATACTAGCATTATTGCAACTATATGTGTGTTTTATTTTGCCCATAATCGAAATAGCTAAGTAAAATATTTTACTTTTTTAGCATTTAAAATACGCAACACGCAACATACATTCAAAATGTAGAATGGTAAATTTTCTCTAGAAATTTCAGATCTGCTAAATGGTATAGTGCAAGAAGTACTCCTATACCAGCATCTCCAGTGTGAATATGCCACCACATAGATCGATATCTAACATACTGGTTTCTAAGGAAAGACAGCTTAGCCTGTCTAGACCTTTATAAAGGAAGGGGGAGTACTAGGTTCTATTCTTGTCTTATTCTGATTCTGACCATCTATGGGTCTGTACTAAAGATCAGGTTATCTGGGTGAGAGTTAAGTAGCGATGATCTTAGACTGTTTTAATTCTATTTTTACTTCTATAAGAGTAGATCTCAATATCTCCCTGGGCTACCCCTGTCTCCTCTTCCCCACCAACTCTGACCAAGGTCATCTTGCTCTCTTTGGAGGCTCAAGCCTCCTGCCACTGCTTTAATGGCTGTGGCAAGCAGAGAGCGAGTTATGAATTTGAAGTGTCTGTCAGCTACTAAAAGCCTGTGAATTAGTGTTTCCTGCCCTTGTCTGCTAGGCAGCACGCTTTCATGGAGAAAGAGCTTATCCTTGTGAAAGGGCTGACCTGCCACTAATCTGCTCTGCTATGCCGGGCCCAGCACCCGTCCTTCATGTCCACCATGGAGATGTCCTCTCTGTTTCAGACAGGGCTCTCCCCAGTTCCCGTGTCATATTCAGTCTTCTCCCAAGTCAGAGGAGTTTTTCAAAAAGGAGGTTATTCTCAATTTAAAAACTTCCATGAATTTTGTATCAAAGGACATCCCTAACATGTTTCCACTCAGAAATCTTGAATCTCCCCACTTTCCTGGCCCTAATTCTTTCTGCTTTGTCAGGTTTATTTTGGGGCTCTATGAGTCTGTATACTTTCCTTGGGACTGCTGGGGAACATGTACTTTACTCTTAGTGCTTTGTACCATTATGTCCCCTTGATAGCAGATGTTCTGCAAGTCATTTGCACTCCAAAATATGACTTCAATTTATGGCAAGATGGGCATTTGTCTCTTATAAAGAAGTTTTAGGAATCACTGAGCACTTGCAAAGTGTACTATTTAGGGAGGAGAGCATTGATTGAGGGATAATTATCACATCATTGCCTACCGTCATGTAAATTCCTGCAGAACTTTGTACAACCTTTAGTGGTGTTCCAAGCATTATCCTATCATTTACTCAATGTAACCTCACACAATCTTTTGTTTCTGGAGAAATGCTTGAAAGGTTTTACTTTCCCTACTTTATAGATTTATAAATTGAGGCTTAGATTAGCTCATGAGTAGTACATGCCTGGTGCTCTTTACCTCTGGAGCATGGAATATTTGATAGACTTAGACAATGTTCCCTTGTTCCCTTGAGCTATCTCCTGGCAATTGTTCCAAGTACTCAAAAAAATCAGGGGCAGCCCCGGTGGCGCAGCGGTTTAGCGCTGCCTGCAGCCCAGGGTGTGATCCTGGAGACCCTGGATCGAGTCCCACGTCGGGCTCTCTGCATGGAGCCTGCTTCTCCCTTTGCCTGTGTCTCTGCCTCTCTCTCTCTCTCTCTCTATGAATAAATAAATAAAATCTTAAAAAAAAACAGAATCAATCATGCTATAATCAAGTATCCTAAGCTCCTTCTCTATCTTAGGGAGTTGTCTGTGCTGCTGGACGCAGGTTATAACATTTAAGAACATATATAAGGAAACTATATAATGTTTGTCCTTCTCTGATTGACTTACTTCACTCAGCATAATACCCTCCAGTTCCATCCATGTTGATGCAAATGGTGGGTATTTGTCATTTCTAATGGCTGAGGAATATCCCATTGTATATATAGACCACATCTTCCTTATCCATCATCTGTCAATGGACACCGAGGCTCCTTCCACAGTTTGGCTATTGTGGACATTGCTGCTATGAACATCGGGGTGCAGGTGTCCCGGCGTTTCACTGCATCTGTATCTTTGGGGTAAATCCCCAGCAGTGCAATTGCTGGGTCGTAGGGCAGGTCTATGTTTAACTCTTTGAGGAACCTCCACACAGTTTCCAGAGTGGCTGCTCCAGTTCACATTCCCACCAACAGTGCAGGAGGGTTCCCCTTTCTCTGCATCCTCTCCAACATTTGTTGTTTCTGGTCTTGTTAATTTTCCCCATTCTCACTGGTGTGAGGTGGGATCTCATTGTGGTTTTGATTTGTATTTCCCTGATGGCAAGTGATGTGGAGCATTTTCTCATGTGCGTGTTGGCCATGTCTATGTCTTCCTCTGTGAGATTTCTCTTCATGTCTTTTGCCCATTTCATGATTGGATTGTTTGTTTCTTTGCTGTTGAGTTTAATCAGTTCTTTATAGATCTTGGAAACTAGCCCTTTATCTGATATAGAACTGGAGGGCATTATGCAGAGTGAAGTAAGTCAATTAGAGAAGGACAAACACTATATTGTTTCATTCATTTGGGGACTATAGAAAATAGTGAAAGGGGAATAAAGGGGAAAGGAGAGAATATGAGTGGGAAATATCAGAAAGGGTGACAAACCATGAGAGACTCCTAACTCTGGGAAATGAACAAGGGGTAGTGGAAAGGGAGGTGGGTGGGGGTGGGGGTGACTGGGTGACGGGCACTGAGGGGGACACTTGACAGAATGAGCACTGGGTATTATGTTATATGTTGGCAAATCAAACTCCAATAAAAAAAATACAAAAAAAAACAATGTTTAAAACGATATAATATTTCCAGAAAAAGATCTCAGAGCATTTTCAACTTAAGTATAGTCATTTCTCTAGGCCATAGAAACAATGAGACCAGACATGAGGAAAGCACCATGCTGGACAAGGTAGAGAATCAGTCCTTGGAGTTAGGAACCTCTAAAAGTCAACTACTCACAAGAGCTGGCTGGTTGTATCTTTAGTGTAATAGGGGACTGATGTGACAGCAACCAATACCATGCATTTAACTCACGTGAAGCTTCACTAATGGCAAGCTATTCTTGTCTGAGACCTAACAGGGATGGGATAAGTCCTTTTTACAAAACACAGAACAGAAAGTCAGGAGAGCACTAAGGAAATTCACCCTGACATGGTCAAGGCTGAGAGTCAACTTATATAAGTTTGTTTATATTAACCTAATGCTTGTAGGGGTGCTCCTTTTGAACTGTTGCCTGTCTGTGTCCTGTATCTGAGAGTTACCACAGTCTGCTGCAACCCCTCACAAGAATTTAGCACTGGTTCTCAATCTTATTTCACAGAGGCAAACTGTATTGCCTGTTTAAAATGCCAATCTTGGACTGTATTTCCAGACATTTGAAAATTTTTACTTTACATTTCTAATAAGCAGCTCAGGTGATTTTGATGTATATAGTTCACATTCTACATATTGAGAAATAATTCATTGCTCATTGACCTTGAATTAGGTGACATATTTGGATGGGGCAGGGGGGGAAGCTTGTTAAATTTATGAAATAATATTATTTACTTAGCACTTCACAATGTACTTTTATATATATTATCTCACATAATACATCAACCATGAGTTTCATAAAATGAATATTTGTATCTTCATTTTGTTTTTCAAATGATAACTCATATGAAATATGCCCAAGGCTACATGACTAGTAAGTATTTGAGATAAGACAAGAATGCAAGAGTTTTCTCTCTAAAGCCAGTTGTCAATGCTGGCAGTATGTCCAGCATCACCTAATGAGCTTTTGAAATATGCTCATGCATAGGCGCAAACCAGGCTACGCAATCACAGATTTGTTTTATTCACTCATGCTCTGATGTTTTCTGAAAGTCTTCTTCTGAATAATTTTAAAACCAGAGGTGAGAATTACCAGAATTTAGATAATGACTCTATCCATGTACATATATAACTAATATTCAAGAGCAGGGATCTTTTCCATGAACCCAAATGCATTGTCTCCGGCAGAGGCCAGATAAACAGATCTCAGCTCTGGCTAAGGTCCAGCATAATGAAGTGACTTTGGGCTCTAGGGACAGTTGTTGACACGGCCCTCCTCTGGCCTCCCTTTTGCAAACTTCATTCATGTAATTAATGCAACTGCTTCTCTGACTCCCTCTGAGAACTTCAGGTGCTGAGCCCCATTGCCTCAGCAGTTAGTACAGTCTTTCCTGGATCCCTTCTCTGTGCCTAAAAGATGACCCCTCCAGGGTAGAACTGGGAAAGGGTTTCCTTTTTTCACTTCCTGGGAAACTAGAGCATCACGGGCATTTTTACCCCTCGCCTTCTCCTCTGGGCTTGTTGGAGCAGAAATCCCATGTGCCAGTGGACAGGCACTTCACCTTTTCTTTAAATGAATGTGACTTGTCTAATTGTAAAAACAATACATGCTAATTATTTTTTTTTACAAGATTGTATTTACTTATTCATGAGAGAGAGAGAGGCAGAGACACAGGCAGAGGGAGAAGCAGGCTCCATGCAGGGAGCCTGACATGGGACTCAATTCCGGGACTCCAGGATCAGGCCCTGGGGTGAAGGTGGCGTTAAACCGCTGAGCCACTCGGGCTACCCATGAAATGCAATGAATTCTGACCCGAAAAGAAAATAAAAGCACAATTTGTTCCCCTAATCCCATATCTTTATCATTATATGAACAACCCTTTAGATATCTCTCCTGCTGTATGTAAAACAGAAATGCACACAAAACATCCATGATACAAATTTCACTACATCAAAGCAATTCTTGGAACTTAATCATTGCTCAAAAAACATTTGTTACGTTCATAAACACACAGGCATACTTACCTATAACCTGTTCTTCCACTTATCAAAAATGCCTAAACTTCTTTTCTTGCAATTACATATAGGTTTACATCATTATTTGTTAAAAACCTTATAAATCTATTGAACTGTTTGTTATGGTGTATTCAACTAGTTTCCTGAGTAATATTTAGCTTACTTCCAGTTTGTCAATATTTCAATCTCTTTCCACCCCTTCCCTCCCTCTCTTTTTTCTTCCCTCCTATTCTTATGCAAACTGTTCCTTATAATTTATTTCTGGAGTAGAATCATTGGGTTAAAGGATCTGCACATCTTCAGTTTGATCTATGTTGTCAGACTGCCCTCCAGAAATGGTGCTCTCATTTATCCTTCCACCAACACACACTGCCATTTTAAACATGTTCTGCTCCATCATGTATCACAGCAAAAAGACCCAATGGGTTAGAGGATAAGTGGATGTTAAAAGCAATGTCTTTCCTCTCAGTTTGTCCCTTTAAAACAACAACCCAGAGAAGTCCCACAGGAAGTTATTATATCTTTCAGGTTCAGCTAGTGGCCACTTAGAATCTAGAGAGCAAGAAAACTATAGCTCTAGGTATTTAGGACACCATGCTTTTTAAAACATTACTTCCACTGCTCTGAACCATCCTTAATTGAGTGTAGAGATGAAGAAAAGGATGTAGCAACAAGGAGAAGGGTACATTGCATTTTCTCATGAAAACTAAATTCAACTATTATGCACATTAGATGATGGCTTGACTCTAACTTAAAAAGAGATGGAATCTATCAAATAGCCGTTTGACCTTGAACAACATATTTAAGCTGGATAACAAGTCATGCGTGAAAGCAGCGATGGTTTTCAGTGGGGACTTAGTATGAAAATCTTCCATGGTGAAGCTCTCTGGTCTTAGTCTTCAGGCAATGTGGTAGAGTGGTAGAGAATTAACTTCCACAGTACAATGACCTGAATTTATGTGCCTGTTTCTAAACTTGTTTTTTGTTAGATCTTGAGTAATTTACTTAAATTCTCCAGGCCTTTTCTTCTTTTTCATATACATACACACACATACACCTTAAAAGTGTTTCAAAGCTTCAGCTAGTTTTGGCACAGAACACTCTAGAGGAGTGTTGAACAGATACTGAAACTGTCAGTAAATGAGAGGTATTATAATTCATGTGTTAAGTAATGTGTCTACGAGAACACTGCACTTGAGGTTTGAAGGGTTCAAGTCTAAATTTTACCACTTACGAAATGTGTGGCTTTGAAGAAGTCACTCTGTTGAGAATGAAGCAAAGTCAAAGAAAATGCTGAATCCTTATTTTTTCCTCTTCTGTAAACTGGCATTCACAGAGTATGCTCTGTCCAGCTCAAGATATATTGGTGAACTCCAGAACTGAAATACATAAAATATGCAAAAATCTGTTAGGCCTATAAATTTCAATAGGAATATTAAGGATTTAGAATTACATTCCCAATATTACCAAGATAGTTCCTTTACAGCTCTATATTTCCAGGATTCCTTAGTTTTAAGACATCACAAGAAGATGGACGGTCTAGGCTCATCTATGCTTGTGTGTTTGTGGGTGCAAAACATGTATACCAGGGACAAAAAGGGAGTTAGCAGAATGTCACAGCTAGAGATAAGACTGTCACTTACTAGCTGCATATACACAGATAATCATCTAAATTTTCTCAGTCTGAGTTTTTTCATAAGGAAAAAAATGATGATGGCAAATGAATTCATGTAACTGTATACGATTATCATGATCACAAGCACAAAACAAGCACTAAAAAGCTACTACTCATTGAGCACAAATTATGTGCCAGATACTAGCACTTGTGTTTCCTCTCTTTTAATAACTCTTAACACTCAATGAGGCAGGTTGTTATATCTCCCACTTTTCAGATGAGAATAGTGAGGCTGACACAAGATAAATGACTTGTGCCAGTGCAGAAAGCTAGTAAGCAGACACAGGTAAGACTCATCTCAAGTCAGTTTGACTTAAAAGGCAGGGACCTTGCTACTTAACTTCTAAATAATATTACAAAAGAAAGCCCTCCTTCTACCATCCACTTGTAAAGTCAAGTCTATTTCAGACTTTCTTTATTTTGTTCCTTCCCCAGGCTACAAATAGAACAATTCATATGTGTGTAGACATCTATGTATAGACACATATTTGACAAGTCTACACATAGGTGATTTAAGGCAACAAATACCAATGTTTTGTGAATATAGGATTGGAGCATAATATGCAGAACCTAGAAATGGGTTCTTCAAAATAAGAGTTGTCAGACCATGGGAGGAATATGACAAAGTTTATAGAGTTTCTCTAGATTAAAAAGTTTCTCTACTGAGTCCCTAGTTTAAGACATTGCTCAAAATAGATTTTTTCCCAAAATACTTGCTTATGCAATAATTAAATCCTTTTTTACGAGGCACATTTAAGATTACCAAGCTGAAAGATAGAGGAACTACTAAAATAATACCTCCAAAGGACTTATAATTTCTTATGACTTTTAGAATCTTTATCCCATTTACTCTTCCTACTAATAATCATTGTATTTCCATGGGAAAAAAGGAACTGGGTGAGCACCCAGAGTCTCAGTTGGTTAGGCATCTGACTCGTGATTTTGGCTCAGGTCATGATTGAGGGTCATGAGATGGGGTCCCACATCATGCTCCATGCTCAGTGGTGAGTCTGTTTGGGATTTTTTCCCTCCCCAGATCCCTTTACCCCTCTCCCTTCTCATGCTCTCCCTCTCTGAAGTGGATAAAATCTTAAAAAAAAAATCTAACTAAATGCCTGGGGAGGCAGAGTAGGGGAGCAGTGCACTCATGGAATGGCCTTGGCTATTAGAGAGAAAGTACATTTGAATAAAAAAAATCAATCTCAGAAACTTTAAAAGTGTTTAAGGGTTTTCAGATGAGGGAAAAAAATATTTACTAAAATATCCCAAGGTTGATGTACATGTAATCAGCCCTCAAAGTTCTGGAAACATCACCTTACTCAAACCCCCTCATTTAGGATGCTTAAAGACCACTGAAAAGCAGCTTTTAAGGACTGAGAATGTCACAGCTGGATACTAGATTTAGAGTTAAGGTAACCTGCCCACCCATGTGTCAGATGAAAAACAGGAAAGAATAAATAAGCTTCTCAGGGCTTTTTTTTAACCATGTTAAAAAAAAAAAAAAAAAAAAAAAAACTACCACTGTTTCAATATCATATTTGATAGAAAGGAGCCATTTGTGACAGGAGCTACCCAAGAAAATAAACAGAAGACAACTTTATTTTTCCTCCACAGTTCACTCAAACACAAGCCATGGACATATTTCCCCCCACACTTCTTGTATAGAATTTGGGGGAAGGTACCATATCCCCCCCTTTTTTAGAAAATAAAGTAGTCCTTTGGTAACTTTCAGTTAGAATCAATCTACTTTCTGTTATTAAAATCTACAGCCTGATGCAAAAATCCCAAAGCTGCCAAATCTTAGCTAATTTAGACATTTCCCCCCTGAAAGTTATATGGCTTTCAGTTTACATCTATAGTGGGCAACAGGATTATAATAAACTGATTCTCCCTCCCTTTGCTGCTTTTTATCTCCCCCTTGTAAACCTTGGTTTTTGATCCCTCTATAGTAAACCTCAGGACAGCAGTGGAGGTATGGTTTTTGGTGGCCAGGTTCATTATCATCTGCACTTGGCTGAAAGCTGTCTTTTTCTTTCATGAAGAGTTTCAGGACCTCTGGTTGGACACTCCTTCTACAAGTGACCCATAGTTGGGAGTTGCAGGGTTTGGGAGGAATAGGTAAATACACCCACCAATAAATATCTTCAATATATTCATCCTTTGAGGTCTCTTTGATCTAAATCCTTATAGAAGCTAGAGTTGTAACACTAGCATGAAAAAAACCTCATGATTCTATAGCATTCACCCTAATTCCTCTACTATCTCTCTTTAAAATGTGAGGATTCTGGGCACCTATAGGTAATTTTTCTGATCCTTAGAAAGTCAGATGAAACTGAGAAAAGAAAGTAAATTTTAACAACTCCTACCAAGAGTGAATGTGTTGTGAGTGTTTTAAAGATCTATTATGGTCTATTAAGAGGCTTGTAAATGGATTTTAAGGAGGACATTTAGGTCATCACTCCACTTTTTGACTAAATAGTTATAAAATCAGTGGGTTTTTTTTGTTTTTTTTTTTAAGGTTAGAGTTCAGGCATCTCTTTTGAGAAAGTAATACAAACTATGGACATATACCCTGTGTAAGCAAACATAAGCACTGATTTTTTTCAGAAAATTCTAAGGGCAGGGATTATAATACAACTCCTCAAGGTCTATCCATAGACCCTGGGGAAAAAAAAATCAATGATTTGGCTGCTATTCTTTCCTCTCCCCTCCCCCACTACCTCTCTTCCTTCCTTCTATAATAACTTAGTTAAGTGTCATTAGCAGTGGTGGCTGGGCAGAGGAGTAGAGTCCCAGTGAACAAGATGGCCATAGAGGGCAGTGGCCCAGTGGATTTGGGATTAATCAAATGAGTAAATATGTTCAACATAATGGAGGTCAAGTTTCTCAACGCTGGAAAAGGGAGTTAAAATACGGAAAGGGAGTTGTAATAACCTACGGTATTGTACTGAAATTAGTGGAATATAAGCTATTATATTAGTTGTCTATCATAGCTGTAACAAATTATACAACCTCACTAGCTTAAAACAATGCAAATTTATTACCTTATACTTCTGTAAGTAGGAAGTCCAACCTGGGTTCTCATTGGGCAAAAATAAGGTTATCACTAGAACTAGGTTCCTTTCTGGAGCTTCTAGAGGGAATTACTTCCCCTACCTCTTCCAGTTGATAGAGGCTGCCAACATTCTTTGGGTTATGGTCTCTTTCTTCCACCTTCAAAGCCAGCATCTGTGGGTCAGGTCTTTACAATGCTCCAATTCCACCTTCTGTTGTTAATCTCCTTCTAATTTCCAACTTCTGCCTCCCACTTCCACTTTTAAGAATCTTTGTTCCTGAAGGAGAGGCTGGGAAGATGGCCGAGTAGAAGGACCCTAAGCTCACCTCCGTGGAAAGATACAACCAAATGACACTCACATTAGTGTAAATAACCCAGAAAATGACCCAAAGACGGACAGAACAAACTCCACAACTAAAAGTAAAGAAGAGGCCACAATGAAGAAGGTAGGAACAGTGGAAATAGTTTGAGAGTAAAGCACAGCTATATGCAATCAGGAGTGACTCAGGGGTGCAGTAAAGGGCAAGATATGGACTGTCATACCAGGGACCCTTGTGGGGAAGACAAATCCCTGAAATACTTGGCCTCCATAGTGAGAAGGGCAGACTCTTGTGAGTTCTTACAACTAGTAGGATTTAAAACCCGGAAATTTAAAAATCAGCAGGTTCAGCTCTGGAAGAGCCCCCCAAGGGCTTTAGGAAGCTGAGTCCCCATTCTTAAGGAGATAATAAGACAACAGCCAGCAGAGATACAGCCTAGAGGCAGCAGTTTGAAAAAAAAACACCTGTTGGGGATCCCTGGCTGGCTCAGCGGTTTAGTGCCTGTGTGTGATCCTGGAGTTCCAGATCAAGTCCCACGTCCATCTCCCCGCCTGGAGCCTGCTTCTCCCTCTGCCTGTGTCTCTGCCTCTCTCTCTCTCTCTCTCTCTCATGAATAAATAAATAAAATCTTAAAAAAAAAACAAACACCTGACGCATATGGGAGGGTAAATTATTTACTCATCTCAAAAGCATGTCCTAGAGAGGCATGTACCACAGGAAGATCCTTTCAGGAGCAAAGCAGCTAACAGGTGCCATTTCTATCCCATGTGCGAAGAGGAATAAGGAATGGGCTCAAGCTTAAGAGAGCATCAACTTAATATAGATTGCTATATGCAGAGGATGTTACTTGTTTTGTGATTGTATTTGTAGTTTTTCTCTGATTCTTTCTCTTTTTTTATGGTTTGCTTGCTTTCTTTAGTAATGTACTTGGATTCCTTTCTCTTTATTCTGTGCACAGCTATTACTGGTTTTTTATTTGTTACCACTAGTTAATATCAAACATAAAGGAACTAACTGAGAGTAATACAATAATATTAGGGATTTTAATACCCTACTATATGTTTGGATAGATCATCCAAACAGAAAATCAACAAGGAAACAATGGTTTTGAATGACACACTGGGCCAGGTAGATTTAACTGCTATATTCAGAATATTTTATCCCAGAACAGCCGAACACACAGTCTTTTCAAGTGTACATAGAACATTCTCCAGAACAGATGACATATTAGGCCACGAAACAGGTCTCAACAAATTCAAAAATAAGGAAATTATACCATGCATCTTTTCAGATCACAATGCTATGAGATGAGAAATCGACCACAAGAAAAAAAAAATCTGGATAGAGCACAAATACACAGAGGTTAAATAACATGCTACTAAACAATGAATGAGTCAACCAAGAAATCAAAGAAGAAATTTTTAAAAATTACATGGAAACAAATGAAAACAAAAATGCAATGATCCAAAACCTTCAGGATGCAGCAAAAGTGGTTCTTAGAAGGAATTTTATAGCAGTACAGACCTATCTCAAGAAGCAAGACACATCTCAAATAAACAGCCTAACCTTACACCTAAAGGTGTAGAAAAAGAACAAACAAAACCCCAAACCAGCAGAAGGAAGGAAATAATAAAGAGTAGAGCAGAGATTGATAAACCTCTAGTGGGGGGTGGCAGGGGGAAGAGTAGTAGTAGTAATACTAGTAGTAGGTAGATAGATCCCTAAAAGCAGCTGTAGTAGTAGTAAAAGTAGTAGATAGATAAGTTACTAGAAACATAATTCCCAGAAACATATAATCTACCGAAACTGAAGTAGGAAGGAATAGAAAATTTGAGCAACTGATTACAAGCAATGAAATTGAATCAATAATCAAAAAACAAAATTCCAGGACCAGACAACTTCACAGGCGAATTTTACCAAATTTATCTATCTATCTATCTATCTATCTATCTATCTATCTATCATCTATCTTAAAGATTTTTATTTATTTGAGAAACAAAGAAAGAAAGGGGGCACAAGCTGCTGGGAGGGGAAGAGGGAGAAGCAGACTCCCTGATGAGCTGAGAGCCCAACTCAGGGCATAATCCCAAGACCTTGATTTCATAACCTGAGCAAGGCAGATACTTAAATGACTGAGCTATCCAGATGCCCCTCTACCAAACATTTAAAGAGGAGTTAATACCATTTTCTCAAATTAAAGAGGAAGGAAAACTTCCAAGTTCATTGTATGAGGCCAGTGTTATCCTGATACCAAAATCAGATAAAGACAACACACAAAAAAAGAAAACTATAAAGCAGTATCTCTGATAAGCATCAATGCAAAAATCCTGAACAAAATACTTGCAAACAGAATCCAGCAATATCTTTGAAAAAATAATTGACCATAATCAAGTATGATTATTCCTGAGATGCAAGAATGGTTCAAAATCTACAATCGATGTGATATATCACATCAATAAAAGAAAGGATAAAAATCATATTATAATTTCAATAAATGCAGAAAAGCATTTGACAATGTACAACATACATTCATGATAAAAACTCAACAAAGTGGGTTTATGGGAAACATACCTCAACATAAAAAAGGCCATCTGTGAAAAACCCACAGCTAACATCATCCTTAGTGGGGAAAAACAGAGCTTTTCCTCTAATATTAGGATTCCTTAAGACAAGGATGTCTAAGCCTAAGATTCCTTAAGACAAGGATGTCCACTCTCACCATTTTTATTCAACATAGTACTGAAATACTAGCTATAGGAATTGGACCAAAAAAAAAAAAAAAAAAAGACATAAAAGGGATATAAATTGGTAAGGAAGGAGTAAAAATTTTACTATTTGCAGATGACATGATTACATATATAAAACCTTAAAGATTCCACCAAAAAATTACAACCGATAAATGAATTCATTAAAATTCCAAGATTCAAAATAAAGTACAGAAATATATTGCATTTCTATACACTAATAATGAAGCAACAGAAAGAGAAATTAAGAAAATAATTCTATTTACAACTGCAGCTAAAATATAGAAATACCTAGGGATAAACCTAACTGAAAAGGTGAAAGACCTGTACTCTGAAAACTAAAACATTAATGAAAGAAATTGAAGATGACACAAGCAAATGCAAAGACATTTTATGCTCATGGCTTGAAAGAACAAATATTGTTAAAATGTCTGTACTATGCAAAGCTAACTACAGATTTAATGCAATCCCCATCAAAATACCAACAGTATTTTTCACAGAATTAGAATGAACAATAACAATCCTAAAATCTGCATGGAACCACATAAGACCCTGAATAACCAAAGCAATTTTGAAAAAAGAAAAAAACAAAATTGGAGTATCACTATTCCAGACTTCGAGTCATATTACAAAGTGGTAGTACTTAAAACAATATAGTACTGGAATGAATATAAACACATAGATCAATGGAACAGAATAAAAATCCCAGAAATAAATCCACAGTCTTAAATTCAATCAATCTTTGACAAAGGAGAAAAAATACACAATGGGAAAAAGTCTGGACAGCTACATGCAAAAGAATGAAACTGGATCACTTCTTTCACATACAAAAAAATAAACTCAAAATGGATTAGAGACCTAAATGTGGCACCTGAAACCATAAAAATCCTATAAGAGAGCACAGGCAATAATTTCTTTGACATTGACCAAAGCAACATTTTTCTAGAAACTATTGAAGCTACATTAAAATAAAAAGCTTCTGCACAGCAAAGGAAACCACCCACAAAACTAAAAGGCAACCTATTGAACGGGAGAACACATTTGCAAAAGGCATATCTGATAAAAGTTTAATATCCAAAACATAAAGAGCTGATACAACTTAACACTCCCAAAACAAAATCCAATTAAAATATGAGCAGAAGACATGAACAGACATTTCTCCAACGAAGACATACAGATGGCCAAGGAACACATGAAAAGATACTCAATACCACTCATCATCAGGGGAATGTAAATCAAAATTGCAATGAGATACCACCTCACACCTGTCAGAATGGCTAAAATCAGAAATCCAAGAAACACTGTGGGTAAAGATGGGGAGAAAAACATACATTGTTGGAGGAATGCAAGCTGGTACAGCTACTGTGGAAAACAGTATGGAGTTTCCTCAACAGGTTAAAAGTAGAACTGCCCTATGGTCCAGTAATCACACTACTGGGTACTTACCCACCCCCAAAAAAAAAATTAAAAAAAATAATAAAACCACTAATTCAAAGGGACACATGCATCCTGCTGTTTATCACAGCATTATTAATGATAGACAAATTATGGAAAGACCTAAATGTATGTCAACTGATGAATGGATAAAGAAGATGTGGTATATACACACAATGGCATATTATTCAGCCATAAAAAAGAATGAAATCTTGCCATTTGCAGCAACATAAAGCTACTAAGTATAATGCCAAGCAAAATAAATCAGTCAGAGGAATATAAATACCATAGGATATCTCTCATGTGGAATTTAAGAAACAAAACAAAACAAAAAAAGAGAGACAAACTAAAAAACAGATTCTTAACTATAGAGAACAGATGGTTGCCAGAGGGGACATGGGTGGGAGAATGGGTGAAATAGGTGATGGGGATTAAGGAGACACTTATTGTGATGAGCACTGAGTAATGTACAAAATTGATGAACCTCTATATTGTACACCTGAAACTATTATAATACTGTATGTTAACTATACAGGAATTAAGGTTAAAAAAAACTTTAATAAAAAAAAGAATTTTTATTATTACATTGGGTCTACCCAGATACTCCAGGTTAACATTTTAAGGTCAGTCAAATAACAATTTTAATTTTCCTGCAGCCTTAATTCTCTTTTGCCATATAACCTAGCCTATTCTGTCTCCAGAGATGTGGGCTTCTTTGGAGGGCCATTTTCAGGGCCAATGTCACATTTGTGATATTCAACATAGAGATAAATATATAGAGAGATAGCTAGAGATAAAGGTATATGCAGAGGAAATACATACATGTATTTTCTAGCTCTGTTCATTGAGAAGGCATGAGCACACTGACAGCCCACACCTCCTACAGTTGTATTCTCTAGAAAGCTGACTTTGAGACGGGACATTTAGAAGAGACTGTTTTGGGAAATCACGCTTGTGGAAGGAAGGGAAAAGCAACAGAATCGGGCAAAGAAAGAAGTTAACCTAGAATGCAGATCCAATGAAGGCTTCAGCTGGTCCGAAAGGGAGCCCTGGAACTGAGATCATAATTCAGAATATTCCCGATTTGAAGCAAGGAGTCCAAACTTTTAATAATCAGTAATTCACTATGGGGGTATCTCCAATAGCAAAAATGACTGAGAGCCCCAAGATAGCTTTCTTCAGTTGAGGTGGTCCCTGAAAGGGTTTGACACTCAAGGGGTACTTGAGTGTAGCATTTCCACAGCAGTTGGAATCCTTGTAAGGTACCAGATCATCCAGCACAGTGCATGCATCTTATATACAGATTTTGGTTTCACACCACTACCCTCCACTACAAAGGAGGGATCTTTGAAAAATTGGCTGATTCCAAAGCTGGGGCAGAAGTACAAGTGCCTAGAATGTCTTATTGTGCCAATAGTAAAGGAGGGCTCAGAGAACCATGGAAATATATTAAAATCAAAGACAAAAACAGAGTAGAATCCATCTCGAGGAGATACTACTAGCCAAAGCCAAAGTAAGTAAAATAAATAATAACAGATTATTACACTTTGAATAAAATAGGGATAGATGGTCTCATACTGACATAAATGAACAAGGTGGAAGAAGAGAAAGCATCTCTTTACAGTAAAATGCTAAGGAATAAACTTCAAACAAATGGAATTTCAAAAAAAAAAAAAAAACACTATTTCAAGCACCTGAATAATAATGGAATAAGGCAAATGAAAAAATAAATGAACACTAAAACAAGTGGATAAAAGTATGAGATATTTACATATCTTAAATATTTCCCCACAAATGCTTCTTTATTTCAATGAGAAAAAGAATAACTGCAAAAGAGAAACTTGGGAGAAACCACGTTAATCAATGCTTCAAACTGGAACTGTGTACCACCCCACAGAATGCATAAAGAGCACATTAATTCTGTCTTATTTCTGCCTCCTTCCCCCCAAATTAAAAGGTCATAAGTTAAATCTAATTATTTGAAAAGACCAGGCAAATCCAAATTGAAGAACATTCTAGGAAACAGTTGACTTTGAATCTTCAAAAGTATCAAAGTTGTGGAAGTCAAGGGAAGACTGGCCAACTGTTCCACACTGAAGGAACCCGTGATCCTACACGTAATCCTTCTGCTACAAAACATCTCACTGGAGCAACTAACACACACGTAATGTGTTGTGTATTGAACAGTAGGAAGTAGATTGTATCCATGCTAATTTCTTAACATCGAAGGCCATACTGTGACTACATAGGGTAACATCATGTTTGTAGGAAGACATCTTGAAGTATTCAGGGGTAATGGGACCCATGCCTACGACCTGTGTTCACAGGATTCAGGGCAGGGGATGAGGGTGGTGGGAAGAAAAGCTCTTTGTTACGCAACTTTCAAAAATACTTCAAAATAAAAAGTAAAAAAGAAAAAATGGTTTCAATATTTCCAAGGATATAAAAAGTGGTCATTTCTGATTCTTTGGAAGCGGCCATTATGAATCTTAACATCCCTGTATAAATAATGGGGAAACTAAGTTGCAAAGATCGGTAACTTTACCCAAAGTCATGCAGCTAGTTCTTAGACTATATGGAATTGTCTAATACTTTAAGAAAAACTTCTCTGTCAGGCATGACCAAGTCCAAAATAAGAAAGAGAAAAAAAAAAAAAAAAAGGAAAAGGAAAAAGTAAGAATCAACAATTATAAATATTCTACCTAATACCTTTAGCCTGGTATTAAAATTGACTTATTTATTTTGTGATAGCTTTCCAGGTATCTTCAAGTACAATGAAGAAGAAAAGGCACTGATGAAATGCAAAAGTATTTAGTAACAGTGTTTGATTCATGCATTACCCTTATCCCCCATACTATAGATGGAAGGGTAATTATAGCCCATTACCAAATTACTTGCAGTTATCCCTTGATCTTGTAGTTAATACAGTGAACTTTCATTTGCATAAATGTTATTAGCATATTTCACACCACATTCTGATCTTTTTTAGGAGTAACTGTTGCCTAGTTAAAGTATATCAACTTGGATTTTTTTTTTTTTTCCTTGCTTCCTTCCAGCCATTCCTGGGCAAGTTTTGCCTTTCAGATCTGACAGCAGATTCAGAATGAGAAAGGTGCTACAGCAACCTAGAGTATGAGCTGCTAAACTATGAGGTTTTTGAGGGTAGAAAGTGACTTTCATTTATCTCTCTATTGACAGAACACAACATAGCCCTTGGCAGGAAGCTGGATGTTTGCCATCTTCACCTAAAATTCTCCCTGACATCTAATTGACATTGTAATTGTCCAGTACAAACTCATTATTTTTATAACCCCAAAACTTTCTCTTTGTAAGGGCAACACTATCAACCTATATATTCTGCAAATCCTGGAAGTCATCCTCCAAAGTATGTTTCTTTCTCTCTAACCAACCACCTACCACCATATCCTATTAATCCACACTCCAGGATATCTCTCAAATCCACCCAATTTTCCCCATCTCTCCATAAACCAACTTAGTCTATGTTATGATCATTTCACATGGGAACTATTTTAATAATATTCCAACCGGTTTCCTTACATATGTATTTGTTTTCTTCAATTCCTTTTTCATACAGTACAGTTATCCTTTTGTAACAGATCTATCCTAGCTGATTCTGGATTCTTAATATCCTCCAGACAAGATATGAACTTTTAATCACGTCCCTATGCAATATGGCCCCAGCCTACTCTTGCAATGTACACTTCTTTCTCCCTTGTTCTCATTTCCCTTGCCACACTTGAATATTTTGAGGTGCTCTTATATGGTATTTGTGCTTCCTCTAATGTCCATATTCATACTTCCTATACTATAATTCACACATGTGAATCCTATTTATCCTGCAAATCTCAGATTATCAATGATTTATCTTTCTCCAGCTATCCTAGGTCAGTCTCAATAGTTGGTTCTTATTGCAAAATCATCTTGTTTTTTGTAGAACTTACAGCAACTCAAATTAATTAATTATGCAATTATGCCTGTCTCATTCTCTAGATTAAAATACACTGAAAGAAAGAAATATCATTTACCACTTACTCCTAGTGTCTAAAAGAGTTCTTGGCAAGCGGATTTCAATAATAATCTATCTAATAAATGTACAAATGAACTAAACATTGCAGATATAGTCATCAGAAAACTAAAGTCCTGGTTCTGAATGTGTCTATAGTTTTCTGAATGACATTGGGAAATCACTCCCTTCATTATTTAGTGGGATCGGTTATATGAGGGTACTGGGGTATAATCATGGAATTTGAGATCTGGAAAGTCAGAGGATAACCTAAAAGTCTCCCCCCCCCCCTAAATATACTAACATACCTGCTTCTACATCCACATACACTCTTTTATTTTCAGCTCTAGTAGATTAGCTGTGCTTGTTCCTCTCTTAGGTCAACACGTCACGTCTTACTAAACGACATCATTTCCTCCCTGCCAAACTTGTTTCCTTTCTACTTGGCTGTTCCCATTATCATACAGCCATGCTGTGATATATGAGTTTTGATTTTTTTTTTTTTTACAACAGGGAAACCAAACTAAACAAAACAACCCATAAAACCTTCCTTGTTATCAAATTCCATGAAACTACTGCTGTATTTCCCTATTCCCCTAAAATAATGAAAACAAAATTTAAGAATAAAAAACTTCCTCGCAAGAATTGTTCATACTTTCCCCATCTCTTAACTTTACAATCTTTGTCAAATCACTCTATTCAAACTTCATTCACCAAAATGCACTGTAACTACTTTTGTCAAGTTTTCAAAACTTCCATATTGCCCAAATGCAATGGTAATTTTTCAGTCTTTGTCTTGCTCTTTTACCTGTACAGAGTTGATCAGTCTTTCTTCTAGATATATTTTCTCTTTAGATTCTGGAGCACTGCTCTCTCTTGGTCTCCCACCTATCTCACTGGACATTTCTCTTTTAATTTTCTGTTTGTCTTGATCAGGAAATATTGAAGTTCTCAAAGGCTCAGTCCTTAAAATTTTCTTTGCACTAGTTACCAAATCTGTAAGTATATGTATTTTTTTTTAGGATCTTGAACTTTTAAATGAAATTTCAAATATATTTGTATACTGTATACATGCAAGTCTTATTAAGATAATAGATGCATTTAGGTGTTAACTTTGGGGCAGAGCAAACTCATCCAACTACTAAAATATAGCTCAGTAAAAGCCCTGAACTCTGATTAATCAAATCAGTTGTTCTTTCTCTCTTTGGAGAAGGAACTTATTATTAGAAGGATAGGGGCAAAAAAAAAAGAGAAGAAGGGCAATAAGGCACCCTCCACATGAGAGTAATAGTTCAGAACCAACCATCTTGGCACTTATGTGCATAATTCATTCCCACTGCCTCATTTTTTGTTGAGACTGTGCAATGTCACACTTTTGTATTGGTAATGGGTCTAAGTCATTAACTAGGAAGAAGGAAGAAAAGTTGTGATGGAGATGAGAAAGAAAAAAAAAATAGAAGACCGCTTGACCATCTATGGAATTAAGACTTTTTTCCCCCTTCCTTGGTTCACAAATTGCAAAGGCCTTGGTTCACAAATTGCAAAGGCTTTTGAAAGGCTTCTCCCTTTTATAAATTGTTCTTGCTCATGTGGTTCTCTTTCTGACAAAAATGCTCTACCCTTGTTTTCTCATCCTTTGTAAGTGCAACCTGATAAATCAGTTCAAGTTAATAAGTTGGTAACTGCAGTTGTCAGATCTCAAAGTTAACAGTGGACAAGCCCTGGACTGGGATTCAGAAGACCTGAGCTTGTGTCCTAAGTGAAGACCAACCTTAGAAGTCACCCTAGGTTCAGTCATCAAATCTAAGCTTTGGTTTCTCATTCCTAAAATGGGAATAATATTCCTAGCTATTTCTGTAAACATCAAATGAAATAATAGATCATGTTAAATTGCTTTGCAGTCTGCAATAGGCTTCTAGAAGTTCTAAACCCTAGTTACAAATAAGAATAACATAGGGAGCTTTCAAAAATACATAATTTTGAGCCTCACCCCGGAAATTCTCTACAGATGGTATGTGGAAATCTGTATTTTTAAAACAAATCTCCCAGGTTAGTGAGCTGTGTCTGGCCTGTCAAATTTGTTGTTTTTAAAAAGAGTTTTAAAAAGTGCATTATAAAGCTTGAGAGATGAGGGTATTTGAGGATAATAGCATGCAAGTTTGTTGCTTCCCCAGCTGATATCTTTATAAGGGATTCTTGAGTTCAGGACAGCCTGTTTCTTATCTCAGAAGAAGTGACACTCCACGGCCTGATGTCATTCATTCCATGGGTCATTCTGGAAGTCCTGAAGGCGGATCCGGAGACTTGTGCTGAAAGTATCAGCTTGTCCTGAGTGTAAAGCAGAGCCACAGGATTGATGTTGTCTTTTATAGTGTTCCCAGCTTCGAGAGAAGCTCTAAGACTTTTAATGGACTTAAAAGCTTGGCTCTGATAAAGTACCACTTAACACAAATTAACAGGACAGATGAATGATCTCAGAGAAACAGCCTCTTCACTTGGCTTTTGATAGACTCAGAAGTTGAGAAACATGAACAAGGAACATAAGGGGGAGAGGTCAGCTGAGATAAGACTCTAATCCGGTTGTTCCTGTTTTAACTTGTCTCTGATAATAGTTCACAGTCATTCACTCAACAAACACTCCCTGTGACTCGAATCTAATCAAACCATGCTTTTCCCCACTGAGGGCTTATTCCTTGTCCTCATATTACTTACAAGCCAGACGGGGAGACGAGGCATGTGCATGCATACTCTTAACCAACCTTAAGAAGTGATAAGTATTCTGAAAGGGTGGTGCAAAGCAAAAGATCACATCGGTTTGGATGGATGGAAGGCAGGAAAGTTTAGTTAGAAAGTAGAAAACTGAGCTCATTTTTGAAGGAGTAGTGATTTTATAAAACTCCCAAATCTGGCTCAAGCAAAATGCAAGGGCTTTTTAATGCAGAGCTATAGAAATATACTCCCCAGGGCAGGGAGAAAAGTTACTAAAGCTCATGGGTAGGAGGTAATGGGGGCGAGCCGTAGTGGTTAGGGGGTGGAGGGACCTGAAGATGACTCAAAGAGTTTTAAAGTAAGAATGAAAGAAATTTAGCCTGGGCTCAGGAATGGGAGTGAGGCAAAAGGAGAAGAACCTTATTTATTCTCAGTAGGGAGGACAAGTGGAGGAAGACTGGAGATGGAGAAAAGATAGGTTATGTTAGTCGCACTATAATTTTTCACTGGATAGAGGTTATGGTTTGAAGATTTTTATTCTGAAGTATACCTAAAGAAGTCATTTTAGTATGACTTTATCTTCACGATACAGAAATATTTTTAAAAAACAAAACAAAATAAGAAATACCTGATTTTAACAAATGTGTTCCTTTGGGGAAAATCTGCTGCTTTTTCCCTCACTATCATGGAGTTGGTAGACCTAACAGGAACATTTTTTTTTCTCTTAAAGAATCTCAAAATAACTTTCTTTTAATGGTCCAGGGTAGGTATCTGAGACAGTGAGAAGGTGTGGAATGAGCAATGGTGACCTGGTAACTGAGGTGGGAGGAGTACTTCCCCAGCATGATCAAGAAGCTGGGGAACCTGAAGACCATGGTTGATGGTGGTTCAGGTATTATTAAGGAGGCTGACCATTTTCTGAGTTGCTTTCGCAGAAAGGGAAACTGAAAAGATAAATGAAGTAGAACACGGGAGGCAACTGCCTGGCCTAAGTATTGTAGGCTGGGCCAGTATGGATGGACTTTACAGAGTATGAGGACTCTCAGCATCACTGGTTAAATGACAAAGTCAAAAGCTAGTTAACCATATACCTTAAACCAGGACCAAGGACTAGAGCCTCTGACTCCAAGATTTTTTTGTTTCTATTCTGGGTTATATGAAAAGAATAAGGTGGAGGAAAATAGGACCATTCTTGGAGATTTAGACAGTCAGGGCCAGCTTCATGGGCATGGGACCTGTGCAGGTGCAGGTCCTCTCTTGCTTTAATTCCCAGTGTTGCTCTTTTGAAATTCTTAATAATTTTGAAACAAGGTGTCTTGCATTTTTATTTTGCTTTGCATCCTGCAAATTATGCCCCTGGACCTGCCTGATTTACCAATTTGATTTTATGGAATGCACAATGCTGAGCCAATAAGAGATCGCTCCAGTCCACTGCTGGCCACGAATACGTGCACCTGGCCCCTACAGATCAGAAAGTGGGGAGGCAGCAAGACTGAGGATTATTCCTGTTTTAGAAAACACTTGTCCAGTTTATCAAGGTCTTGGATGGGTATTTATGGTTATACATGGCTTAGAAAAAGCTTTGGGCTGAGGCACCAAAAGACCTATCCTATCCAAAAGACCTATCCTATCGAGATTCTGAATTATTTTGCACAAAAGAATTTAACCTTCTCAACAAGAGTTTGTTTTGTTGGTTGTTGGTTGGTTTTTGTTATTTTATAAAAGTCACAATTAAGGGAAAAAAACAGTCGCAATGAAAATAAAAAGGTAATAATCTTGTAGGCTACAGCACATAGCAAGATGATCTCAGAAAAGCAGCCCATTGTTAACATCTCTGTGTAGTTATGAAAGTGGACAGGTAATATAGTCACTGTGGGCACAGGATTTGGAGTCAAAGAAACACAAGTTCCAATCTGGACTGTTGTCTAATCGCTGTGACCTTGGATTAACGACCCAAGTGTGAATGTCATTTAGTTGATTCATCTGTAAAACGGGAATACAACCAATATCCAGAAAGGTTATTTTAAGAATGAAAAAGAGGTAGTTTATGTAAAGTGCTTGGCTTGGTCCTAACTCATAGTAAGAATCCATTACGTGATAGTCATATGACTAATCATAAATACAGGGACACGTTTGATCTGGACTCATGTCCAAGTATTGGAGTTCACAACCCCTTCATCCAGGAAGCTTAGTCCTGGGCTCCCAAATAGACCTCAGACTTTCTACTAGGATTGGTACGCATTTTGAGTGGAGTGAGGAGAGGGATAAAGCATTTATTTCCACCAAGTGGGAGCTGTTCTCCGTTCAGATCCAGAATTTCGCCCAGCAAGACCTGCTATGCATATTCACAGCACCCAACAGCTTGTTCCGTCATGCCCAAAAGATGAATTATTGCACAGGCCCCCGACATACCACTTGCAAGCTGTCCATTCCTGTACAGAAACCTGATTGGGACTGTGGCAGAAGGTATAGGGCGATGTTTAGGATTGGGGGAGGCAGGGATGAAAACAGATGGTGGTTTGGCAGAGTGATTAAAACACTAGATATCTGTTTTAATGAATTGGCCACCCAGCAGATAAAATACTGCAATAGTGAGTCCCCATCTTCTCAGCCAGTAGCTGGTCTTATTTACAGGGGGTATATGCTGCTGGTAAAGCCATGCATTTTCCACTGTCTCCTTGAATGTCATGGGATGCAGAATTATAAGGGCAGAGAGAGACATTTAGATAAGCAAGAAGAAATGGATGGATCAGTTCCTTCCAAAGCTTGCACCAATCTGGAAGACCCACGGAGCAATCAGGTTTTCTGTGTGCCCTTTGGTGAGTCACTTGACCTCTCTGGGCTTTCCTATGTTAGAAAAATGCAGTTGATAATCTGGTCTCCTAGCTACCTCATAGTTAAGCAAAAATGAAAAGTTAAAGTTCAGGTCATAATTCACTTTGGAAGAAAGATACTATGGTAACCATTAAACCATGTTGTAAAGTGACCAGCAGGAAACCAAAACAATCTGATATGCGACTGTTGACCTTCAGGCTCAGAATGATTTTTATGCATTTGGGAGCTAATATTTCCACCTGCAAATTAGGAACTATTATGTGTAATAATGATTTAATGTCCTCCACTTAGCAGGAGGACAAGAAGAAACCCGCTGACATTTCCCTGCCTGCAAAAGCTAATTTGGAGTTGTATATTAATTAACGGTATTGATGCAGAACAAACCAATTGGAATTAAGAATCCCAGGTTAATGCTAGTTTTTCTGATTTGGTGGCTGAGGTAATTCTCCCTGGATTTGTAGGTTTCTAACTTTTTTTTTCTCTTTCCTTTATAGGCACACTAACCTTAGAATGATAAAATTGTCAATAAGCACACTTTCTCTTATCTCCCTCATTTCCTTTATGATTCTCAGCTTCTTTATCTGTAAAATGGGAATTGCTGAGCATATTACAGGATTATTGAGGATTGAGTGTAACAGGCGTGAAAATACTTGGTAAATTATAGAACACTAAGGTGATACTAGTTAATCTCTTCATTTTATTATTACAATTATTATTGGATTTTTTGGTGAATTTTAAATGAGATTGGGCGAAAGCCAAGGATTAAAGACCTGTCAGTTTTTGAAAGTACTCCTAAAATATGACTTTGTAAAAACAACAAAAAAAAAACCCCACAAATATGTGATGAATGAATAAATCAATCTTCTAAATGATCATATTGTGGCACCCTGGTGAACCTTGATCTGTCGTAAGGAGTATTAGTGTCTTAAAAATAACAAAGTATAAAAGTTTACAATAGTTTACTTTTCATGATCATGTAGATTTAAGTTTATGCACTATTATTGTCACTCATCTGAATTCTAATATGCTTTTCTGAGAAAGAAGTGGATTTATAGTTAATTGGGTGGCAATTTCATACAACCTTGAGTAAGATCTCAAGAATCTGTTTCATGTTAACATTCAGAACTCATGATCTAGTCAGTTAAGTGAGTTATATAACTTTGAAGATTATTATTTTCAATTATAACACTATAAAAAGTCTTATGGGTCTATTAGGCTGATAGGCAGGTTTTGTCTGAGAATAGTTTCATGTCACCTTCTGCATAACAATAGCTTCAGAAGAGAGGCTACTTCTAGCTCACAAATAATAATGGCCTAAGTCACAATTTCTATTCAAGATGCTTTCTTAGCAGCTCAGTATTCAGATGAACCTCACAAAATTTGGTTAAAAAAAGCAAAACCCCAAGCTTAGGTCAAATGACTGGACACTGTCTTTGTGCCCTTGATTTGTAGCTGTGTGACACGAAGTTACTGATCTCAGATCACTGAGTACTAAGAGTACTAAGTGCTCTTAATTATAAAATGTGGATTATGGATTTGGGTTAAAATGAAATGTTAGAATATGGAAGGAACACAGCAAAATGTGATGGGGAATTACTATCATTACCAATAGCATCAATGTTTTTCAGAGAAATGTTTTCCATGCATCAGGTTTACCTAAGGGAAGCGTTTTAAGAGGGTACTGCGGGGGAAATGGTTTTGATAGTTATCAGATGGGGTGATAAGTTAGAGTGAAAATATGTTATCCAGGGCTGCTTTGTGGAGGTGGAATTCAAAGTGTGTTTGTAGACATTTCTTATTTTAGGTGGTCATAGTCTTTCCTCAAAGTGCAATTCCTCTCATGGGTTCTATTAAGTAAAAAGTCTTCATCCAGTCATTCCTGGAAAGGTTTTGAGGGGGTAAGAGAAGTTCAAGTATCCTGACCTACTGTTGTTATGATGTTCTCTTGTTTCTTTCTAAGCTCCAAGTAGAGGGGATTTGATTTTAAATAGTTCCCACTCAGTTGTAATAAATCATCTTCCTTGGTTATAAGCCCCTTTTTTTTCCAGATATTTCCCCAACCAGATAATCACTCTCTTCCCTGTGACATATTTCTAATATGTACTTATTATATTATAATTGCCTATTAACATAACTGTCATCTCTATTAGACTATAAGCTCCTTGAGGCATGAGCCATAATTTAATTTTCTTCAATGCCTACTATATAGCACACATATTATAATAGACACCCAAATCTTATTTGATGAATGCAAATTTATGGGGTTCATTTGTTAGCTGTCACTCAAAGATCACTGGTATTTTGTGGCAGAGACAAAGAGACCTAAATGAAATAATTCAAACATTGAATATTGGCTGCTATGTCTCCTGATATCCTTAAATTGAAAATAAAATTAGCTTGCTCTAGCCACAGATTTAAAAACTAAAATAATTTCCCACTTTTCCAGGAAGAGAAACATAATCTTATAAGCCATGTGTTCAAAACAATGTTCACTAAATATGTCAGTGAAAACCATGAGATAAGAGTAATAGGTATATAAGAATTTACCAGCATTTGTTATCAAGTCAGATGTAATGGGAAAAATATTTTTTAAGAGGGCCCCCAGGTCAAATTTATTTGTGAAATGCTAAATAGAGTGTATCAACCTCTTAAAGAACTTGGATGCACATTAAAGACTCAGTGAAGTCCTGCATTTCCCAAGCATTTTTTACTGCTAAATCAATTTTTTCAAGTAATACCAAGGAGCTTTACAAACCAACTTTAGTAATGAGAAAAAAAATCAAGGCAACCATGAGCAAGTAATGTGCCCATCGATATTCATGCTACCGAGGTACATGGTAACCTACACGTGTGTGCGCGCGTGTGCATGCTCTGCTGCAGAAGGTGAAATTCCAGGATTAAATGAATTTGGGGACTTTCTTTGCATAAGCAAGAAGGCTGATGAATAGAAATATTCAATAGGTGTAGGGTGATGTTCCTGAAAGTTGTAAAAACAAGTTTTGAAAATGCAGCGTCCGGTCAGTACTTCTTGTGGAGATTCAAGGGAAAATCGTCCAGAGTGCCAGCTCTAGGAGTGTAAAGACCCTCTTCATTCTATCTTTAGGGGCCTGTTATAGTGTTTGGTATGTAACAGCAACTCAAGAAATATTTGTGGAATGAATGAAAACATACATTAGGGTCATTGCATCCCATGGTCACAAAATTGCCCACTTATCTATCAGGCCAAAACTTAATTATCTTCCAAGATCCAGATCCAAAATCACATTTTCTCTTTTAGTACATTAGGGAAAACCAACAGATATCTTCTCCATGATGAAAAGAATAGGAGAAATGTGCATGGGTACCGTTTATTAAGCCATCAATATGCGCCAGACTTCCTAAATACGTTGCTTTAATTCTTACAACATCCTTAAAACGGACTCTGTTGCTGCAGTTTCTCATTTGGGAAACCGGTGTCCCACAAAGGTAAAACGGTACACCCAAGTTTACATAGCTAATAATTGATAGATCCAGGATCGGGAAATGGCTTCTCTGCTTCCAGGCTGTACTTCTCCAACTATGCCATACTGCCTCCCACACTTTAAAAAGCAATGTAATACACTATTTTAAATAGGCATCATTTGCATTATTGAGCAGCTGTGTGGCTCTCCAAAATTGACTTGTCTTCCAGGCTGCATGGAAAATAGTATCTAATCCATATTAATTATAAATACATAACCCTGTATTTTAAATACTGGCTAGTTGATGAGTTGTGCTGAGCTGATTTTTTAGTAAATGATAAAGGTTAGAACCTTTGACAGGCAATCATCTCTTAGCAAAAAGCCTAATATTAATACTGTGGTATTTAAAATCTTGAAGGGGCCTTAAAAATTCTTGGCCCAGTGTTACTTACAGCGCTGTTTGAGTTTTGGGCAAGAATGAGCTCTGTCATATAGGTCTGGAAAGGGCTCAGTATTCAGTGTCCTCGCCATGTACCCTCCCCTCCAAGCCAGTAGCACCTCAGTCATTGTGGCAACCAGAAATGCTCCTCCTGTGCCAGTAACTCTAACCATGCATTTGAAAGGCCCCTGCGGTCTAATTCCCTCCCGTGTGGATCTTGTGATAACAGGGATTATTGGTGATCTGGGCAAGACCACACACTAAGGAGCAGAGCCAGGACCCTTCTGTATAATAACATCCACAGTTTCCTGAGGAATCGTGTGCCACGCCCTGTCCTAAGGGGCTCACATTACCATCTCCTCTGGTCCTCATAATTTCGCATAGTGGTTTAGAGCAGAAGCTCTGAAGTTAGATGGCCCAGTACTGTCTCTGCCACTTACTAGCTGTGTAAACTTGAGTTAGCTGGTTTTTCTGTGCATCATTTTCTCTGTAATAGGAGGATAACATCTCAGGGGTGTTGGGATTACACTTGTCAATCTTAAAAAGTGCTTAGACAAAAATCCTGCACATAGTCAGTGTGCAGTACTTTTGGCTTCTCATAACGACGTTACTGTTTCCCTAGGACTGCATTGGGAAGACCCTAACGATAGGGAAGAAACAGATGAAAGATCTCCTATCTTGAGCTGACATTCTGGTTGAAGAAAAAAAAAAAAAACAGTAAGAAAACAGTTTCTTACTAAAACTGTAAGTTTGGAGTGCCTGGGTGGCTCAGTGGGCTAAGCATCTACCTTAGGAGTGGGTCGTGATCCTAGGGTCCTGCTGGGCAGGGAGCCTTCTCCCTCTCCTGCTCCTCCTGCTTGTGTTTGTGTGTGTGAAATAAAGAAACGAAGTATTAATTAAAAAAATAAGTATTATTAAAGTATTATAAAACGAAGTATTAATTAAAAAAATAAAACTATAAGTGATCACCTGATGAGGCAGGTGATTTTGAATCAGCTATGTTGGGATGACAGCTATCAATAGGGGCTAGGGCTAGGTCAGGGAAGGCTTTAAAAAAAAAAAAAAAGAAAAAAAAAGAGCTAGAATCTTACCTTTGCTCTGAAAATATGGGCCAGAAGGATGTTAATGAAAAAAGGGAAGTGGGTATTGGATAAATAACAAGAGCAAAGGTATTTAAAATCAATGTACTTTAAGATATGTGTGTGTGTGTGATGGAATGGCAGGTGGCAGACAGGTAATATTCATAGCAAAGAGCAAAATGTAATTGGATAATGGAATATGAGCAAATATCAGAATGTACAGCAGATTTGGGGCTGACTCAGGGGACTTTCATTTTCTCCCTTGGAGAAAAGAGCTTATCCATTCATGGCCCTTTAACCACAATCCCAAGAATAGTAAGAGTGAAACTAATCCCAAGATACTGAAGAGGCACTAATTGCTTCAGTCATTGTGGCTGGTAATTTGGGGGTATGCTCAAAGGGTTGGATTCCTTTCCCTAAAGGAAAAAAAAAGAGCAATGTTTGGCAGAGATGTAAGACATTAAAGCAAAGAGGAGGAAAGAAAGAATTTGGGTGAATTATACAGAAGACAAGACAGCTTGGGATAAAGAAGGTAGAGAAGGAATGTAGGGAAGACGGTAGGAGATGCACGGAAGGGAGGGGGACCAGAGGGGTTGATGAAGCCTAGTGTTCAGCACATATTTCTTTGTGCACAACATGGTAGCATAGTCCCCAGAAATAGGGAATTATTGAGTGGTGTAGACGTGGTCTCCCTTCTTAAGAAGCTGACATTCTTACAAAGTCTAAATAAAGATGTAAGTAAATCCTCTTGAAGTGATAAACTGCTCTGGTAGCCTAATGGAGGGAGAAATTGCAACCCAGCTGGACAGAGTAGGGTGGGTCGAAGAGAAAGAATCAGTGCTGTATTAGAATATATTAAATATGCATTCATGTCCCAGTTCAGTTCTCCAGGAGCTCCTGGAGCAGATAGTGAGCAGTGCGTCCCTCCCCTACAGGCTGGTGTTTTTGTGTTGACTCTCAGGTTGCACATTAGCATCATTTAGGGAGCCTTTAAAAAGACCAATACTGAGCCTCATCCCAGATCATTTAAATGAGAATTGCTGGAAGCTGGGTTTAGGCATGCGCGTACTTTTATAAAAAGCTTCTCAAGAGACTTTATGGAGCAGCAGGTTTGTGAGACCTTTGCTTTCCTTAGCTTGTAAGATGGCAAGGAAGTCAGGCTGCATGATGCTTAAAGTCACTCCCGGTTCCTAAATTGCATCAGTCTGTTCATCTTGTCATCTGCAGGATTCCTCTCTCCTATTATAGGGGAAGACACTGAGATTTAGGAAGTGACTGTGACATCCCCAAAGGCAAGCAAGCCCTGTGACCACAGGGTTGCAGAGTCCGAATGGGGACCCTGCTTCTGCTAACCCTGACTTCCTCCTCCATCACTTAGTCAGTGATCCTCCTGGATAGACTCTCAGTTTGTTACCAAGGGAAAGGATTCAGGCAAATGCTCAGAGAGCCTGTGAAAGCAAAATGCATGTTGTCAGCCCTTTGGATCCTGCATCAGTGATAGCGGCATCAGGGCCATGGAAATGATCTTCCCGGTCAGCCCTTCTCCAGGCTTTGCCCTCTTCAAAGAGGAAATCAGGTGCCCTTCAGTGCAGCCGGGACTAGGCAAGCAGAGAAATGTCCTGCTGATCCCCTGGTTGAACAGTGGAGGGAGACAAACCTCAGAGATTGCCCTGATGGGGTTTTTGACCACTGAGGTCTAGTTTTCATTTTCTCTGAAATACTGTTTTTATGAAAACTATCTATAAATGACCCTCACCTCAGTGTTACAAAGAAGATTAGATTAAAAGTGCCTCAGGGAGACTTGGGTGAGCAATCTCAGAGTAACTAACTTGGGAAAGGGAGGAGGAAAAAGGAGACTGGAGATCCAGCAAGGAATGGGCCCTGGAACCAGCACGGTGTCCGTCGGTCAGCGGGCACGAGTGCGCCAAGGTACGTGTGCACCTGTACAAGGGGGTGAGGAGCTTGTTGACAGGGAGGTGCACTGGTGTTGACAAACATGGGGTAACATCTGAATTCACGTTTGGGGGCCAAGAGTCTAGTCTTTCATGGGGCCAACATCATTCTGCTATTTTTTTCCCCTTCGCCTGGCTTTCCTCAAGGGAATTTCTTATAAAGTGTGCACTCAGTGCAAAGCTGTGCGTTTCAAGAGGGCTGGCTTCTGATCGGTCCACTCCACGTGACACGGATCTAGCCCAGTGCCTAGTCCACGACAAATACCATGCGTTTGATCCTGTTGAACCCATTAGTGCACACTCACCCACCCAGCCCAGGAGGCTTCCCAATTTTTTTCTTAAACTGCCTCAATATTTAGATGGCCCATCATTAGAGGCAAGCGGATAATATATTTGCCTGGATGATAGCAGAGCTTCATCATAGTCCACCTACCGGCACATGGTACGGGGTTCTCCTAAGGTGCTTTTTGTTTTTGGTACCTGATGCTCATCTCTGCTCAGTGTGCCTCTCATCCTCTGTGAGCCTGCAGACAGTGTTTTATCTAAAGAAATCACCTTTATTCTAGGCAAACCTGGCTCCCAGATATATTGCCAGGGTTTCTGCCAATTTGTGTTAATTTTCACAGCCTCTAAACAACTGGCAAAATACCTGCTGATACAGCAGCTGCTGTAATGCTTCCAGGTAATTCAGGTATTTCTACGTGTTACTGGTTCATCGATGATGCCGTCTGAGCTATAAACAGTCAGTAATAATGGACATGTTGCATTCATTCATTCATTCATTCAACAAACATTGATTGCCAGGTACATCTGGATATTCAAATTTACTTTCTCATTACTAAAATACTGCCTTTTAAAAACATCAATTATAAAATACAAAACGGTCACTCGTAGACAATCCTTTGAACAATTAGTGGGAGGCTCCACAGACCAGGATTATGTAGTTTTGCTTGTTTATTGATTGGTTTCTGTTTTGTTTTACTTTACCTAGGAGAAGACGGCGACAGAAAGTCAACACAGTCACATTCACGAGAGTAAATTCATTTTGAGTTCATGAAAGCAGCATTCTCCCAACCTCCCCACATATAAGACCTTAGAGAGGTGTGAACAGCCCCTAGAAGGATGTGTGTGGATTCCTATTATCTGCGAAAGGGGATGAAACAGGACTGTTAAGGGTTGGAAAGGTGATACATTGCAAGTCCTGTTGTGTGGAACCCCTGGGGGAAAATGGGAAAGTAGTTCTCTGTCTGCAAGGGATGAAGACAGAAAGCAAAGACGACATCGTTATTGATAAGGCCCGTCTTCCAAGCACGGCTGCGTATGGGAGTGAAAGAAGCAAATACCAAGATGTACAGATCTAAGAACTCCAGTGAGGGGACCTGTAGCTGGTTGTAGCACTAAAGGAGCCTTCCTGGAAGGCCTAAGAACCTGTTCAGGGAACTGGAGCAGGAGTTGACTGACATCATCTGTAGGGCTGAGTCTCTATTCTTACAAGGCTGTGTGTGGTAGTGAGTGGAGCTGGCAGTGGCTGACTTCTGCTGAGGAAGCTGGACTTTTCTTTTGAACCGCGTGGGCCTCCAGATTTCTCCCACAGTTTAGCTGAATGGAAAATATGGAACTTACTGCCAGTTTACAATAGGGGCCTGCATCTATTTGTTTGAAAATTAAAAGACTGATTTCCACACATTGGAACCCCGAGTCTATAGAAGTGTTCATATGGGACATAGGCAAACTTTCAGGCAATTTAGGTAAATTTAAACCTGTATTGACAAGGGTGAGACCACATCTGTCTCTCAGTGTTCTTGCAGTTAGAATCTTGTTCCACAAATATTACAAATCTTGTCACCATTTTATCTACAAGTCCTCATCTTCATTTCTCACTCCTGTGTGTTGTCGCTGATGGCATTCTCCTTATGGAATATTTCATGCTTTGAGTTCTAGGACATCTAACTCTCTTGATTGCTATCTTCCCGTTCTCCACTCTCCCTATTTGGCATTATGGGTCTTTTGCTCCTTGCCAAACTTGAAGTTGTCTATGGTCATCTGAACCAAGTCAGAATTTTTTTTTTAAGTATTTTATTTATTTATTCATGAGAGACACAGAGAGAGAGAGAGAGAGAGAGAGAGGCAGAGACACAGGCAGAGGGAGAAGCAGGCTCCATGCGGGGAGCCCGATGTGGGACTCGATCCCGGGACCCTAGGGTCACGCCCGGGCTGAAGGCAGGCGCCCAACTGCTGAGCCACCCAGGGACGCCCTCGCCAACAGAATTTGAATGGAAGGGATTTGTATATTTTCTAGCCAGCAGCTTTTAGAACCCTGCCACAGCAATGGGCAAAATCCAGGCAGCCGTGCCTCTAACAAGCTAGATCCTGGACTGAGGGTGACATGGAACTGAGCCCTCAGCTGACCTGAGGTGGACATGGAAAATGAATGAAAATATTTTTTGGCTTAATTTACTGAGAGTTTTATATTGTTGATTACTGAAGCACAACACACCCTATCCTGGCTGATGTAGTGGAGGGTATCTAGAAATCAGACTCTCCGGAAGCAAAACTCTGAAGTATGTGGCACTGGCCTCACCTAGTAATTGTCTGACAGGTGGCAAGAAAACTGGTCAGTTTTGCAAAGGAAAAACGTTTGGTGAAAAAAAAAAAAAAAAAAAAAAGATCTGTGGTACCGTAGGGAAAAGATCATGTATCTTACAAACTTGTGAGTCTAAGAGAAACAGCCATGAAAGAGAATTTAGTACTTCTGGATCCATCTGGCAATGTATTAATAAAGAGATGGTTTCAGAAAGGTGTTGCCCGGCTTGTAAGTGAAAATAGAAGGGAATAGACAGAATTCATTAATTCAGGGATTTTTAGAATTGGAAAAGGAAATTACTTCCCAATACCAAATGGCAAAGAATAAAATTGAGAAGGCTTTTGAGTAGTAAAGGCTGATTAAAACTCAGACTTGTAGCAAGGATAAAAATTAAAGATATGACCTTTGTACCCATTGATATAACCTCTGAAAGGATGAAATGTTTGAAAGGTCTAGAACCAAGTAAAGATGTTATAGAGTAAATTCATTCAACTACATGAACAAAATGTCTCAGGGAAAAGAGTGTGGCTCGAAGAGGCGCAGAGTACACATGACTAACAGAGATGGACAGAGGGAGGGTGGGAAAGAAGAAAATGGGCCAGATGAAAGGAAGAAAAAGTGAAAACACAAAGAAAAAGATTGTATTTAAGGTGCTTGTCTAGAAGAGAAATACGTATGTTGCTACTGGCACACAGAACTGGTGGAATTGAGTAAATTAAAAACAAACAAGCAGGCACCTGGGTGGCTCAGTGGTTGGGCATGTGCCTTCAGCTCAGGTTGTGATCCTGGGGTCCCGGGATCGAGTCCTGAGTCGCGCTCTTCGCAGGGAACCTGCTTCTCCCTCCCCCTATGTCTCTCTCTGTGTCTCTCATGAATGAATAAATAAAATCTTTTTAAAAAAATAAAAACAGGGATCCCTGGGTGGCGCAGTGGTTTACCGCCTGCCTTTGGCCCAGGGCGCAATCCTGGAGACCCGGGATCGAATCCCACGTCGGGCTCCCGGTTCATGGAGCCTGCTTCTCCCTCTGCCTATGTCTATGCCTCTCTCTCTCTTTCTCTCTCTCTCTCTCATAAATTAAAAAAAAAAAATTTAAAAAAATAAAATAAAAAAAATAAAAACAAACATGCAAACCAGTTTTTAGCTTTCAAAGGGTTGCGCTATCACGATGAGTCACAGACCTAGAAAACAATCTCAAGGTTAATGTAACTCAATAAACAAGTGGAGGAAGCTAGAAATGTTAAGCTTAAAGAAGACTACGTACACCATAACACGTATTTTGGAGCAACAAAGAACTGAAGTTTAAAGGAAATCAGTTGAAATAGAGTCTAGAGTTCTATTTCCCATAGAACAGGGAGCACATACGAGCGTTAGGACACTTAAACTCAGTGTAAGAAGGCCACTCCTAATGAGTGCTCTCCAGCGACTGAATAAGTTGCCCTGAAAGAACTGAGCCATCTATCACTGGCTCGGCCAGGCCAGTGCTGACTGCGTGGCTCTGGGAGGCAGAGGGGAGTAGTGTGTAGTATAATTCATTGGATGACACGTTAACAGAGTTATTTGTACCTTTCATATATTAATATTTGCCAGCCAGGCACAGGGCTAAATGACCTCACATACATAATTACCATGGCTCTCTGCAAATTTATGAGATTCCTATCTACTTCATATAACTAGTAATATTCAGAGGTAGAACTTGAAGCTGGCTTTATTTGAAATCTCCCAACTCATGGCACCTGTGAGTCCATTATCCACACAGCTTCTGCTTGTGGATATTCTCCGTCTAATTGTTTTTAATGAGATGGCATAAAGGATTCTTATTCCTCACCGGACAGTGCTTCTCAGCAAAGATGTAGAGGGATCTAGTAGAAGGGATTTTGCAATCCAAGTCAGAAGACTTTACCTTCTTGGGCTAACCATGTTTTACTGGATGGCCACGGGCTGAAACGCGAACCTGTTCTGTATCTTAATTTGCAGGGGAGTTTTCCACTGATCGCTGCCTTTCTTACAAGTGTCCAGAGAGGCTAGGATCACATTTCATGAAAGGTTTTATTTTATTTTTTATTTTATTTTTTTATCTTTTATTGGTGTTCAATTTGCCAACATATAGAATAACACCCAGTGCTCATCCCATCAAGTGTCCCCCTCAGTGCCCATCACCCAGTCATCCCCACCCCCTGCCCACCTCACTTTCTTCCACCCCTTGTTCGTTTCCCAGAGTTAGGAGTCTCTCGAAAAAAAAAAAAAAAAAAAGGAGTCTCTCTCTCTCATGTTCTGTCTCCCTTTCTGATATTTCCCACTCATTTTTTCCCCTTTCCCCTTTATTCCCTGTCACTATTTTTTATGTTCCCCAAAGGAATGAGACCATATAACGTTTGTCTTTCTCTGATTGACTTATTTCACTCAGCATAATACCCTCCAGTTCTATCCTCGTCGAAGCAAATGGTGGGTTGAGGCAATTTGTTGTCTCTGATGGCTGAGGAATATTCCCTTGTATACATAGACCACATCTTCTTTCTCCATCATCTTTCGATGGACACCGAGGCTCCTTCCACAGTCTGGCTATTGTGGACATTGCTGCTAGAAACATCGGGGTGCAGGTGTCCCGGCCTTTCATTGCATCTGTGTCTTTGGGGTAAATCCCCAGCAGTGCAATTGCTGGGTCTAGGGCAGGTCTATTTTTAACTTTCATTTCACAAAAAGGCTTTTTAAAAAGAGAATGCAATCTGCTGGCAGATGTTTGAGTTGAAATTTTCTTAGCTCACAATGGAAATATTTAACGAGACATACTTGTGATCTACCTTCTGTGTCTGTCGCACGTTAGCAGACCACTTCTCTCATTTCTGCTCTTCTGCAAAGCTGGCTGCAACCAAGACTTCTCAGCTTAGGGAAGAGGATTCTTTTGTTTCTTAGTAGAGTTCCTTGTTCACATTCTTCTTCAGCAACATCTGCCAAGGTTCTCATCTAAGTTCTTAACCCACTTGAGAGAACTTGGCCCTACGATACCCCATTACCATTTATTAAGCAGTTAGGTACTGGGCTCTTGGCTTGATTTGAGTAGGTCAGTCCTGTAAGTTAATCCTCACAGGAAGTATATAAATCGGGTTTTATTTTACAAAAGAAGAAACAAAAGAGATTAAGTAACTCCTCTGGAGTCTCACAACTAGTAAGTAGCAATCGGAATCCACCTGAGTTATTTCCATCATAGATGGACCACTTTCTCTTCTACTTCAGCCAATCCACATCTATAGCCCCACTGTCTATGACCACTTCCAGAGATCATATCACACGCACATTTGTCCCTGCATTGCTACTCTAGTTAGGAAAATCTCTATTGATTCCCATGGCCCATTAGCAGGTTTTAAAGAATAGCACCGATGTATCACCATGGAATTCAAAGTTAGGCTGGAATGGAAGGTCTTCCAATCGTCTAACCCCAGTGTAATTCCACACAACTACCACTGCTCTCTTTGACTCATTCTCTGCTCCAGCTGAATGGAATTTCAAGTTCTCTCCCAGCTAGAATGCAAATGTCATGAGAGCTTGGCGACTTTGGCCTGTCTTGTTCACTGCTGACTCCCCAAACCCTAAAATAGTGACTGTCACAGAGTAGACATCTAACTACTGCTGAATGAATGAATGAATGAATGAATGAATATGCTGTTCTATCCTATCTCTGGACATCATCTGGAATGCCTTACGCTCATCTGTACCTATGTGACTCCTACTTCAATATTCAAGGTCTAGTTAAAAGGCCACTTCTCCAATTCTTAAATTCTCAGCCTGAAGCAATCAATTTAGGGTTATTAGGATCTTAGTCCATTTGGGCGGCTACCACAAACATACCATAGCCTGAGCAGCTTAAACATTTATTTGTCATAGTTCTTCAGGCTCACAGAGTGCTATCTCCTCACTGTATCCTCACATGACAAATGAGGTGAGAGGGCTCTCTGGGGTCTCTTTTACAAGGGCACTAATCCCATTCATGAAGGTTCTACCCTCATGACCTAATCACTTTCCAAACACCCCACCTTCTAATACCATCATATTGGGAGTTAGGCTTCAACATATACATTTTGGGCGATACAAACATTCAATCCAAAATGGCTAGTAAATATATACAATTTCTAATATTAGACTGGCTTCTATGGGCTTGGAGGTAGGAAGTAGCAACACATGTGCCACATATCTCTCACCGTTGAATTCGTCTCTTTAACTTTCTGTGTAGAAAACTCGGAGGCAGCAAGAAGACCGTGCCCCAAGATCACATAGACAGCAGCCAGTTACTGGCAGGAACAGAAAGAAATTCAGACTTTACCCTCAATCCAAATTCAGTACTCTTTCCCATTTATCTAAAGAGTAATGAATTATAAAGCTTCCACACTTTTGAGTGCTAAAGGCTAATTATTATGTTTAAATGCATATAAAGATACATCCATATGGTATATTTCCATAGGTCACCATGTGAGAAAGTGTAAGTGGGAAGGAGCTTAGATAGTTCATTGGAAAGACAATCTGTCTGTATATGTGATGAGGATGGTAAGAAAGCAGCCAACTGTAAGCTTTTTTTTCCCCCTGCACTGCCTGAAAATCCATGACAGACATGGTAGCTGATAAGGCTGAGGAGCAGTGGGAGTCCGATCCAGCATGTTTGAATGAAAGGATAAAACAAATGAAACAAACTTTTTTGAAGCCAGAGCAGCAGTAATCCCTCTTGTGTATGCTTTAGTGAATTTGGCCTCCCAGATAGAGGTTTGTAAAGAACAAAGTAGCAGCCCATGGATGACAATGGGAAAACCAGCTTTACAGGCAAAATCTCAGAAGGAAGGTGGGGAAAAGGAAGAGAAAAGGAAGAGCAGGGATTCAGTGTGGAGGACGGATGGAGGCATCTGCTGTTCATGGCTTCTGTTTCCTTACACACAATTCTATTGTCCTGACAATATATTTTTAGAAGGGTGATTCTATGTTGCGTAGGGAAATGGTAGGTTACCAGGTACAACTTTTAAGTTGACAGCACCTTACCTGTAAAAACGTATAGGCTACAGAGTGTTATTTTTAAGTTAGGTTCATTATCTCATTTGATTCTCAACAAAATCATGAGGAAGGTGCTGCCTTTTTTGGGTGGGGGGAGGTGAAGGGTTTAAACTTAGCCTGATATTATAATGAAGGAAATTGAGGCAGCAAAGCGGCCACTGTGGTAAGGCAAGCACAGCAATGCTAGTCCAAGTCTTACAAGTGTGTTATGACATGAGACCAGCCTAGTGGTTCCCAAATCTGACCTTGTAACAAACAGATATTATTTTAACTTGTTGCAAAAATGTAAACTTGCCTTTTGCCTCAGTCCCTTCCACCCCTCACTTCCTGACCCCCCCTTCTGCTTTTCTCATCTCTTTCATTCTCTTGCACATGAGCATTCTGGCTTCCTCTCTATCTATCTTAATCCTCTTCTCAGTCTTTCTGTTTCCACTGGACAGAATTCATTAAGTAAATTATTTATTTAGAGAGGGGGAAGAGACAGAGAGAGAGAATCTTTTTTTTTTTTTTTAAGATTTTATTTATTCATGAGAGACACAGAGAGAGAGGCAGAGACACAGGCAGAGGGAGAAGCAGGCTTCCTGGGGGGAAGTCCTGGGGGGAAGTCCCCGATGTGGGACTCGATCCTGGGACCCAGGATCCCAAAGGCAGATGCTCAACCACTGAGCCACCCAGGTGTCCCAAGAGATAGAGAATTTTAAGTAGGCTCCACACCCCATCATGGAGCTTAATGGGGCTTGATCTCACAACCCTGAAATCATGATCTTAGCTGAAATCAAGTGCCAGATGCCTAACCGGATGAGCCACCCAGGTGCTCTTCACATTGAGAGAAATTAGAGATTTTTGTTTATTCCAACTCTATAGGGTATGGTTTGGAAATTTTAAAAGGTTAATGTTGTTTCTTCTAGCAGTCCAGAAAAAAAGAAAAGAAAAGAAAAGAAAAATCAAGATTTCTGGATGTATTTATGTCCTATAACATATGATAATTGTGATGTTTTAAATTTCATGATTAATAAAGAAAAATGGGTGTGCTATATACAAAAGCTACTGACACAAGCTCCACTCAAAGACTGGAGTGATTGTAAGGGCAGGGACCTAATGAGACCCAAAGAAATAAAGTGAAAAAGATTCTGGGAAAGCAATGAGGCCTAAAATATAAACGGACACACACCTAAAAACATTTCTCATATTGAGTCCTTTAGGTTATTGCTAATAAAGCATGTATTGTGTTTCTGCAACTGTAGGTTCCTATTGATATTTTGATCCATCAGAACGGCATCAAGCGCCAGATTTACTGCACAGCTCTGAAGTTCCTTACAAGGCAAGGAGAAGATCAAAGAACACTGACCTGTACATACAGAACTAAAAGGATAACAGAGAAATAAAAACAAACGTACTCCATGGTATAACCTATACCGGGAATCTAAAGAAAGGTCAGCTCGTAGAAACAGGGACAAAAAGTGGCTGCCAAGACCTGGAAGGTGGGAGAAAGGGTGATAAAGGGCACAAGCTTTCAGCGATTAGATGAATAGGGTCTGAAGTCCTAATGTATAACATGGTGACTACAGTTGCTAACACTACAAAGTACCATTGAAATTTGCTAAGACAGTAGAACCTAAACATGCTCAACAACTTTTTTTTTTTTTTAATGTACTACTGATTTCTGCTTCTTTTTTCTTTTCCTGGTAAGCTGGACCACCCTGGGATGCAACTATCCAGGGCTTTAAAGTCCAGCCATGCATTTGTACAAAGTCACACACTTTAAACTGCTAAGAGATAAAGTCTGTTAATTCTTGGCCCAAGCACAAGGAAATACACTCTCTACTTGTTAGCTGTGAAGCAGACAACTTAGAATTCTCTTCTTTAATCCCTGTGATATATATATTGTTATGGCCCCTATCTGGAAAAAAAAAAAAAAAAAGCAGCAGCTAGCCGACACTTTTCCCTAGTTCTAGATGATCTTATGCTCAAATGCCACTTGCAAATTGAATGCATGTATATCCAAACTCATGGTCAAAAAGTGGTATCTACAACATTTGGGAATTTTAAACAAAATCACAGGATGTGACCGAAGTAGAGCAGGTAAGAATCTAGCGCTTCGTGGTGTAACAGAATCTCTAAAAGCAGTAGATACTGTTGGTTGGTGGAATCCGTGGGTCACCAGATATCACACCTTCAGTTTCTACTCGTTTTCTCCAGATCTTTTGGGGGTGGTGGTTTCATGCATGCCATGTTGTGAGTTGTCACTGCCAGCTTCTCCTCCCTCTCTATATCATCCACAACCTGGAACAAACGTTGCTAAGGACAAACTATGCCCAACGAAAGAGCTCCAGCCAGCTAGAAGTATGTGGACAAGATCGCAACCTGAACTTTGGGAGCTGTTTTTATTTCACAAGCTGCTGTTGTCTTAAGCACTTATGATGTGGCCTGGAAAAGACAAATAGTCTTCTGAAAATATCTCTACAGGAAGAGCCTTCTCCCCAGTACCTATAAAACATTCATAACACCTTCATTGTGCTGTAAATCCTTAGCAGGAGTTGATAACAGTGCATGAATTTTTAATGTAACATTTATAAATGGTTATTAAAACTATCCTTAAAGTAAAGTGTCAGTTTATTTTTAATTAACTGCTGGCTATTTAAGCTCCCAGATGGCCTGGGGAAAGACCAATAGGCCCACATGTCAATTATCCTCCCTGTGGCCCCATCTTTAACCCCTTGTGGTCTGCTGTCACACAGAACAATGCATGTAAGCTCTAAGGACTTAAATAAACTGCAGATATGGTCTTGGGAACATTGTATTTCTTATAAAATAGTCCTGGAATATCTGTCAGCTACCATGGCTACCACAAAACCATGTGGTAAGCACTACCTGTTCTGAATGCTTACAGCCCAAACCCACCTCCATATACCCATATCCAGCAAGAGAGAAAATCAGGGCAAAGAAGAATGATGAAAAGATTCTAGAACACTAGAACGGAGACAGGATTCTAACTCGGGTTCAGTGGCATTCTACTTTCATGGTATTGAGCAAATTTCAGCTCAAAAAGTACAAAAGGAATATACTTCTATATCTGTAAAGGTAGGGATGGTGCAAACTGCTCTGCTTTTCTCAAAAGGTTGTAAGCATCAAATTAAAAGCGAGGTATGAACATATTTTACGAACCATAATAAGCAGTCCACATGTATGGTCTCCTCTTTATTGTCTTCCAATTACCGATCACTGTCCTCATGGACTCTTGGTATGGATTTCCCCAAATTCTGAATTTGCCTTTTCTTTCTAGAGCCCAGAAATCAGGGAAACCCATTGTGTCCATATTAGAACTTTAGAGTTCTGATCTTTCCTATGGCTGGAAAGATTCTTTCACCCAGGGTACAAATTCTTTCTACAAAATCCCCTGAGAATGACTGTGTGGCTTCTGGTTGCAGTCCCAGGAGCAAGGAGCTTACTACACATTATAATTAGAAAATCCAATTGTTACTGAGATCACTGTGACTCCTTTGGGGCCTCAGATTCCTGATATATGTGCCTTCTGATTTCCACCGAGGTGCTTGGAATAGACGACACTGTCGGTTATCCTGGCTCTGTTTGCCTGTATCACATGCCCCAAGAAGCACAACACCCAACAGTCCTATCTTTCCTTCATTTGCCTCAGAATGTGGCAACATAACCCAGTCCAGCACGGGAAATATAAAAATCCAGGAATGTGGATCTCATAGGATACATGTGAATGTAGGAGTCTGTGAACAAAGGTGTATGTGTCAGTACAAATATTCAAGTTTCCAATGTTAGACTAGAGGATCCATTAGTATACTTAAGCAAATGGAAAATTAAATCTTCTGGGGATGCACCCAAATTCCTTAGAATGGCATTCAAAGCCCTTCATAGTCTAGCCTGGGATGTACCGCTGATTTCCTTTCCTATCATGCCAACTCCACCACTCAAGGCTCTATGAGAGCTGAATTATTATTTTTCTTAGTGAACCACATTTGCTTTATGCTTCCTAGAATTTGTACATACCACCTGTTCTGTCAAGAGTGGTCTCACGTCCTTCTGTACCTGAAGAACTAATAATTCTTCAATATCCCTCTCAGGTGCTGTCTCTGGGAAGCCTTCTCTGCCTGTGTAACCAACCCCTTTGTGCTCATTTCTATGATGGCATTTGTCACATTACATGGCAATTTCTTGCTTACATTTTTTGTTTCCTTCATGAAAACTTGAGCACTGTAAGAGCAAAGTAAATGTCTTATGTGTCTATCAGCCAGTTTTAACACAGTGCTAGACACAAAGGAGACACTTGGTAATTACCTGTTGAGTAAGAGTGCAAATTACATTTGAATGCAGGCTTTGCAAGTTCTATGATCAACATTTAAGGGCAAAATGACTAATTTTCATTTGGATTATGCTGTTGAACATCAACCAAGAGTTTATTTTGTGGTCAGAAAAATGATGATGCATTCATTCTAATTTAGACGCAGTACACGGAGTACTGCAAAAAACAGTGAGTCCTAACTAGAAAATGTCTTTTGCACATAGAACTGGTTTGGGCTGTGACTGTATAGGCAAGGCTCTTCTGGGCATAAAATGACTAAAAACTTATGAAAAAGAAAAAGAACATGCTAGAGAAAAGTATGGCCTTAGAGTTAAACATAGGAGTAAATTGAACTTTCCCCATTCTAACTGAAATGATGTGATTGACCAAAAAAGAACTAAATCTATGGAGTAAAAGAGAATGAGAGAAGAGTTGGTAAATAATGAGGAATGTCAACAAAATTACATTCATTGAATAACAAAAGGTAAAAATGTGTGGATAAGTAGTGACTGACCTGGCCTGCCAGAGAAGTCTGAATGGCTGGCATCACGGAAACCCGGAGAAAGTCGGGAATTGGAGATGCCACATAGCAGTAAAGTCAGGGATGAACAATAGGACTGGTAATTAAAAGAGTTGGTTGAAAGTATTGAAGGAACAGTTAGAGCCTCAGATGAACTCCTTCAAAAGCCTGATTGCCCTCTCCAAAATAAGACAGGAGACTTAGTCCCTTAAAAGTTTAATCGAGATTACCCTAGTCTCAGACACAGTAGGTACAGCTGAGGCTAGACAAAGGGCAATGCATGGGAAACAGAAGTAGTGATTAGAAGTCTGTCTTCCTCAGCTTCCAGAATGCTGGAATCAAAACTTATGTTCCCCAGATATTCATCTCGAGGAAAGTGACTGGTCCAACAGAAAAAATCTATGTGAGCAGACATCTGCCAGCATAAAGGCCAGGACCTGGCCCAACCACCTTTCAGTGAAGCCCAATGGATTGATAAGCTGCACCACACATGCTGCTCTAAAGAAGCTTCTTAGTGAGATAAATAGGTAAGATAGAGATATAAAACTAAAGCTTATATGAAAAAAAAATCAAAACAAATTTAGAAGAGGAACTCCAAGGAAACAAATAATGTAGAGAACAGAAAGAAATGCCTAGAAAAATATAATTGCTCCTTTGAGAAAATAAAAGACATTTGATCATTGAAACAAAAAGCAAGGTTGTAAAAATGTTATGGGGAAAAAAAAATCTTGAAATTTAAAAAATGGTAGCAAAAATCAAACGCATTTATAATTCAAAAGAAAGAGACATTAGAGTCACAAAAATCCCCCCAAACGTAACTAGAAAAATAAATAGAAAATAAAAGCTAACATAGAATATTACTACAGCAAGTCTACTATCTGACTAAAGTAAGTTACAAATAACAGACAAAATGGAAGAAAGGTATTTACCAAAGAAATAATTCAACAAAGGCCTGTGGAGTACCCAGCATATCAAAGCATATCATTATAAAATTTCGGAACATGACAAATAAATCAAATATTCTTAAAGCTTCAAAGAGATAGAAAACAGCTCATATACAAAGGACTGGGAATCAGAATGGCATTAGGCTTTCTAAAGACAATATTGGAACCTGTCAGATGGCAGAGAAATACTTTAGAAATTCTGAGAGAAACTGATTTCAAACATAGAATTCTATACACAAACCATGATTCAGTATTAATAATATTTCAGACATCAAGGAAGTGACTCACATACTTAACCCTTGTGTACACTTTCGCAGGAGGATGGAGGTTGCATGCCACCTAAATGAGAGAGTAATCCATGAAAGAAGATCCAAGAATCGGGAAATAGGCTTCCCCCCATGCAAAAAGTGAAAGTGGGTCCCAGTACGAGGACTGAGGAGCATCCTGGGTCAAAAGCTATGAGCAGCCTATGGACCAACAGTGCTGGTTAAAAGAGCTGGAGGGCTCCCGGTAGATTGCTCCAAGACCAAGGGAAGAAAAGGAAACAATGGATTAGTATTTCCTGATGCATTTTAGTACATTAAGACATTTGAGATGGAATTAGTGATAAGAACACGGAAAAGGGAGCCAACAGAAAAATATGAGTCACTTGCTAATTTTAGGAGAATGTATATGTGTATATGCATATACACACACACACGATTGCGATATGTTGTATGCTTCAGCTGTGAATTATATTTATATTGTCATAATAATATAAGCTGTGAGTATAGATTTAGCATAAAATTGATATAACTATATTGAGAGGATGGAGAAAAGAATTTTAATTGACGGCTCAGGTAAGAGAGCCAAATTCTTTTCTTCCAGAGTATAATTTCAAGACAGCTATGCGTTTTTATAAACAAAATGCCAACCTTATGTTTTAGAGATGAGATAAATACTTGAAGAAACAAAAAAAAAATGTTGAAAGAAGTTCACTCAAGGGGAGAAATGAGGTAGGGGACTACTTTATATTTTGTTTTAAACTTGAATTATTGACTTCATAAACTATAAATGTTTTGTTTAAATGCATTAATAAAGGAGGGGAAGAAACATCTAGAAAGATGAAAGAGTTAACCAGGAGATAAGCACAGGATCATAATCAACATCCTTTTAATATGGGAGCGGATGGAATTCCAAAAATATGCAGGGAGGAAAGATCCACAGTGAAAAATGCTTCCCAGATTTAAGTCGGGTGAGGACTAAGCAAACGTCATTGAATTTGGCTACTGAAAGGTCATCGATAGCCATCAAGAGGGTCACCTGGGGCTGCTTCAAATTCTGGCTGGCAAGGGTTTTCAGATAAATCATTGATGTAACCTCTCCCTCCTCCCATCCTTCTGCCCTCACATCACCATTCATCAGATCAACTCAGCCATAGTCAGCCTCTCAGAATTTCCGGATCTTATAGGTAAACAAAAGGGGGATAGAAGTCCTTCCTACTCAGGTGAGGGAATTGCTGCTTCTCCCAGGGACCAATCCATCAGCAAGTGTTTATTTAGCATCTCCTGTGCTTTGTGTACTGGCTGCAGGAGGAGGAAAAACAAGAACAGAAACAAACACAAGGTTTTTGCCCTCATGGGACATATGCTCTATTTCGAGCAGAAAGGCTCACTATCAGATGAAATGAAAGAACAGGAAGAGCATGAAGAGTCAAGTGATAAAACGTGTAATGCTGACTTGACCTGCTAAAACAGCTGGGAAGCTCACAAAGGAAGTCTAGTCTTGAACAGAGACTTGTGGGTACCATGGACTGACAAGGGGAAACGGGGGATGAAGGCAGGGAGGGGATTGCTGTAGGAGATAAGGTTGGATGTGTTTGTCTAGAAACACTGCAGAATTCAGATAACAAACTCCTTTCTGGGTGAATGTGAACCTCTCCTTCTGTCTCAGCTCTGCGGTCATAGGAGTTCCATCGAAGCCAACTTCCCTAGGATTTAAAGGCAATGATTATACATGCCTGCCTTAGGTGATGGCACTGAGGACTACATCATACAGGAAAAGGGGGGTTTGGAATTGTAAATTGGTGCAAAAAATAAAAAGCAAGCTGTGATAGAATCTGGGTGTGGGACTCTGTGACTGTCATTGCTCGATTATTCAATGGATTCATTCCATGCATGCAGGTTAGGTGCTCAGGTTTGGGAAGAGAGTAAGACAGACACTGTACAGCTAATGACACTACTGTGTAGTCCCACAACGTGGCCCATCAGGGTTTGCATTATTTGACTTCCAAGGACTTCATCCTCTCGTGTCCCAGAGCTCTTGGGGAGTCATCACACAGGCCTTCTCTCATTCCATGAAGCCACTCTGCTTCCTCCTTGTCCAGAGACTTCGTGTACTTCTCTCTGTTGCTGTTTCCCCATCACTCCTCTCCTTTTTTTTTTTTTTTTTTTCATATCTTAGTGAAAATGTCCATACCTCAAGGATGCTTTTCTTGATATCTCAGTTGAGGTCAGGTCACCCTGCTATCATCATAGCATCTTATGACTCTGTAGCGTAGCAGTCAGTAGAAGTGTAAATACAAATTAAATATGTGATTTAAATTCTATAGCTCCAAAAAAAACATTCTATAGCTCCTTGCTAGAACGTACATCTTAAGAGCAGAAATCTTTTCATTTTTTACCATCGTAACCCTAGGACTCAGGATGATGTCTGGCCATAATAAGGCTTCAATACACATTTTCTGAATGACTGGTCAGACATATGTAAAAACTATTTTCAGAATGTTGGTCATGGACAGCAATTTATCCTCATGAATTTCTAACTTTCTTTAACAACCTGTTACAGATTCATCTTCGGCAGGTTTATCCAGCCATCTCGGATTCTATTTTTATATACTTGCAAGTTCTTTAAGTTATCTCAGAAATGTCAGACCCAGAATCAAATTACATAATCTTTGTCCACTGTCACCGGGAATCAAAGCCTTTTCTTTTCCTCTATTTTTCAATTTACTTGTAAAATCAGAGGGTGAGAGGAAGGCTACTCTAATAGGGGCATTTATTGCAGTATAGAAATAACTGGTAATTATGCTCTCTAAATGAACTTGACTCTATGGCTGGTGTCAGGTTTTGCTAAGTGCCCTGGGCCCAACTGAGACTAATTAGGCCTGCATTAAATATTAAAGCTTTCTGACACCCAGGTTTTGATGGTGACAGAAGAAAAGAAATCCTGGAACCTAATCTGCACCCGACAGGAGTAATTTATGTTCACTTCTTATAACAAAAGAAAATCCAATCATGAAGATGGCTGGAAGATATATTTAAGGGAGAAGTTAATGTAAAAAAAAATTGCATAAACACACACACAGTACATAAAATAACACAAAAATGTCAACAGATAGTTCCTGTTTGCCACCAACTACATCAAATGCCTGTTGATTGTTCTCCTATAAACTTGTATTTGCATGGGAAATAGCTTTTTGCCTATAAATGCATTTAATATAGTGTAGGGGCACAGAGTCAGCATGAACCTTTGGATGGTGAAACTATGATAATGCCATTTCCACGTAGGAAAGGCCTATTGTATACAGAGCTCATATACTATCTATCATAGGACCATAACTTTTTGTTCCTTCAGCTATTGAATTTGTAAAGGGCAATTTGCTTTTTCTTCTAGGTGAAGGACAGCTCAAGGTTAGGAAATGGGGTCTACGTCCCAGCTTGTCCCTAGCTGGACATGTGGCCCTATAGGCCCTTCTGCTGTCTTTTCTGCTTGGCCTGCTGGTGACACCCACCTCTGAGAGCATTAGCTACAAATGAGATAGCACAGGGACTTTCACCATCCACAGGTAGCAGACCTCCAAACAAATCTTACTGTGTGTGTGCTGAAACAAAACAAACCAACGGGCAGTACGTCATTAGTACAAATATATTTCATGAGCCCAAATGTATGCTGTTTCCCTATTTGGAAGCTCCTCGGTGAGAAAAAAAAATAGGTTGTTTTTAATGTAATGTTTTTATAATGGAAAAGTTCAAACATACAGAAGTAGAAGCTATTGAGCAAATATCCCCCAAGGTGCTCACCACCCATATTCAATAATTGTCAACTCATGGCCAATGCCACATCGTTTCTCTCCCCAACACCCTGTTTTAATCAGCTGCCCCCTCACTATACCATGTCTTTTTTTTTTAAGATTTATTTATTTATTTATTCATGATAGAGAGAGAGAGAGAGAGGCAGAGACACAGGAAGAGGGACAAGCAGGCTCCATGCAGGGAGCCTGACGCTGGACTCGATCCCAGGACTCCAGGACTGCGCCCTGGGCCAAAGGCAAGTGCCAAACCGCTGAGCCACCCAGGGATCCCCTATCATATCTTTAATAAACATTTCAAATGTACACTGAAGATAAGAGGACTTCCTAAAAAACGGTGATGTCAAATTAAAAATTAACATTAATTCCTAAATAAAAATGAGGTTACTTTGATGAATATAGGAATGAAAGATTGGAGAAGGTCATTATTGTTGGGTCAGTCTCAGAGTTCTATTTGCTTTTTTAAAATCTTAGAATAGAGAATTCTGATAGCATAGAAAAGTAATTTTAAATGGTAACAGTCTTTCAGCAATGCACCTGACAATACATATCAAGTGTATCTTTCAAGTGAGCAAGATTAAGGAAAGAAGTTTTACACTAAAACATGTTAACTGAGCAACTAAGGTTAAGAATCAAAGTTTTCTCATTTTGTTAAAATGTGGCTTATAACACTTGGGATGCATTTTATTATTTTTGTTGTTACAGTTTTCAATAGGCTAGTTGGTGTTTCTTAGAGGCCTTGTACAGGACTCTGCGCAGAGTATACCCTCAATAAGCATTTATTAAATGAGTAAAATATTTTAAGTAAATATTTGTAAAACACTGAGATTTCTATTGAAAACTCTTGACAATGAGTTTTTTCTACTTTGTTTATTATTATTATTTTATTTATTCATGAGAGACACAGAAAGAGGCAGAGACACAGGCAGAGGGAGAAGCAGGCTCCCTGCGGGGAGCCCGATGTAGGACTTGATTTCAGGACCCTGGAATCATGACCTGAGCCAAAGGCAGATGCTCCACCACTGAGCCACCCAGGTGCCCCTCAATTCTGTGATTCTTAGTATATGGGTGGTGGGTACTAATTATGGTGGCTTGAGGAAGGTACATCGTTTGGAGAAATAAGTTTCCAGGTGTATTCTAAGGACCTATTTCAAAAATTGGTAACAACTTAGGTTGGTGTCAGTCTCTCTCTCCAAATTGGGCCACCACACTCATGTTAAAAATAATTAGAACGTGGGTAGTCCTCCAGCTCTTTCAAAGGGCATACTAAGGAGGGCCTTTCTAAATTTATTGAAAGAGAGCTTGATTTCCCTATGAAAGGGCAGTGTAATCAACTTGGAGAATATTACAACCCGTCGTTCCTTGCCCTGAGTACAACAGCTTCCCCGCCAGACTTATTTATTTATTTTCCAATTTTCTTCCCCCGCCCCCTCCACTGAAGTACATTATGAAATTATGGAAAAGCCATTTTCTAGCCAAAGGCAGCTGGTTGCCACGGGTTACAAGAGCCTTATCAGTCCCCGGGGTGATGTGCTGACTGAAACCAAGGCAGGAGGGAGGGGCTGAAGAAGAGAGGCGGAGGGAGGCAGACCAGACCTAGTCCTGCACACCTGTGCCCTTCTCTCCTCCAGGGTGGGTCTCCTGCCAGCCTGGCATGGGATGGGAACTTGTCTGGGGCAAGGCAGTGGTGGGGACACACACACGGTAAGGGAGTGGCCTTTGAGGTGCCTAGAGAGGTGTTTTGATGATGAGCTGACTGAAAACATGTTGGAAGATGGAAAGTAGTTCATTAAAGACTGGATCTCTCTCTTTCAGCTGCCCCCTGCCCCTCCCACCAGTTATTGAAAAATAATAGCAAATCAGAGTGGAAAGTCACTATAGTTTTCTATGACACTGGATTTCTTCCACATCCCCCTACATCCATCCAATCTCTGAATTCCTGGACTGACAGGGAGATCACTCCTTCTCAGCCACTCCATTATAAGGTTATTCACATTAATATTAATAATTACATCTAATATATATTGGACAATTGCTACATCTTAGGGTCTGGACTAATTGCTTTCATTTTATACTACAAATAATTTATGAAGTTGATATACCAGTTTTTCTCAGATGAGAAAACTGAGATATAAGGTCATATATCCAGAAACTAGAAGGACTTGAATTGAAATTTATGTTTGAAGAATTTTTAAGCTTGGCTCTTTTGATTGTTCTATCCAGCCTACTGTATGCTTTATTTTCTCTTTTTTAAGATCTATAACTCCGTTACTCTAGTTTCATGTCTTCACTTCCCTCACCTTCCCAGTGACCTTCTGTGTCTCACTCTGTAAATATGTTCCTTAAATTATCATGTCCTGAAGTGTTTTAGTTTACATTGTCTGATCACACATGTTCTCCATATTCTATTTCTATTACTTCATTCCAAATCAAATATATTTTTTCTGATCTCCACATGTATTATATTCCTGAACCACATTGAGTCGGCTGAAAGCCCCGAGCCTATTTCACCCATGCTGAGTTTAACTTATGTGCTTCCCATCCTCTATAGTTTTTTAAGTGAAGAGTGGCAGGTGGTTGCATTTCTTCATGTGAAATCCCATCTAATTGGTTAGCGTTATCAATCCAGGTTATGGAAACCTCTTCAGATACAAATCTTTTCATGTAACCTATTTGATTCAACCAACTATGACTAAGCCCTTGTCATGAATTAAAATATAATAATTATAAAGAAGGTAGACAAGAACGTAGTCTCACGCACAGAAACCGGAAACTGACAGGAGTCATACATTTTTCCTTCTAGATTAGCTGATAAAGGATATTGGGAACAGGACACTGAAAGAAGATGTCTTGTGGGGAGAAGAATGGCTAAGAAAACCATCAGTTTCCAGCAACATGGTTGCTGGTGGTAAGAAGGGTAGAGGAAGGCACTCTGCAAAATCAGAGCCTCAACGGACACTGTTTCCATAACGCTGAGTATATTTTTAAAATACTTTAAAAATCAGATAACCATGAATTCAGCTAGCAAACAGCAGCACCTATCAAGAAGGTATCAAGCATTTTTTTAAATCATTAATTCATTCGACATTTTTTGTCATAGTTGCTGCTCTGCCCTCATGCAGCTCATAGTCTAATAAGGGATTAAAAGTAAATCCACAAAAAAAAAATAAAATAAATAAATAAATAAATAAAAGTAAATCCACAAACTGTGGTAAGTACTATTAACTAACTTAATTGGGTTTTTAGAAATAAGAAAACAAGTGGAAAATTTAGACAATTTCAGAATGCTTCTCTGAAGGAATAAGTTTTGAAGTGAGACTCAGAGGATATATGGCTTTATTTGGGCAAAGAATTGGGGTGGGGGTAAAAAAAAAAGATTGCTTCTGGTAGAATGAGGAAAAATTGGAAACTTTAAGGGACTAAGAGAGGACCACAATAGCTGAAGGGCAGTGAGTGAGGCGCCTGCTGAGCTATAAGGTGTGAAATGCAGACGGAGCCAGGTCACACCGGCTTTGCATAAGGAGTGTGTATTTTATTCTAAGTTTAATGAGAATCTACAGAAGGGTTTAAGAAAAAGATACAACTTCATTAGATTCATTTTTAAAGAAGATAGCTTTGCCTGTGAGATGGAAATAAGTGAAGGCAGTTAGGAACGAAAATAAGGAGATCAGTTAAAGGACGTTGCAGGGTCAGAGATCAATGGAGAGACGGTAACTGCTTATACTCAAGCAGTACAGTTGAAAAATGGGTGACACCGAGAGCTAATTTGCAAGCAGATTCTATGGCCCTCGGCTTTAGATTGCATGTCAATGGTGAGTAAAATGTCAAAAATCATAAAATTCCAATAATCACATTTTTTTCCTCAAAGTCTTTATAGCCTTAGTAAGGAGAGAATATGCTCACAAATAAGAGACAAACGTAAAAAGCTTTGTGGAGTGCAGAAGAGGCCTAGGTTGTACTTCACAAAGGTGGTGGTATGTGAAGCATGTCTTTGAATAAGGCTAGATTAGGATGCAGAGATGCAGGAGGGAACGCAACTACAACTATGCAGATATGTGAGTACTTTCACCTCTGTGGGTTTTTATGTAGTCTTGTATTTGGTACGATATACCGAATGCCTACAACATGTCAAGAATTTTATACTTTTTTATCAATATTCTGTGCACAAGTAGTTATTCGTGTTTAATCATTTTACAGAAAGAGAAAGCTATAAAGTTTACATAAGGAACCCAGTAGAGCATGACCCGTGTAAAGGATTGAGCCTATTTTGAACCTAATTCTGCTGGACCTAAAAATTTAAAATTCATAATTGCAGCATCTACCTCCCTAGCATGCCTCCTTTTTCTTCATAATACTTAAACAATAGGTATCATGTTAGACAGTATATTTGCTTTTATTTGCTTCTATCACTAGAATTCTAAGCCCTGCTGTAAAGGCCAAAAGGTTCCTGTTTTGTTCAACACTAGATCCTCAGCATGCAGGTAGAACTTATACTCCAAGTTATTCAGAGGAATGAAGCTGAAAAATGGATGATTCTAAGCCCATTTTCCTCTGACTAACCAAGGTCTTCCATTAAATTCAAGTATATCAGTTTTTAATGTTATTGATCTAGTTTACTAACTCAATCTATATTTGATATTATCCTGCTTTCTTTTTATTACATACCAGTCAGTCAAAACTAATTTATTGACCCATATGCTAGGCTCCAGGGTGACTATGAAGACATACAGGACAGACTGTGCCCTCAGGGAGCATATGATATATTTGAAGACACATGACATAATCTTTTGAAAGGTTAAGTAATACTAACACAGTGATATAATCAATATCCCAAGACTGCATTAAGACCAAATTGAAGTGCCAAAGAGAACAATAAGGATAATAAATATTACGGGAGATAAGAAGACATTATTGAGGATTGAGTTGATCTATTTTTGTTTCATAGAGGAAAAGAACTTTGACCAAGATATTAAAGATAGGTAAGATCTCCTTAAAAAGAAGATATTAGGGTAAGTCAGGCAAGACACAAGTAGAAGCAGAGCATATAGGTGAACCTAAATAAATTGGAGGGACAATGCATAAAAGGGCTGGCTGGGTCAGAGAATGAGGAAACATGAGTTTCCAGGATACTATGTCCCAACTGTGAGAACTGGAATTCATAAAATGGAGTTTCCAAAAACAGATCATTATTAAATCCTGATTTGCAATGATCTCTCAGTTTTACTTTTGAATGTCTTTACTATGGCAAGGTAGGTGAAGACAATACCTCAACATCAAACACGGGGAGCAGGTTTTATCATGGACACTTACAAGCTGAAGGTCAGAAAGATCCCTTGTTCTGTAAACATCGTGCAGAGAAGGGTCTGGGGCCTGAATAATTAGCTGGAAATATAATTGGTTTGAGTCTTGGAGCAAAGGCCTTGTACTGTTACTACTCCACAGTGCACGAACAATGACAACTTTGAAGGGGAGAGAAGAGCACCCTCCTCAATTGGCTTTCTGGGGCCAATGCCAGCTGTGCAGGCACTTGAGGATGGCTGCCTCCAGCACCCATGACCTTGGTAAACTTAGATATGAGTCACTGGGAAAATGGAATCAGGCCCCTTTCCAAGCAATTTGAGTCCTTAGGGATAGTCCCCAAAGCAATCCTACATAGCTCTCTCACCAGTGTGTTGATGAATTCAGTATCTCAGGTATGCTCTATTGATTTAAAAGAATGAATATTGATTGATGCATTTATTTATTCAAAAAGGTGTATGTTTTACTTCAGTTTAAAGGCATTGTAACCATTATGTGGCAAGCACTAATAAATGCATTAGATACACATCAGTGAATGAGGTAGGACCCATACTCAGGGATGATAATGGAGTGCAGGAGTGGGGAGGGGTGGTGGTCACATGATGTGATGAGGGTCCTAAGAGGTTCAGGCACTGGGCACTGTGGAAGATTGAGGAAGGGCACCTCAAGGATAATGAACATCTAGCCTGAAATACGAAGAGGAGCTAGGGATGGAATATGGGAAGAAAGGGCTTTCCGGGTGGAAAAATTGGCATGAGCAAAGGTCTAGAGGTGAGGAGAAACAGCCCATTCGCATGGCTGCACGTGACTCCTTGAGGGAGGAGCACAGGGAGAGATGAAGAAGCAAACAGGGCCCAGATCACATAATGTTCCAATCCTGCTAGGAAATTTGAGCACTGTACTAAGAAAACCTTGAAGGGTTTCAATCAGGGGAACAGAGTGGTCAGATTATGTTTTTAAAGAGTCTGCCTAACACTGCTCTTCAATAAAAATGTAATATGAACCAAAATGTGAATGACACTTGTAATTTTAAACGTTCTAGGAGCTTCTAAAAAAGGAGATAGATTTAAATAATTTTAATACAGTTCATGTAATACAATGTACCTAACGTTTTATTGTTTCAACATGAAATCAACACAAACAACATTAACGGGTTTATTCTACATTCTTTTCTTTGTACCAAGAATTCAATATCCAATGTATATTTTATACTCACAGCACATCTCAGATTGAACTAACCACTTTTCAAGAGCTTGATAGCCACATGTGGCTGGAGGCTACTAGAGGCAGTGCAGGCATAAAAGGTGATGGATAGAAAAGAGTTTGGGGTAGAGAATGGTTGAGGGTGGGGCAGGGACAAGACCTGAAGGAATCTGGAAGCCTAAAGCTTATTATTGTGGGGCACTCAGGCACGGGTAGGTCTGCATGGAGTTGGTTCTGGGCAATAGATCCATCTAGATGGCAGCCATCAATTAGCTTGAAGCCTTGAGCAGGGACTGAAACCAAGATTCTCAGTAACATCCACTGAAATCTGCCTCCAGAAGGTCCCCTATATTCTGTTGTTTGATCCTGAGTACATTCCAGCTTCTCGGAATGTTGTCCCAGCAGGGAGAGAGGACAAAGGAGCAGGAGTGAGCTGCGGAAGCAGGCAGGCAGCAGCAAGGTGGAGTGAGAACCAGGCAATAGGACTGGGCCTCAGGGCAGATGGTCGCACCCTGGAAGGCAGAGTATGACAAGACTATACCAGAGAATATCTTGAATGGAAAAGCAAAAGGAAGAGGAAGAAGGAAGGTAAAGGGAAGAACAAAAAAGTATATAAAGTCTCAGTACTTATCATATGCAAAATAGAGCAACCAAAATATAACATCACAACCACGTAGGCGGCTATATATGTAAAACCACCACTCCCTCTCCCACACGCCACCCCCACCCTAATCACCTTATTATAGTTAGGGGTCCCTACTGTATTCCAGCTATACTGAGTGATAATCAAACCTGAAATCCACTGGGCTCACTGCCCTCACATTGCTGAAGTGCAAATTCTGATTTCACAGGGCCCTGCTGTTTTTAAACCCATCCTTGCTGTGAAGGGAAAAGGGAGCAACCACCCTCCCTCTGTGTTGTTTTGAGTTAGAGGGGAATGCACAGCAAGATCATGCAGCTGGAGGAGTTGGAGCTAATGCAACATCTCCTAGCTGATGAGCACGGCCCTTCCTTCCCTGGGGCACACATGTTAACAAGGTGCCTTGGTAAGGACAGGTTTAGTAGAGTCACAACCACCACCCGTCTCCAGCTCACCTTCAGACCCTGTTGCTCAATCTGGCTCCTCTCCCTAGATTCTTCTTTGATGAAGAGAAAGGAAAGCTCTCGCTCACACACAGACACACAGACCCTCCCTGCGATTCGTCCCTTTCAGGTGTGCTCTTTTCCCCACGCCCACAGAGAACCCTAGCTGCCCTGCCAATCCTTGGATCCAAGTAGATGCTGTGTGGATGGAAACTGAAGTACGGCCTTCAATTCCACATGCCAGAAAAGTTTTAACCCCAGTTCTGCTCCGATCAAAACACCTGAATGCACTTTTATTCTTTTGCTTCCACATTTCCATTTTATGAATGAGAAAACCAAGGTGTGGGAACATCAAGTAACATGTCTGATGCAAGAATGTGACAGAGCGAAGATTCACAGTGAAGTCTGCCCTACTCCATAGTCCTTTATTTTTCTCTTGGACAACCCTTGTCTTGGTATTGAGAACACGTGGAACAAATCAAGGATGCAGCCAGTAAAACTGGGACACACTGTGGTTATAAGGTCCGAAGCTTAGGATCAGAACTGAGCTTCAAGGCCAAGGCAAAGAGCACAACACCGAGGGAGGGATTGAATTCCCAGTGTTAGAGCACACAGAATTCTGCAACCATCCTTCTACCATCGGATGACGTTTAGAAGGATCATGATTTATTTTTATTATTTTTTAAGATTTTATTGATTTATTCAGGAGAGACACTGAGAGAGAGGCAGAGACACAGGCAGAGGGAGAAGCAGGCTCCCTATAGAGAGCCTGACATGGGACTCGATCCCAGGACCCCGGGATCATGACCTGAGCCCAAGGCAGACGCTCAACCACTAAGCCCCCAGGCGTCCCGAGGGATCATGATTTAGTAGCATGATAGTTACGATCTCAGCTGGCCTCCAAAGCTAGACTGTCTGAATTTGAATCATGACTCCACCACTTTCAGGCTGCGTGGCTTGGGGCAAATTACTCAATTTCTTTGTGCTTCAATTTCCTCATCTGCAAATATGGAAAAAGAGCACCTCCCTCATAGAGTTGTTTCAGAATGAATACTTGTTATAATTTGATTTTAAAAATGCCTAGTGCCAGTGCAATTCTGACATTAACTATCGACCTCACAGGCTAAGGGTGGTCTTCCACAGACACCCTTCCTGCAGACATCAGCCACAGTATCCGGGGTTCCCAAGCCACTCACCCTTCTGACCAACTGGCTACAAATTCAGGAGTTTCCGCCATTCCGTCAGGCTCAATAATTCTGTAGAGTGACTCACAAATTCAGGAAGGCACTATAGTATGATTACAGCTTTGTTATAAAGGATAACAAAGTCAGGGCGATCAAATGAAGAGAACATAGAATGAGATCCGAGGAAATCCCAAATGTAGAGCTTCTATGTCCTCCGGATACAACACCCTCCTGCAAATCCATGTGCACCTGTAACCTAGAAGCACCCATATTGGTGTCCCTGGCATGGCCAGTCCCCATCCCTAATCTGCCTTGGATCTCCCCATAATTTCATCTCGGTAGCATAAAGTCACCTGTGGTCTGAGAGGTCCACTATGAATAAATTCCAAGGGTGTAGAGGCTTTCTCCCAAGAACCAAAAACAAAGGCCAACAAAATTCTTTATTATACAACAAGCTGGTATCCAGTAAATGCTACATGAATATTAATATATACCAAGGGTTGGCAAACATTTCTGTAAAGGGCCAAACAGTAAATACTTTGGGCTTTATAGACCACAGAGTGTCTGTGACATTCTTGCCTTTTTTTTTTTTTTTTTTTTTTATAGCCCTATAAAATGTAACACTCATTCTTAGCTCAAGGACCATACAAAAACAGGTCATGGGCTGGCTCTGGCCCACTGCCATGGTTGGCTGATCCCCGATATATACCATTGTTAAGTTAATGTAGGCACTAATAAATACCATATAATAAGTACTTTTATTATCGTTGGGCTGGTGCTGTTGCGGTCATCATCATTATCATAATTATCACTGAAGCAGGGGCGGGTTTTCAAAGAACATGGCAGAGAAGATTGGGGAATTCAGTCAGCTATCTATTTCAACTGTTGGGTTCTTGTCATTGTGTGAGACTGGTGCCCTTCCAGCCACAGGAAACTCTGGGTCACGTTTTGATAGGCTGCCCCAGCTACGGTTTGGAAATAAGATGTGTAAAGAGAAATCATTTCTGTTTCATGCATTGTCTGACATTTTATTTCTTGTTCCATTGTATTGGTTCACTGAGTAACTTCATCTAAAAGGGAATGGCATTCTGCAAGGGCTGTCTGCATTGTCAAAAAATAATTTTTAAATTCTCTGATTACCACTTTGGCTGAGAGGGTCTTCTCTCCCGTCTTTATTTGTCATCTCCCAGACTGCCGTCCTTGCACTCATTGTTTCCCCCTGAAAGTATGTTCCATTCTCTACTTTGCTCAGGTGAAAAGGGGGCATGACCATAAATTAGGTGCCAGGCCCAGCATTTCACTCCTATAATTCCCAGGGCTGGAACTGGTGCGATAGGAACATTAGCGATTGCTTACCTCAAGGCTCATGTAAATTAGCATTAATAATGAAGAGGGGGAAAAGGAATGGTCTTTGAGATTCAGAGACTGCTCAAAATTTTGGCACGGGGCTTTTTGCAATATTGACTAATGAGCAAGAACTGGGGAAATCATTTTAAAGATTTAAACCACTTGTTTTTTAATTCATGTGAGCCTCGGTCTCATTTCATTCTTAAATATTTGCCCTCCTTCCCAGAAGCCAGATTTGCTTCAGGAGTGGACAAATTATGTGGCATTTGTCTAAAATGATAGGTCTAATTATGGCTCTAAAATTCTGAAATATTTTTAAGCTCCTGCTAAAAAGTCAAATGCAAATAATTCATAATGATTTTAAAATTGATTTGAGGTCCCATTCCTCTATGCTGAGCCTGGGAGGGGGAGGATCAAAAACTAAGCAAAAAGAAAAAAAAAAAAAAAAAGACTTCCTCCACTGGAGTACCTCCCGAGCTTTTTGGGAGTTGGATGAGAGTTTGAGAGAATAGACAAAGCAATACAGAGGGCAAAGGTCATTCAGTAAATGCATGCATGTAAACAGAAAATGGGTCAGTGATTCTGATTAGGCAAGAGGCTACAGACAGAACCTAAAAACAGATATTTCTGGAATCTTGATATTTTGCAAATGTAACTTTAAAATATGTCCAAGGTGGGTGTCCCTCAATCCAAAACATGTACTTTTGCAGAACTGAGAGTCACCATCCTTTTATGTCACATCATGTGATCCCTGTATCAAGAGGACATCCTATGTTAAACCTTATGTCCTTTATGTAAAGCAGATGAATGTTTTTAAATGTGCAGATTCAGCTCTATAGTTCCTGTGGTTTGTAAGAATGGCCCTCTGTGAAGAAGAGGCTGCTTAACGTGAGAAATCCTGGGCAGTTACCACGGAAGTCTTCGTAGCGGACATCATCAGGGGGATGGAGCCACGCATGGAGCTGTAGGTACGGGTGGTGGTTAAATCAGAGGCAACTAGGAGCAATGAGGCTGCCTCAGATCTCTAGGTCTTTATGCAGGCTGTTCCTTCTACCTGGAATCTGTTTTCTCTCCACTTTCCCAACTATAATATCTACATAAGCACATCCTTTAAGAATTATCTCAAGCAATACTACCCTTGCAAGGCATTCTCTGCAGCCTCCAGTTTGATCGATGTGTCCACCTCTCCTTTTTACCTTTTGGTAGCAACCAGTCCATACCTCTGTCCTAGTGCTTATCACTGTATTGGGGACATTGATTTCCTTGTCTATTTCTCCCTCCAGTCTGCTTCAGTGATTTTAACCAAATGTGCTATAGTGTCAATGCTCAACGAATGAATATTAGGTGACTGGATGAATGAATGGACTAATGAAACACTGGGTAGATGAAGGGAGACCTCTACTCCCCTCAGTAGTGGTCTGAATCCTGGTAATATGAAAATAACATTTCGGCTAATGAGGCAATGCCTATATAAGAAAAGTCTAGGTTGTATCTATTCCCAGGGGAACTGGTAACCACAGATCTGAAGTTGTGTTTTGGACAAAACGAACAGTGATATAAGAGTTTGTACACACCACTTCTCTTCCTTTATTATCTCTTGTTCAGTCCCTCTGAATTTTTTTTTTTTTTAATCATGAGGTCCTTCTTTACCCTAACAATTTATACTTCTCCTCCAGGCTTCCAGAAGAGTTTTGTTTGTATGAGTGACTATCACAATGTTGTGAAGTTGTTCTTAAAAGTTTTGGGCATGTGAATTTCTTGACCTCCTGAAGCCCATTTGCAGATTCCTAGAGTTCTAGATGTCAAATAAAGAACATTATAGTTTTAAAAAATTATTAGATTTAATGGAATCCTGTCTCACATTTAGATCTTTCATCCATTTTGAGTTTATCTTTGTATATGGTGCAAGGGAGTGGTCTAGTTTTATTCTTCTGCATGTGGATGTCCAATTTTCCCAGCACCATTTATTGAAGAGACTGTTTTTCTTCCAATGGATAGTCTTTCCACCTTTATCGAATATTAGTTGACCATAAAGTTCAGGGTCCACTTCTGGGTTCTCTATTCTGTTCCATTGATCTATGTGTCTGTTTTGTGCCAGTACCACACTGTCTTGATGACCACAGCTTTGTAGTACAACCTGAAATCTGGCATTGTGATGCCCCCAGCTATGGTTTTCTTTTTTAAAATTCCCCTGGCTATTTGGGGTCTTTTCTGATTCCACACAAATCTTAAAATAATTTGTTCTAACTCTCCATGGTATTTTGATAGGGATTGCATTAAACGTGTAAATTGCCCTGGGTAACATTGATATTTTCACAATATTAATTCTGCCAATCCATGAGCATGGAATATAAAAAAATAAATAAATAAAAACAAAAAAATAAAATAAATTATTAGATTTTTTCTACAGATTTAAAACTATATAATTTTGTATATTTTAATGTGTGTATATACACGTGTGTATTTATGTGTACATACATATACATATATGTGTGTATATATTATACATATATATATATCAGTATTTCATGATCAGAGAAGATCAGTACCTAGTTGCTGAGATAGAAGTATAGCAACAATTATCTAGTGGTGGAAGGTGATGGGGTCAATCTTAGAGATAACTTAAATGTTAAATCTGGGCTGATCACATAATTGAATGAATCCTGGATGTGGGTGGGTAGCTGGGTACTTGGAAGCATTTTCTGAATTCCTCTTTCTACAAAAAGAAAAGTAAAAACTGATAGCAGGTGTTTGTACAAATCTAGGTTTTATGGATATTGAATGGTGGGAGAGTTTTCTTAAATCAATTTAATACCAACACTTGTTTTCACTGAGCCTCAGTTATCTACAAAATGGGAACAAATTCCTTTGCCTTGAATACATAATAGATCTATGGTGAGATCCAGGAATAAATGTGAAATCGTTTTGTAAGCTGCTAGATGCTACCAAGGTTGGCAGCATTATTAGCATCCGTTCCTATTCTCTGCCAAGGAAACCATAACTGAAATCGTGTCCATGTAATAATGGATGCCAGGGGGCTCCCAAACAATATTGTTCCCAACACTGGACAAGTCATACAGGGCATTGTGATAAAATTAATGAATCACCAACATAGAATGAAATACTTATAAAGGTAGTGATAGAGATACCTACTTTTCATTATTTTGGTGAGATAGAGACCAGAGGAATTAAGCCTGCTTACAACTCCTGCTTCTTGGTCCCTAAGACACTGAGTAGCTTTGTTATGAGCAGTTTCCACAGCAGGAGGAAATCTAATTGAAAAACCTGGAGAAAATCCTCCAAGTTTCCAATCTCTAAACTGGGAAAGTAGGAAGAGGTCCTAAAACACCAGTGAGATTCTGATTAAGGTTATGGATGGTTTCCACCCCCTCTATGGGTTATGCACCCAATTCCACCATTGGGAAGGTCCCTCCACCAACTACCGATGCTCTGACACCAGCTGGGTGTCCTAGCACTATCTACCTGGAGACAGCATCTGGACCCACAGGTTAAAGGGTCAGTTCTCTAAGACTGTGACTCTTCCCACCACACTTCAGATGTCAACTGCAAGTTCAGGCTGTCGCTTAAGCTTCTTCCTGACTGGCGATGGCTCACAAGTTTCAGTGACCTCCTCTTTGGGTTTAATTTACTAGATCAGCTCACAGAACCCAGAAAAAAAACGTTTTACTTACTAGATTACTGGATTATTATTAAAAGGATGTAACTCGGAAACAGCCAGATGGAAGAGAGGCATGGGGTAGGGGGAAATATTGTGGAGCTTCCATGCCCTGAGTGAACCACTCTCCCCAAATCTCTGCATGTTCACCAACCTACATGCTCTCAGAACCCCATTCTTTTGGATTTTTATGGAGGCTACACTACCTAGTCAGGATTGATCAAATCATCAGCCTTTGGTGACTAAATCTCCAGTTCCTCTCCCCTCCCCAGAGGTCAGGGATTGAGGCTAAAAGCTCCGACCCGCTAATCACCTGGTTGGTTCCCCTGACAACCAACTCCCATCCTCAGGTGCTTCTCAAAAGTCACCTCACTAACATAGCAAGAAACACCTTGGTCACACTCATCCATTAGTAAATCCCAAGGGTTTTAGGAGTTCTGTGCCAGAAACGGGGACAAAGACCAAATAGTGTTTCTTATTATGAATCACAATATCATACCCTCTAAAAGAATCATCATATGCATGCCTCTTTCATATATTTTCAGGCATCTGTGGATTCCTTAGAGTCTTTGGAACCCAGATTAACAGCCTTCAAGTTCTATTATAACCAGAGTTTTCACTTATGGTGAATGAAAGCCACACTATATGGAGTCTGATATATAATACTAACATATTACACTATACCATGCATTATATCTCATGTAATCCTCACAACAGCCCTAACTGGTAGGTCCTATTATTCCCTCAAATGCAAAGGAGGATATTGAAACTAAAAGAAGTACAATGATTTATCTGAGATCACAGTGTAGAGAGGTGGGAATTGAACTAGAACTACCTGTTTCCAAAGTGAACAAGGAAGAGCTGAGATATTTTAGAAATCCATGTTGCTACTATACAGAGTGAGTATAACTCACTCCTCCTGCCATGAGGAGTGAACAGTGGGAGAGGAAGCCAGAGGCCTGAGCTCTGCCCCTATTCTCTGTTCCCTCAACCATGGAAAGAGCTTGGGAACACAAGTGGCTTCATTAACTGTGTCTCCCTGGGGATGTGTGACAGCCCGTAGGGTTGTGACTGTGGGTTGAGAGCAACAAAGGAGTCGACCTCCGAATGTGGAGGGGGCATCCCCTGGGTCTCTGAGGGGCCTGCAGGTTGCAGGTGGCACTAATTTCACAGGAAAGAAAGGTGTTTGCCAAAGGAAGGACAGATGGTTCCAGTCACCAGTTATTTATTTCTATAATTAGCTGCATGCTGTGATCTCAGATCATGGAGAAATTACTACTTTCTATGGAATTCCTCCCATGATTAGGGAAGAAATGGGAATTGGAAGCCAAGGAGAGGATATATGCGGCATGGCACATCCCTAAATCTCTGGGCTTGCAGCTAGCTGTGCTGGGAAGGAGGGTGTGGCCTGGAGTAATAATCTGAATCATCCAAAATGATTGAGTTTTAAGTACGAGTCTATCACGATTATGTGTTTTCACATAGAATTTATCCTTTCCAAGTTTCCTGTTCTTCATCCAGTAGAGAGGGATATTTTGAGAAGGAAATTTGACCACAGATGCAATAGACTCCTGTTGACTTATATGATTGGGCCCAAGAAACACATTAAGACTCCTCCTCTCCCTCCACCCCCGCAAAAGATACCTAAATCCAGTATATCAGACAAACAAGATATGAATCTCAATCAAGACACCCTACCTACTAGCTAACTAGCTGTGAACAAGGGACTTTAAATCTCAGATGCTCACTTTCTCCATAAATGGAAAAACTCCAGCCGCCTCGCAGAGGTGTTGTGAGAAATGAATGCGAATATACATGAAATATTCCTAAATCAGTGATTGCTGTAAAGTGGGTACTTGATAAATGGGCACTAATTATTTTAATTTAGCAGAGAAGACAGAGACCTAAAAACAAAAATATTAATCTTCTGTGACACAGAGTAAGTCCCATGCTAAACTGAACTAGAGGTGGTCATCAAGATCACTGAGGGTAAGGAAGGAACCCTTACTACTGAGAGCATTCTCTGGTCCACTTTTTTTTTTTTTTAATTTTTTTAAATTTTTTTCTCTGGTCCACTTTGAACAGCTCTTGTTCTCTAGAAATTCTCTTGCAATGATGCGGATTTCCTTGACCAGCCTTGTGGATTGAAGCTCTGACCCCAACTGTCACCCCTTTCAGTATGATCTGGCCTCGCATCTTGCTCTAGAAGTAGGATTAGAATTGAGAACAAATGAGTGTCTCTACTTCCGATGTGCTGCTCAGAGTTAGCGCCTCACACATCATCAAATAACAGGGTTTGGACATAAATTGAATAAAAAAGAACCACCCTTTTTATGTAAGCCAAGAAAGAGAAACAGACTTGCAAGACAGCAAGCTCCTGTCTGCCCACTTATCTGTGTATCTTAATTGATATTTTCAAGTCAGTTTTCCTCTAAAGAGCTTCGGGCACTCCGCATGTATTTGTCACAAAACCTCCCAATGGCTGTGGTGCAAGAAAATAGTCCCAGTAATAGCACCTTATTTACGTATTTCACCAGGCCATGTATATTTTGTTGCTCAAATCACAACCACCCAACAAAGTGGGTGTAGGTAGAGTGAGAAGAAAATTAGGATAATATAGATTATACCTCAAACTCACTGCAACTACGATCTGGCTATCCTCCTCCCACAAAAATCTGATGACCCCTACCCTCAGTTAATGGAATTCTCATCTATACAGTTGGGCAAGCAACACATTTACAGTCTTGCCTAATACCTATGTTCCCACCAATAATCCCCCGGGTGCAGTTTGTAGAGTGCATTAGAGGGAGGACAAAGTAAACGGTGCTGGTGTGGAGATAAAATAGAAGGATACTGCAAACGTCTCAACAAAGTTTAGTAGTGAGTTGGCTTTAGGATATTAGTGATGGGCATGAAGAGAAACAGAGTCGAGAGACGTTTACAGAGTTACATGGTTTTGCACAAAGTCCCAAAGCTAGCACATGACCGAACTAGGGACCTAACCTTAGTCCTTGGAACCTAATTCCAGGACAATTTCTTCTCTCTTGCTGTTCTAAGGCATGTTTTTTAAGAGGAGGACTAGGTCAACTGGAGAGTTTGATTTTCAGGTGTTTTATATGTAAAATGGAACTAATAATGCTATCTAAACTCATACGGTCATTGTGAGGATTAAATTAGGTTACATATAGAATGTTTACACTTTGTCAGCCTATAATGAAAGCTCAAGAAGGGTAGGCACGCAAGTATATCTATGCTTCCGTATCTTGCAAAAATAATTATTAATGTACATTAAAAAGACAAAGCAACACGAGGAAAATTAGCACTCTAATATTCCTACCGCCTTCTGCATCTGCCCTATGCTTTCTCATTTTACAGAAGCCAGGACCCAATCAATCTGAGTCTCCCATCACTGCCTCCCACCTAACACAGAGAAGAGGTTGTGAAAGGGCTTTCACTCTGTCCAGTCCTCGGTGTGTATGTGTGTTTCAAATTAATTTTGTGAGACAAGCAGAAGCTGCTGCCTTGATTTGTCCTTGGAAAGAGCTCTGCTTTCCTTGATTGAAGATGTATTTTTACAGCGTAAATGTGCAGGTCAGAGTAATTTTTTGACAGGTAAAATACTTAGCTGTGACTGACCATGAATCTTCCCACCCCCCCTACATCCCCTTCCCTTGTCCTGCTAATATCTGTCTCTTCATCTAACTGAAGCCTCATATCTGTCTGTCATGGCCTCTCACTGACTGGCGAGCACCCTCTGTGCGCCTCCTCTCTGCACCTTCTCTGATGCTTATCCTGCTGAATGTGGAGTCTGGCTTTTGAATGTACTCTCAGGCCTTGACCTCTTAAATCCCTGCTTCTTAAATCAAGATATGAGTAACTGCTGGGAGATTTAGGGAGGTGGTGTCACAGCGGGGATTGAAATCCCAGGACACTTTACCAACATGTCACATAACTTTAATGGAATAGTATTTAACTTAAAACATGTACATATCTTTTTTTTAATGCAATAAATTCAAGCAAAATGCTAGATCTACCATTTACCAGTTTTGTGACCTTGAGATATTCCTTACCAATGCAACTGCAATCTTATTCTGTAAAATATCACCTAGAAATAAATAAAATAAATGTGTGTAGCACTGATCATCACTGACTTGCTTAATAAACACTGGCTTTTCACGTTAAAAAAAATCCAAGTTACAGATGAATAAACTGAGATTCAGAGACAATTATTTGCTCAAAATCAGAACTGACAATGATGACCTGAGACTTGAGCCTTAGACTGGCTGGTCTAATTCCCAAATCCACAGCCCAGACCAATTCAAAGCTATGCTTGGGTTGTATACACTTTGGGCTATGCCCAAGAACCCCACATGACTATGATTCACTCCTGTTGCCTTTAAGTCTATGTGGTCAAGATCTGATCTTAGTGTCTTGCTTTCTGTTTTCTTGCATGGAAGATTTTGAGTTGGTAAAACCAACCAGCCATTCAACAAATGCTCTGTCAATCTAGAGCATTCCGGAACATGGCTTTTGCAAATCTAACCCCTCCAAGCTTTAGTCCCACTCCCTTTCCTCTTCCCCTTCTTGTTCAGTACTCTCTTTGTAAGTTCCACCCCATCCCTTTATATTACCATGTTCAGTTTCCTTGTTTATTCCTCTGATAAAAACGAAAAACAAAACAAAACAACAAACAAACAAAAAATATGTCCAGCTTCATCTCCTGCTGGAGGCTCCCATCCTATTTTTTTCTGGAACGCTCTGGATGACACCACTTCTTCTGTTTCTCTAGCAAAAACCCTGACACTTCCTATTTTACCACAATACTTCCTCTAGAAAGCCTTCTGTGATTTGTCCCTGCATCCCCACTACAACCAACAGAGGCAGGGCAGAGCGAGGTTTAGTGCCTCTCTGTGCTCTTATATCCCACTGACTCCCTTAATTCCAGCAATTCTCCCTTAGTATTATATTTGACTACCAGTCTTTATCCCCAACCAGCTTCTTGAGTCCCATGATCGCATCTTGTTCACACTGGATGGTAGGCCACTATCAAAATGCCTGACATAGTGGGTGCTCAATAAATATTTCTCAATACCTGATTTAAATGTAATTACTTTGTCTGCCAAGACAGGATTAAATGTGCAAGAATTATATTAGGGGAAGCCCCTGTGAGAGAAGATGGAGTAGTAATGCAGATATGTTCAGAGAGCCCTCAGACCGAGATAAAAATCCAGGCCTGAGTGAAGGAGGGAGAAGAGGAAGTGTCCTGGATTATGTGCAGCTTAAGGGAGGTTCAGAAAAGGAGAACAATGTCTCCCAGGAGTGGGCCTGCCTTAGCAGCTCTGCCGTACTCAGTTGCTAGCTGGGAGCAATCCTAGGAGGCATGGTCAGGGCAAGAAGGCAGGGATGGATTTTAGAGCACAGCAGCTAGGGCCTCTGTCAATCACTCTCCCTGAAGGTAGAGCTCTGTGCACATTTTTGTGGTGGCCACAAATACTAAACTGAGGTTATTACCTACTTAGCCATGCTTCCCTTGATTATTCTTTTATTCATCAATATTTACTACATGGATCGTCTATACCAAGACTAATGTCATAGACATATGGATGTGAAGGAAAAAATACTTGTCCTTAAAAAGTTTATATTCTAGCAAAACACATGCACAGATCACTGCACTGCACTTGTAAGTATAGAGTAGAGATAATACAATTCTGTTGGAACACAGAGGAGAAGGTTGCTTATGGCAGATTTGTCTTTCAGGACCTTGGAGTTCTGCAGAAGGCAGATGGGAACAAAGAAGTTCTGGGCAGAGGAGTAAGTGGAACCTCAACCAGTCTAGAGGCTAAATCATGAAGTGACAATCATGGGCAGGGAGTCAGGACATACGGTCAAGGGCCAGCTTACAAAGGGACTATGCTGAGCCACACCTTGAGTTAGGGTTGTGGAGGCAGAGAGGTCACATCGACCTGAGGCATCAAGGAATTTAGACCCTAAAGAAAGAAGGAGCCAGGCTCCTGGCTCAGTAACACAGTGTCCCAAAAGTATAAGAAGCAATGATATTCCTGAGGAGGATAATGACCCTGGTCTGAGAGAAAGGAAGGAGAAATCAGAAAAGGTTTGCAGAAATAAGTAGTAAAGCCTCAGATTTTATGTTTTTATGTCCCTTTTGGAGAATTTGAAGGCTGCTATGGAGTCTTCATTTATAGAGAGGAAGAAAGGAAGGGGCTCAGAGTCCAAATATCTTTCATGGGGACCCAACAGCATTGGGCAACATTTAAATCATGCCATTCCCAGACTTAAACTCATCATGTATAGAAAGACATTCAAACTCATGATCCTGACCTTCATGGTCATATGTGACCTGCCCTTTGCCTGTCGTTCCACCTCATATCATGCAAATCTCTTCCCCAGCCACACTGAATGGCCTAGTACCTCAAACACAGTCCTGACTCTAGAAAGCTGACCATGGATGTTGCCTCTCCCTGGGATGCACCTTCTGCCCCCACCTCCCCGAACTTTGCAAGGCTGACTCCTTGGCGTTAGGACCTAAGCTTAAATGCAATCTATGACCGCACGATGGGGTGGCCACCAGTTTCTCTTCATTGTATCAGCCCAATGTATTTTACCATAGCACACATTACTACCTGGTTGCATATCTTTTTTAAAAAATTGTGTATTTGGTTATTGCCTACTCCCTCCAAATGTAATCACCTTGAAAATCTCATCTGCCTTGTTCACGGGTATATCTGCAGCATCTCAAATAGCAGGCATCAACATGTATTTTTTGAATGGATGAAGGAATAAATACAAGAAAGAATAAATGGAGAACTGTCCTCATTTCCCAGGTCCTCTGCTTTTCATGCTGTTTCTATGGGCTGCAGGGAGGAGAAAAGCAATCACCAAAGGGCACACATGCTCCTGAGAAAAAGCTCGCTTTGAAAAATGAAGTGTTCCTTGTCATTAGCTTTCAGTCAAGCATCACATCAGGGGACTTTTGCATCAGGTGCTGTGATTGGACCTTGAGGGGCCTGTGATGCGGACCTGGCCCTCCTGTGAGCTGGAACAGATGGTTCCTTCACACACATCTAAATAAAGCTGTAATGGTGTTGGCCCACAAACACAGCACAGGTGAGTCTTCCTTTACAAAAGGGAAGATGTTTCTTGGGCGTTCTGTGAAAATCAATATCTACAATGCCACTAATTTTCATTTTAGACACAGTTTATCTTCTTTTAGGGCATCTCGTCAATGGACTGCCATTCTTTCTCATCTATTCTAATACTAGCTAGTCCCCAGAATATCTCCCCTCCTCCGCCCCCACCAAGACACCCTGCACACTCTTAGCACGGTTATCATCACAGAGCATCACTCCCGTAACAGAACACCCCTCGCCCTCGATATCTGAGTAATGAGTCCCCCTCGATTATCTGATCAAGATAGAGAATCACACACATGTCTATAATTAGGCTGTGCTTTGATTAGCAAGTTGATGGCATAACCACAGCTGATGCCTTACAGCATAAGAAACATCTTGGAGAGGGAAATCTGTGGATTGTTTAAAAAGAAAGCCTATCAAGAAAACCACAAGGTTTTGCACACACCAAACAAGGAAGATGGCAGTGCAGAAGATTATGATATACAATAATAAAAGGGAGATGGTTGTTCTCTCTCCCACTCACTCAAGTTGTAGGGATTTGGCAGAGTTCTTTGCAGCACCCCCACGGAACCAAGAACGCAGGTGAGGACCTGTTAGTATTTTCCACATTTGTTTCATTCCCTTTCTTCCTCATAGACTTGTTGGAGGAACATGTCTATATTCACAAGCATTATATCCCAATCACTAAGCACAGACAGTAGGGCTTAAAAAAAAAGTTTCTTGAAATAATAAGTAGACGAATAATGGAGGCGATGCTCTAGTGTTGACAAGAGATCAATAACACTACATCAAGGAACAGAACATGGAGGGCAGTTGGGGAAGAAGCAACTAAGAGATGCCCACTTTTCCCAGCACTGGGCATGCCATGAAGGCCTTTCAAAGATAAGACACAGGGACACAGAGAATCCTTGGTTTTATGTTGCACTAGTTGGAAATGTCCTTTATGTATTTTGTCTATTTGTTGTTTGTAAGGTCTGGATTTTCTAAAGACCTTCATGGTTCTCCAAGTTTATATATAGCCCAGTGCTACAGAACAACGCATGGAGGTGAGCAGGCTTTGAGCATGAGGACTGAGACATTATTTCGTGGCAAATCCCAAATTTAGGAAGCTTGTGGATAAATACAGACCCACACACGAGAAAGGTTACAGAGCAACTGCTCTATGAAGTCCCTATTTTATGCCGTGCCCTGAAGAATCGGTTACATCCATCAATCTCAGGCAATCCTCACAGTAAATTGGAGAAGTAGGTTTTTTTTTTTTTTCAAAAGAAGAATTTGGACTTCAGAGAAGTAAAATAGCTCTCCCATAAATAGCACATACAAGTTAGACCTGAGACAAAATCCAGGTTTCGTTTTTCCAGAGAAGTACTATTTTCCTTCTCAATGGTATCCCTAAAATATATTAGAAGTGGATTATAATCTTCCCTTCATATACTCATGTAAATCTTTCATGGCTTTTACTGGCCCTGATTTTTGTGTTTCCCAAAGCACATCCAAAGACACCTGGAAACAAGGATGGCAAATACCTTGTACATGTGCCATTTCTCCTACCTGTATGGGAGATACCACCAATTATGGAGTTAGAGTTTTTCCCACCGCATTCAGATGCAGCCTCAGAATCCTTCGCCATGCACAGAGCTCCAAATTCAGTAACAATTAAGACTCTGCACAAAATGTGTTGTCCTTGTGTAGATACTCCGGAGGAGACTGAGTGCATTAGGAAAGGGATCAGATCGGAACTTAGAAAGCCTACACTTCACCAGACCACACCTTTCTTTTTTTTTTCTTTTTTTAAAGATTTTATTTATTTATTCATGAGAGAGAGAGAGAGAGAGAGAGAGAGAGGCAGAGGGAGAAGCAAGCTCCACGCAGGGAGCCCAACCTGACTTTCGACAAGCCAATTTTCTCTGAACCCCAATTTCCCCACTTTTAAAAGGAAAGTTTTAGACTAAATTAACTCTAAGTTCTCTTTCCCACTACCACTGTGGAAGTGACAGAGGTACTTATAACAATTTACTGGTCTTTGGGGATCCCCGGGTGGCTCAGTGGGTTAGCACCTGCCTTCGGCCCAGGGTGTGATCCTGGGGTCCCAGGATCGAGTCCCACGTCGGGCTCCCTGCACGGAGCCTGCTTCTCCCTCTACCTGTGTCTCTGCCTCTCTGTGTCTCTCATGAATAGATAAATAAAATCTTTAAAAAAAATGTACTAGTTTTCTACATATCAAAAGTTTAGCTAAACTGATAAATTAATTACTGCCAAGGTTTTAACAAGTCCCTTTATGTGTTCACCCTATTAGGTAATGATCTTACCTTTTAAAAAAGTTTTCACAGATAAAATGCTTATACCCAAAAGATGGACTCTGACGATGGAATTTCACAGTTTGTGGAGAGTGATGCTCTGTAAGCAAGGGCACACGGTTCTTTAATCTCTTCTTTCAAATTACTGAGAAGAGGGAGGGTTTCTGGAAAGGAGGAGTTCCAGTTCCTTATCATGTTTCATAATGTAAGCAATGATGAAATGCATTCTGTTGACATTGATGGACAGAGTTTTGGCTCCAAAAATCTCTTATACCAAGACTAAGGTGACTTTTTATGCACAGATAAGGACAGAGATCACTTAAGGAGGGCCCTGTGAGCAGAGATAAATAGTATTAGCAGGCCTTAACCATACTTCTAAGTCCAAGTCCCAGGACTAGCATACTCCTCCCCTTTTAGAGTCCTCAACTATAGCATGTCCCTGGGGAGACAGTTGGCTACTTCCAGACCTGCACATCCAATAGAGCTGCCAGGGGACACATGTGGCTATTTAAATTTAATGAAAACTTTAAATATTTTTAAAAAAATAAAACTTCAAAAATTTAGTTCCCAAATCACTCTAGCTGTATTGCAAGTGCTCAGTAGCCAGTGGCTAGTGTCCACCTTTTTGGCTGGCACAGATAAAGAAAAATTTCATCAGTACAGAAAGTTCTATTGGGCAGTGCTGTTCTACATAAAGATGTAGATACTCTACATCTACATTTGTGATACTCTGTAACATGAAAATTCTTTTTTAAAAAAATTATTTTATTTATTCATGAGATACAGAGAGAGAGAGACAGAGAGACAGAGACAGAGACAAAGGAAGAGGGAGAAGCAGGCTCCCCACAGGGAGCCCGATGTGGGCCTCAATCCCAGGACCCCAGGATCATGACCTGAGCCAAAGGCAGATACTCAACCACTGAGCTACCCAAGTTCCCCTAGAACATGAAAATTCTGACAGTGCCTTTTGTGTTGGCAATACAAGAGGTTTTCTTCCTCTCTAAGCTCTTGCTTTTCAGTGCTAGTGAAGCATTGTATGGGGTGTCTAGTATGGAGGCGTATGTTTTTGTTCCACTTCACCTTGCTCATTCTCAAAGTAAACAGTATACAGAGAACCAGAGGAAGCCCTAAATATTTCACTTGTATATCAATCTTAAAAATGATGCCCTTGTTCTGATCCTTATATGGTCCTGAATGACACTGTTGCTTAGTTGTGCTTCTAATGCCATTAATTATTTCTATCAATTATCAATAAATGCCCTTAAGCTCACAAAACATTTTAAATGAACTCATTATGCAAAGTCTTTAGGGTGCCAATAAACTCACATTTCCCACTAACCTAGTTATAAGTTTATCTCATTTCTTTAGGAATGTTTTGATCTCGAAAGATATTTTCTTCCCCCCACACCCTCACAGGTTTTCTACTAGTGAAATACTGTGGCCACATTACCCTCCCATCCAAATCTCATTTATATTTTCACCCTGGGCCATTTTTCACTCCATTGAGTTCATTCAGAAAGGTCTCCCATTTTTCAGGAAAAGTTGTTAATAATGAAACTGGGAATTGGTTTTGGCAAACATATTCTGGGTACCGTACTTGATCAATAGAATCAAAGATTCTTCAATTAACATTTCTTTTCTCTAGCACATTATAGTAGAAGAGAACAAAAATTGCAGTATTGTTACCCATAAAATGTTTTACTGGCAGATCAGCCTCCTAGTTTTCTCTACACAGTCCTCACCTGGCTACCTATGTACCTACCTACCTGATGTAGGTGTTTCTAAGATCCCATATAAGTCCCCCAAAAAGGGCTAAAAGGGACTCAAATTCAAAAGAAGCACTGAATTTTGTCTAGTATTAGCTAGGATGCACACAATGTGAAGGTCTAGATGGAACTACTCTTGTGCCCATTAACTGCTCAGATTTCAAGAATTTCATAGTTGCTGGTGAGTTTCTACACTTCATTACCAGTATCCATATAGGAGAGAAGTGGGGTGAACTGCAGCAATGATTTTCGATTTACTCCAGGGGCAGCCTCGCATAGTAATTAAAAGCTTGGACTTCTGGCCTTTAAATTCCAGCCCTGTTCATATACAGTATATGATCTTGAAGGAGTTTAAGAAACTCCCACAGTTCCCTCATCAGCAAATGGGGAGGATATTAATAGAACTTATCACATTGGGTTAGAAAGATCAAATGAGTTAATACACACAAACTACTTAGAAAAGTTCCTGGTACTTGGTAAATCATCAATATGATTAGCTATGATTATATTACTTAGAATCTGAGGACTCCAGGAAATAACCTCAGGGAGAGAGGGGAAGATTCGTTGATTCACACCCTCACCCCCCAAATTTAAATTATTCCACAATTGCAGAGATAATAGAAAAATTCTGACATTAGAATTGACTGAACTAGTATAGATCTTCCTTTCCATTATGAAAGTACTAAAAAAAAAAAGGCATAACAAATAATGATTTTAAACATTAAGCACAATTTCAATGAGGGACATGTGGACAAGGTAGGGAGAAGAGAGAAATACTTAGGTGGCAGATACGAAGAAATAACTTAAATCCAATGAAGTAAACAAGAAAATCCAATTTCCCTAGGGTGGTGTTAAATATGCAGATGCAGGTTCTAAAGACTGGCGATCAGGGTTTACTTCCAATTGGAGCAGAAGTAGCAGTTTTGTGAAATTCCAAAAAGTACCAGAAAGTAAACTGGGACATTCCATAACTATGAAGCCTGCAAAGAGCTTCTACTTACTGTTGAAAGGGGATCAAGAGGAATCCACCTACCAGAGTCTAAGAATCAGGAGGAAATTCACTAGGGTCCTATATGGGTAGAGAAAATCTGCAATTAATCAAAATTTCAGATCAAGGTCACATGTGGACATAGAGTCTGAATTCACAGTGTCCGTATCACATTGAAATCTCAAGATCAGAAATTAATACTTAAAAAACAACTGGTTGAGGATCAGTAAATCCTCTGATCCATAGCCAAATGTAAGACCACTTTACAAAAACACTTTCACAACCAAGGCACCTGCGCTTTCATGGTACATGAGCTTTCAACAACATTTTGCTGAAGATGAGTTCAAGTAACAAAGAAAACCCTAGTCCATCCTTCTGAAGGGAGAGTAAGAAAACAAAACTAAGAGAATTAGAAAACCATGAAATTGAGATAATAGAAAAATCTGGGGATGACTATAAAATAAGCATAATTAAAATGAACAGAGGTAACAATAGAAACCATAACAGATTCTACAGAAGAAAAATTGAGGGGCACCTGGGGGGCTCAGTCACTTAAGTTCTGCCTTCAGCTCAAATCATGATCTCAGGGTCTGGGATGGAGCCTTGCTTCAGCTCCCTGCTCAGTGCAGAGCCTGCCTCTTGCTCTCCCTCTGGCTCACCCTCACTCATGCTCTCAAATAAATAAAAATCTTCGAAAAAAAGAGGAAAAATTTGTCTGACAAATCTATCTCAAACAGAAAAAGATCCAGTCACAAAATTATGAAAGCAATATACAGAAAATTATAAACTTGTTAAAAAGGTTTAAGTGGGGGCAGCCTGGGTGGCTCAACAGTTTGGCATCACCTTCAGCCCAGGGAGTGATCCTGGAGACCCGGGATCGAGTCCCATGTTGGGCTCCCTGCATGGAGCCTGCTTTTTCCTCTCTCTCTCTCTCTCTCTCTCTCTCTCTCATGAATAAATAAATAAAATCTAAAAAAAAAAAAAAAAAAAAAAGGTTTAGTGGGAGGAGAGACAGAGAGGGAGAGAAAGACAGAGAGAATCCCAAGCAGGCTCCACACTCAGCGAGGAGCCTGACATGGGGCTCAATCTCACAATCCTGAGATCATGACCTGAGCCAAAACCAAGAGTCAGATGCTTAATGGACTAAGCCACCCAGGTTCCCCTAAATTTGCTCAAAATTTAAAATTTATTTCAACTTGAAAATGTAAAGAATGACAACTTTTAGCATGTAAACTGCTTTAAGCCTATTTTCCTCTCCACTGGTAAAAATGTTGCATGCATGTATGTGTATACACATATGTATATACGTATCTATACGTATGTCGGGTAGCTTTAGAAGTAATTCTATAATTAAGGTATTATCTATACTTAAAACTTTTAACAGCAGTTGATAGATCTGATAGTTGCTTATACATTTTGGTCATTTGTCTAAAACCTTACAACATTTATTTGGATTTTCTTCTATCAATAAATCCTTTCCTTTTCTTGGCATCACAAATAATACCACAAAGACGATGTATGCCTGTGCATATTTTGTGCGGGTGTATTCTTTGCTGGAGGCGAGAATTCTGCAAGTAGAATTGTGTCAAAAATTACACACATTTAAATTTTTGGTAAACATTTACAAACTGGCCTAAGAAAGAAAGAAAAAGAAAGAAAGAAAGAAAGAAAGAAAGAAAGAAAGAAAGAAAGAAAGAAAGAAAGACCACTCAGCCTACTTAAAGAAGCTCTAATCATACCAGTCTTATATTGCTGGATTATGAAATTTTTTGTTTAAATAAATAAAAATCCTGGGGCCCCAAATAACTTGAAAAGGTACCAAGCAATCGAATTTGAGGTCTCTTCCAACTTTGACAGAGTGGACATAGCTGAAGAATGGGGCCAGAAACTCACTCTTTTCTTTGCAGCTCCATGGGATATCCGTGGCTTAAAAACCACAAGGGTGTTTTATGATCTACAGCTTATTCCATGAGACTCATATCTTAGAGCTTGGTACAACCTCCTTCAGTAAGCTCCAGAGGGCTTGCTCCCCCCCCCCCCATCACCAGCAATACACTTTGAGTCTTGCACCTGCATCTCCTTTTCTGGACACTGGAGACTCCTGCTTGGCCATTGTGGGTGGCTTCAAACATGTTAAAGCCAGCCAATATCCCTCTAAGGAGCAGTTCATCTGAGAGTGATTCAGAAACCAATAAAGATGGCAAATCACTTTATGGAAATCAGCTTTTAATTATTCATTGGCAATTTGACTGCAATCCGGCAGGTGTCCTGATAGGATGAGGATGACTTGATAAGTAGATTTTTTTCTTTCCTCTGTAAAACACATTCATTCTACACATCTCTCCCAAAATCCACCTGAAATTTTCCAACTCGAAGAGGCCATGGGAAAGAACCAGTCCATTGCCTCCAGAATGAGTAATCTCAGTAAAGATATTATTCATTTACTGAATGATTCTTACCCTATGCTAATAAATGATTTATGGAAGAGACAAGAAAAAGGAATGGTTTAAAGAGGAACAATATAAAATAATCTGATGTAACATCATTCTTTTTTTTTTTTTTTAACCTTTCCTCTTCCACCCATTTCCTCCAAGGCAGGCAGTGTGGTATTATGGGGAAAAAATGAATTTTGAATGGGTAGACCTGGGCTCACACTAAAATGCCCCCAGTTATTGGCTGTATGATCCCAACAAATCCATTAACCTCTCTGTGCCTCTATTATGAGGGTATTAAAACACTGGATGAAGAATGAAAATATAATGTGTGTGCCTGGAAAATTGTCGTTTTTTATAAATGACAGAGGATATGATCATTATGCAGCAAACTGTTCTTTGAAGTGTCTTGGAAGGCTAATCTACAGCTAGCTGGGGCCTGAGGCCATATAACAGTTTACAAACTGTCTACAGGCCCATTTACATCTGATTTCATCCGGGAGGTGAGGAGTGCTGAATTCAGAAACTGCTCAGTCATCTTTTCAAACTCCCCCTAGTAGCAAAAGGCACCTTAAACGAATGGCCTATACATTCAAGCTTTGAGGATAGAATGGAGCCTCCCCCTTTCCCTTTAACTCTATCATTAGGGCCATGGCCATGAAGAGAATAAAATAGGATACAGGGGAAATCTTTCTTCAGCTCTGATTTACTCTTCAGATATAACAGTGGCATCCTTGGAATTTACACTTGGAAAAGATGTGATTATTACTCATTGTTGAGTGTCCATACATGAGAATATGAACAAAGAAGGTCTTCATAATCTAACCCCTAGCTTAATATGTTGGTTTCAATTCATTCCCTAATTTAACTCCTCAAGACCCACTAGCAAAAGTCCAGTTCATTCCTGTGATGCTTTCCCCTCTCCCATCATGTCCTTTTCCTCCACCCACCCTCTCAGTGCTCCTGGTTCTTTTTCAGAGAGTGCAAATTGTTTTGTGAAAATCTAAAAGGAGACAGAATAGAAAAAAACAGTTTGGTCATTTCGGTTTATGAAACATTCCACACTTATTTTTGTTCATGATCTAACCCCTTCTTACCTCTCTAGCCCAATCTTTCACCATTATTTTACTCAGGCCATTTGCTTTGTGAGGATGGAAAGGGTTCCCGGTCTATCAAAAGTTATATTATTATGGATCTCTTCCAAGTTCTAGAGAGTAGACAGGCAATAAACTCCACTCCAGGAGTTGAATCTCATGCAGGACTGGGTCGGTGCTAAGTGCAAAGTCTGAAGGGGGAAAGCATCTAAATAAGGACCAGAAATCAGAGAGAAGAAAAGGCAACATCCATCTCTGAGAGAAGAAGAACCTATGAGGACTATGCACTGTCTTGTAAGGCCGATGCGCCTGCGTACCCTACATGGGGAACGAGGACTGGGACTGTGAATATGTGCTTTCCTTTGGCTCTTCCCATATCTGGAACCCACTCCCTCTTTTCCTTGGAGAAAATAAAAGGGCCTGAAATTTTCATAGAGAAGTGGAGGGTGGGTGGAGGGTAGCCTGTCTCTATTAGAAGGAGATAATAAGAGAGAAGAAGTAATGAGAAAGGCAGAGAAAAGGAGGCAGAGAAAAATTAAAAAAAAAAAAATAAATAAATAAAAATAAAAAAGAGAGAGAAAGAGCCAGGGAGAAATGAAAACAGGAAATTGGGAGAAGAGATGCGGAAAGAAATACAATGAGAAAGGGAGAGAGGAATCACGAGAGGCAGATAGAATAAAACAAAACCACGCAAAAAGAATCATTTAGATTCTTGGGCCAGATGGTAAGTGCACCAGCAAAGGATCAAGGAAAATCATACTGTGTCAAAGTCAACATCAGATTAAATTAGAAAATTTTGGAGGAAATCATGGTAAAATTAAGTCTAGAAGAATAGAAAGAGGAGGGACAAGAAGGGGAGGCCCCAGACAGCTGGTAACTGAGGCAGAGCGGACAACGAGGGATTGAGGAAAACAACGACAACAAAAAGTCAAATGTAGGCCCTAGAGGGTCTTGGGGTTTAGCAACAGCCCACAAGAGGTCAAGAGGAAGGAGACTCAGACTCTGATGTCAGTCCTCTCATCCATGATCAGTTTGACCTGAGCAAGTTGAATCAACCCTAGGGACCTCTGTGTTTTTATCTGTGAAATGTGATGGATGGTCTAGGTGGACTGCGAGGCCCCCCTAACTCAGAGATGGGTTTGAAATCTCAAAGCTGAGGCCAAAGATACAAGATGGATGGAAAGTCAGGATGACCTTGTAGACAGCCTGATAAGCTGAGTTGTGACAAGATCCCTTGTGTGTGGAAAACCCTCATCACAGGGGACCTCAAGGACAAGTTGACAGTGACCTAGTGGAAAGGATGGTGGACTGACTGGATTGGTCTCTGCCAGAAACTGCGTGGCTTTGGGCAGTCTCTTGACTTGCCGTGGGCTCTGTTTTCTATGTGCCCTGTGCATGTGGGTTTGTGTGTTTAGTGTGGGGAGCTGGGGAGATGGGAGGTAGAGGGATTGGACCACATCCTAAGTAGCCTTCTCAAGTGCATGCCAGGGACAAAGCAGCCAGGAGAGCGGCCAGGTGTGTACTGTGGGGAACCAGGACGGGGAATGGCTGGAAACTGACTTCAACTACTCGTACGTGTGAGTATGAAAGTCAAACATTACCAGATCTAATGTTTTCAAGAGAAGTCTGAGTTTCTGGAATATGCCAAACGTAACGGCCAAACAAAACCCAAGCGAAGATTTCAGTCTCACGAAATATGAATGGCGCCACCAGGTTGCATGCAGCACGCAACATCTGGAATAAACACTCTTTTTAAGGGCTGTTGTACGTGCTCCAAGTTCCATGAGTCTATCACATAAGGAAGAAAGTTCTGAGATGTGAAAATGAAAAATCAGGGCTAAATGACAGGAGGAGTGAATCAGAAAAGATGCTTAATGCCATTTTCTCTTCTATTCTTTGCTTCTGTTCCCATGATTAATTGGTTTAATCCTCCCATTTCAGTCCAAAGCTCCCAGAAGCAGTGCCTCTTCCATGCTGCTCACGTCTCCTCCTTATTTTCTCTACTATCCTTGTCTCTGTCCTTTCCCTCCGACAACCTCTCTCTCTTTCCATTTTAAAAATCCATCCTTGTTCCTTATCCCTAGTCTTTCTCTCTCTCTGCTGTCTCCATCCCCCTGCTCCTGTCCTCGCTCCCCATGACTCAGAGCCCTCGGGTAGCACCAGCCCCTGGTATCTGAAGGCAAGTGAAATTCTACTATCCCGGAAGTTAAAAGTATTTCTGTGGTGGGATCTTTAATCATTTGAATCCCTGATAGGGATAGTTCTTTTTGTGTCTCCCGGCAATAAATCCAGGCAGTATCTAATCTCTGATCTTAGAGAGAGGAGAATTAACCAGCTGAGTGTGACTAGAAACGAAACCCACAGAGAAGGGAGTGAAAAAGAGACCACTTTATCTATGTGTGCGCACAGCATAGTAACGTGGAATCCGTGGGCAAGGGACAAAGCCCTATGCTTGGGCACTCTTTCCTCGTCAGTCTACGACACCTCTTAAAATGCTTGAGTTCTCCCTTCTTCTAAAAGCATATGTTGCCTCCATCATTCTTACTGTACCTCTAAGAAACCCCCTGGCTAAACCCCCTCTACTTACTTAGATGGCCTTAGTCCTTTCTTTCCTTGTTTTCTCTCTCTAGCCTGTTTCTCTCTCCAAAGGTTCTGTTTTTGTTTCCCCACCAGATCATACACAGTATCTGTCTCACTCGACACCGTAACTTCCTTGTTTTGCTGCATGTCTGGCATGAAGTGGGTACTTACCGGTCTGCCTGAAATATCTCCCCATCTCTCTCTCTCTCTCACTCTCTCTCTCTGTCACACACACACACACACACACACACACACACACACAATACGCTGACGCCCTTCTCACCTCACTCACTCTGAGTGGTGCTTATAGCTTCCCAGGGTCAAGCAGGACTCCACTGACGATGCCCTGCCTACGGTACCTGGCCCATCCCTACTAGGCCCTTTAAGGGTAGAGGCCAAGTGCTCTATTTCCTCTGCTGCACCAAACACGCCTGGATTCATGGCAGAGACTTCATTTTATACCCGATTTCTTAGGAGTGAAATGACTTGACTTCTTACATAGGCTGTGCCTCTCCTCATCTGCGTGAACTTGGCCAACATACCTGAACTTTCTGAGACGCAGTTTTCCCATCTCTAACATGAGGACTTCATGATCTCTCAAGTCCACTGTCTTACTTTTAAAATATAATTTTAGTGTGATTTTATGATTCTGCTTGAATACTTTTCTTGTCTAAGTTTTAGAGAATTCCTCCTAGTAAATAAAAGCAACAAGAACATGTGGCTCCGCTTCATTGCTCAAGAGGGCATCCTGCTTGGGACCGGGAGGAGAAGAGAAAACAAAGTTAAATACAATAGAAAAATAATTAATAAAGCAACAGCAATCCTTTATGTATTTATCCTACCGGGAAGAAATACTGCTCCAAACAGCAGAGCATGTGGGAGGAGAGGCAATGAGAGGCCATGTCTGCGGCCTCTCTCAGCGAGTCCTATTCCTTTTGTTGGGGCTCAACGTTTCTCAAATGTGAAACAAAGGTTTAAAATAAGCCATTTTTGCAATTTTCTCCAGGCTGTGACATGCTAGGATTGGACAAAAAGCAGTTTACGACTAGATGGTAAGGGTCCAAACTGGAGAAGAATTAAAAGTAAATTATCCTGATACATGAGCCATAAAGTACCATGTTGCAAAGGAGACTCCAAGTTGGGGCTTTACCATCCAAACACAGGTGTTCACACTTGGCCCCCACCCGGATCTGTAAAAACTCTTTTCCCATATATATACATATACTTTCTTTGGCTTGTCTTGCAGAGACTCTGACATCTTGTTTACTTCTAATACTTGAAATAAAGAATTATTTCAGATGCACATTCTCTTTGACTGTCAACACACTTAAAAGAACATGTTCAATACATCAAAGGCACCGACTAATTTCAGAAAAAAAAAATACACAAAGTAGACAAAGGTATCTTTCCAGAAATATGTTTTCCTGCTCAGATCAAAAAAAAAAAAAAAAAAAAAAAAAGATGCACACACGAGTATGCACTGATACATCCCAAAGTCTCCATCTCTCCACTTTTTCTCTATTTCTGCAGAGGTAACATAATACCCATCTTCATATACGGTTTTCTGGTTTTAATTTTTGAATTGCATTTCTCTTTTCTCTGGTTTCTGTATCTTCTTTTTTTTCTATTTTCTATTCTTTTCTCCATATGAATTCCCACTCTCTCTCTCTCCCCTCAGGTCCATAAAGAGAAAGAGAAATGAATCTATAGATACATGGCAATGAGGTCAACTTTATAGGTGCAACATAGCTGTGCCTCAGTGAGACTGAATATCTGTAGCAAAACTCAAAACAATTAAAAACTGGTCTCTCCTGCTATTTGGTAGAATGAATATACGCATCTCTCTCTATAACTCAGCAATTAATTCCATACCTGGTTACATCCCCTACACAAAGACGGGCAAATTGAAAGTTCGTAGTGACACTAATTGTGACGGCCAAACAGAACCCACCCAAATACTTCTAAAAAGGTGAAAAGTAGATGTTAATGGTCTCACAACAGACTGGGACTGTTCATGGCCTCACAATAGTTAGGACGACCAACAAACAGGGTACATGACTTTGATTTAAGCCCTGCAAGACCGTGTGGGGCCTCATTCTGGTTTCTAGCCTCCCCTGCCTCCCCTACCCACTGCAACGCTTGACAGATGCGGGAGGAAAATTAGCCTGGCATCGGGTCACTTCCCAATTTAAATCCCTCACGCCGTCCCACAGAGCTTCTGACGTTTCACCGCTTTCCTTTTTGCTCAGCAGTCTCTCTGCCTGTTGCAAGCCTCATCTACAGCCTGTGCCTAGACTTGAGAAATGTCCCAGGGAGTCCTGGGGGGAGGGGGCGGGAAGCAGTGATTCTTTGGCCAGGAAAAGTTTTGTTTTTTCTTTGTTTTTTGCTCTCTCTGAAATTTAATTTCTTCTACAGTTTGCCTCTTCCATAGATTTTTTTAGCACTATTAAAAAACGTTATTTTTGTAATTCGTAGTGTTCTCACCGCCCCCCCCCCCCGCCCCCATATTACAACAAAAGCAACAGTTGGCCTTTACCTTCTCTGTCTCGGTGAGAAGGAGAAATCTTTTCCAGTTTGAGTTCTTCTACTTACTAGCTTTGTAAATTCAGGCAACATTTCGGACTCAGTCCTTCATCTTGAAAAAACAGATAAAATAAGACCTCCTCTGTAGGGCTTATGGGAAAATTTAATGGGATAAGACATGTGATATGTTCTAAATGATGCCTGGCATTGGATAAAAAATTTTTTTAATGGCATCCATAAACTCATCTAGATTTTATAGATACTAAAAATTACAGAATTTGGGGAGGGAGCTACTTTAAAGCAAGCATATAAAATTACTAACAAAATAAAGAATTCCAAAAAAATATTTAGTTAGAAAAGGAAAGAACTCATAATAAGCTCAACTTTTTTTTTTAAAGTCCCCAAACCCAGAAAACAATTATTTTTTTTCACAAAATGATTAACTTTCATATTTCTGTAATAATTTTAACTCAATTTTTTTCTTTTGGCTTTATTTGATCATGTCTTTTATGATAATGCTTTTGTAACATTCTCTATAGAGAGAATAAAAGGCAATTTGATCTTTTCTCTGATAATGTTGCTTAAAATCTGTTTTCCATTAAAGATAATTTAGAAAAAATTCTTTTTCTTTTTTTTTTTTTTTTTTTTTTTTTTAGAAAAGTTTCTTTGTGCTTCACTAATTATTGTAATGTCAGGTAAATTTTTAAGATTTTGGTCAAATTTATGAAAACCTTTAGAAAGTTTGTTTCATATATGAGCTGTCAAATATAAAGGCATTTTAGATTTTCTCACATGCTTTTTGCACCTTACAGCAATGAGGACTGCTACCGAACGCCATTCCTGCATTGGAACGACAAGAAATAACTTCCATGAACACAAAAGTGACTCTGAACCATCTAAATATATTTCACTCAGACCCATTGTGCATCATCAACTCAACTTCCCATGACCCAGCCTCCAAAGAAGCTTTCGGCTCCCCAGTCACCAACCAACACGAGAAAACACTACATGATGGAAATTACAGCGAAAGAGCCGCTTTAATCAATAATGGTAAGACTTACTGTTGAAAATTTTACAAGAAAATATGTGACCATGTGAAAAACTCCCAGGACCTTAGATGGATCCAGGCAAGGAAGAAGGACTGGAGCTTAAGCTTCATTAGCTTCTCAGTAAACCCACCCACTAGGAGCTGATATTCATGACTTTTCCTTGGGTGGGCAGAGCAAGCAGACATTCTCCCGCCTGCTTGAACCTGCTTCCCCAGGTCCTGCCAGCTTCTGACGGTCTGCCCAGCTGTTGGTACAGCTGCAGCATGTTCCTGAAACACAAGTCTCTAGATCTGTGCTGTCTAGTGGGACAGCAACTAGCCACGTGTGCCTATTTAAATTAGAAATTAATTGATTTGAATACAATCTAAACTCAGATTCTTAGTCATATGAAACATTTTTCAAGGGGTCAATCTCCACCTGTGGCTAGGGGTTAGGGGTTACCACACTGGTCAGAGTAGATACGGACATGTCCATCCTCACAAAGTTGTGTGTGTGTGTGTGTTTTGTTTTTTGTATTTTTTTTTTTTTTTTTTTACAATTGGATGTTATTTTTATTCCATCAAAAGGAATAAAGTACTGACTCATGCTACAACGTCATGAGCCTTGAAAACACTAAGTGAAAAAAGCTGGTCACAAAGACCACACAATTGGTTTACATTTATAGGAAATATTCAGAGTTGGCAAATCCATAAAGATAGAAAGTGGATTACTGGTTGCCCCACGACACTAGGGTAGGGGCAGGTGAGGGCCTGGGGAGCAGGTTGGGGGTGGGGAGGGGGTGGTGAAGGGAGAATGGGGGGTGGCTGCTAATGGGAACTGCACTGGCTTGAATAGTGCGGCCCTCCAAATGTAGAAAAATGTTCTAAACTGATAGGTGGTGATGGTTACATAGCACATCACAGAAAGTTCTCCATAGGACTCTACCACCCTACAGACACCCAGCAGATAGAAGTCCCACTTCAGGCAGCCCAGATGGCCCAGCAGTTTGGCGCCGCCTTCGGCCCAGGGCTTGATCCTGGAGTCCCAGGATCAAGTCCCACGTCAGGCTCCCTGCATGGAGCCTGCCTCTCCCTCTGCCTGTGTCTCTGCCTCTCTCTCTCTCTCTCTCTCTCTCTCTCATAAGTAAATAAATGAATAAAATCTTAAAAAAAAAAAAAAGTTCCACTGTCAAGCAGTTTTGGGAGATGCTGTATCAAACACCTCCCTTTGATATCAGTAATATTGAAACATAAAACTCCCATCATGAAAAAACACACCCAATTTCTTTTTTCCAAAACCTATTGGATAATGGGATCCCTACCCCGTTTTTTTGCGGGGGGGGACTTTTAGGTTGTTTTTTTTTATATTACTCATATTTCTGGTCTCACAATTTCTACCCAATCACATAAAAACAAACTAAAAGACAATTTCTTTCTTAAATCATTACCTGATTAATCCTTTTCATTAATTATATTTCCTAGTCCTCACAATTTTATGCAGATACATCCATAATTTTATGTCACACATGGAGAAGTAGTGTTGGCTGGGGTAAGAAATTTATGTATGATGACACACAAATCCCTGCTAGACCTTGAATCTGCTGCTCTGAGTCCTCACAAATCCCTCCTGCAGTCCTTCTTTTGTGTTTGACTAAGTGTCAGGAGAGCTGGGGTGAATCCAGCGGGCGGGCGGGAGTGGTTGAGTCACAGAATCTCAAAACAGGTCCTGATGTTCTGGTTTTTGGTGGTGGTGGTGGTGGTAAGGTAAACAGGAGGAAAAGAGGTCATTCTAGAACAAAGTTAATAGTACTGACATCTTCTTAGCTTCCTGTAATCTTTTATGATTTAGAAAGTATGGGGATCCCTGGGTGGCGCAGCGGTTTGGTGCCTGCCTTTGGCCCAGGGCGAGATCCTGGAGACCCGGGATCAAATCCCATGTCGGGCTCCCGGTGCAGGGAGCCTGCTTCTCCCTCTGCCTGTGTCTCTGCCTCTCTCTCTCTCTCTCTCTGTTACTATCATAAATAAATAAAAATTAAAAAAAAAAAAGAAAGTATGGTTTCTCCAAGTTTTCCTGCTAGCATTAGGTCCTTAATGCCAACTTTCAAATGCAAAGATTATTGCTATCCTCCCTTTACTTCTGGAAAGAGAGGACTCAAGAACAGAATTCTAGTGGAGAACTGGAAGTTAAATTCACCAAGCAGTCTTCAGCTTTTTGGGGGTTAGATTTGCAATATTCTGCTCAAATAAAATTTTAAGTGGAAACATAAAGGGACAGGGGAGCTGCTCCAATGTGCTTGGTCTTCCCCCTTCTTGCTCACAGGTGCCATGGAACCCTGCAAGGCCTCAGTGACCCACTAGGATTTTACTGCATAGAGTTCGGAAATAATTATAATAGATTCTGTAGCCTCTTTGCTACTTATCCCAGGCAGTGTCCCCAAACAGGCTGAAACATATGAAGGAGAAACCTAAGAATAGCAATTCAATTATGTGCTCTAAAAAGAAATTTTGAAGTTTTTGATGAGTAATCTGAAAACTTAGACTCATTCTTGTCAAACTAATGATTCTTTGGTTACCCTCTCGGAGACCGAATATGGGGTAGAAATAAAACATGCCATTCACCCATGGGATGACCATGATCTCTATGTCAATGTCTACTTATCAGAGCTTATAAGAACCCCTAGGCCCTAAGGAAATTCATAAAAGATATATGGTTGAAAGACAATCTTTCCTCAGGGTTAGTTCACATGACAAATAGTGAATCTAAAAGTATATGAGATTAAAAGCCTGAAGACCAGATAGATGTTCTGCACCTAAAAAATCCTAGTAACTGAATTAGCACAACTTGCTCAGCCTTTCTGATATTCAATAAACCACGGCTCTCTCTCTCTCTCTCTCTCTCTCACACACACACACACACACACACAAACTCACACATACAAGTATCTTTCTTGCTCGTGCTCTCTTAACGTCCTTCAGGCTTGAAAAGCTTATCGTTGGAGAGTGAAAGGGGCTGGCACGGGTTATAAACTGTAAAGAACGGGATAGATGTGATACATCTTTGCTGTCTTCCCTCTCTTTGGCACTAGAGCTCAAGTCAACGTTGTCAGGAAGGTGGATCGCCACGGGCAGAGTCTTGGTTACATTGGGCTTTAGCATGACCTGGCTTTGACACAATTTGCCTTGGGCAATAAGTTTGGGGATGACCAATGCAGCAGGTCTCTGAAAGCCCGTAAGGAGATTTTTTTTTTTCTTAGAGACAGAGATTGCCCCTTCTGCACCGCCTGCCTACATTTGAGGAGTTTTGTCGTTTTGCAAGGTTATCCAGGGAAATAGGAAATTGCCAAAAAGAATGTGGCACCAAGAGTGAGGTGTTTTGTGGGAGTCCTGTGAGCATGTGTGTGCATGTGCTTCTACAGGGGGAGCATTGTGATTCCTTTGTTCTAAAGGGCAGTTCTCCTTACAAGTGGCCAATCAGTCACTGTCACTGGGCCGGGAGGAGGTGGGGGTGGTGGGGTGAGGACATGCCAAGTTTGCCCAGAATACTCAATGCGCAGGACGATCCCCGCAGCTGTTGCGCACCCAATGTAAATACGGACAGCCCCATTCATCACGGGGCTCCCTTCCGCAGCACATGTCCAAAGTACGGCGATGATTTAGTGCCTGCAGCTGGAACTGCTCTATGTTTCTCCAAAACAGTGGCGTTTAAAAATGAGGAGGTGGAAATGGAGAGGCGGCTGGGGTTACAGAGAGGGAAGGACTAATTTCAGGTTTCTGAGAAGAGGAAAGAAGGGTAACAAGGACTAGCTCCTCTGGTAGACCACCCTCTTGCTTTAACTTCAGTTTCCCCCTCAAATTCATTGGCTTTGGTGTAACTCAAGCTACAACTTTTGAACCAGTGTTGCATCTTCCTTAATGCTAGCTCTTGGCCTTCACCTTATTTGCACTCTAGGTACCAGGACCTCTTCTTTACAGAGCATTGATCCAGATTTCTTGGAATCGTCTGTGTGGACAAACAATGTATAGACCCCGCAGGACAGGATGACAAATAGCTTGATTTTTTATTAGAAATGTGATTTTTATCATCCATGCATTTGTTCATTCACCAGATACCTTGTAGCATCTACCTCATGCCAGAGTCTCTGTAGAACACTATGGGAACAAAAGATAGAAACATAAAACCTGACTCAGACATTTATATTTCAGTAAGAGCAACAGTCTCACAAATATAAATTTTTGATGTCTGGCACATTATACTTAGTGAATGCTGAAAGACAGAATAAAGAGGTTATCAAGTTTTTTTTTTTTTTTTTAAGATTTGAGAGAGAAAGAGAGAGAGGGAGAGAGAGTGTGTGTGTATGTGAAAATGAGCACCAGTGGGTGATGGGGCAGAGGGGGAGAGAGGGAGAGGGAGAGAGAGAGAGAGAGAGAGAGAGAGAGAGAGAGAAACTTCAAGCAGACTCCCCTCTGAGCACAGGGCCCGACAAGGGTCTCCATCCCATAGCCCCAAGATCACAACCTGAGCAGCAACCAAGAGTTTGTATCTTGGTTGTATCAGCTGACTGAGCCCCCCAGGTGCCCCGAGAGGTTATCAAGTTTTGCAGGAAAATATATATATATATTTTTGAAGATGGAATGATCTTTTTACAAGAGTTTCCTAAGTGAAGTTGGAGCAAAGTACATTTCAGATTCTCTAGAGTGAAATGTGTCAATAGAGTGAAGGAACCAGGAGAGACTCTGAAAGGTTTTCAAACAGGTTATAACATGATTGTGCTGGTTTGTCAGAAAAGCAACTAGACTGTAGATGCAAGGGATGAATTTGCGAAGGGGAAGCAGTGGAGAAGTTAGCAGCCTCCCTTTGGACAGTGCGGAGCCGAGATGCTGAGAACCTGCTCCAGGGGAGAGGGGCTAGGAAATAAGGAGGAGAGACGTTCTCTCTCTGGGTCAGAGGAAGAGTTTTCAGGAGCTGCTGAGCATGTGGATGGGAGAGCTACAGTTCCGAAGCTCCAAATCTACCTTTTACTCTGTTCTTTCGATGCTGGGACTGGATTTCTGAAATGACACTTATTTCGGACACCCAGTTTCCTGGAAGGTCCCACCACCTGAAGAGTATGACAAGGCACAAGACAAACGGAAGGGACTTGCTGCTGCTTATTTCGCTGCCCGTTCTTGTCACCAATGACCCAGAAGTTAACGCTTTACCCCGACAGCACAACGGGTTTCGAACTCCAGCTCCTCGGAGCCCTCACACTGCCCCTGCGCGAGGTAACAGTCAGCTGGCCAGCCCCCTGCTTCTCAGTGCTCCGTAGAGTTGGGGCTCCGGCCATCCTCTAGCTGAGGGTCTGGGTTATAATGAGCCCAACCTTTCCTCTTTGTTCTCCTAACCAAAGGGATAATAGCGGATTCCTCCAACCTTTAATTCCGCAGATGTGTGCGCTCTCGTGCTCTTTCTTGCCTCCATCCCTTCTCCCCCCTCTTCTCTCCACATCCCCAGCACCTGTAAAATAAATACCCTACGCTAAATTTCTTTCAAAAGCACCTGGTGTGGTATAGGTTTTCCAGCCTAAACCCTGACTGATGCAGGAGTCATTGGTGATTCAAAGGAGCCCAGTCGAGGGGTTTTATGGAATGTGAACTGTTACAAAGATGACACAGGAGACCAGTTTTGTCAAGGCAAAGCAATGAATTTGATTTGACATACGCCTTGTGATGGGCACAGAGAAATGCAGGTCTGAAATGGAAAAGAGATATTATAGTCAGAGAATGATAATAGAAGTATATAAATAAAACAATAATCAAAACTTTAGAATAAAGGAGGATGCTCTGAAAGAGACAGGTTATTTTGACAGTATCATAGAAATGTTGAACCTGCCTCAATTAATGCGGTGTGTTAAGGCTTCCACCTGCGATTTAGACAGACACGGTAGTATTACAATATGGGAACATGTGAAACTTGCCCTCATATTAGAGGGTGTGTCTCGAAGGCTTCTAGCTTTATAGGAAGCTAATTGATCCCTTCTATAATCATTTACTCCTATTATTTGGTTCTCCTCACATTCTGCAGGGACAATTTTGTGGGGGTCACATTCTCCCTTTCACACTTGAAAAACTCAAGTGTCCCACTAAATCCAACTGTTAGCACTCCAAATCAGATCATCTCTACCTGAATCCAAATAATACAGGTGTTTCTCATACAGCAAAGGGATCGATATTCCAGAATGGACACTCTGGATCAAAAACAGACTTTGGGTAACATATGTACATATCCACGATAGGGATGGAGTATGGAGAGACTTCAAATCTCACCCAGAGATGTTGGATTCACAAAGCCCTATTGACTACATAACAGGAGCAGCCTTCTGGAAAGATCAACCTGGCTGCGAGGAGGATGTGGTTATGAGAAGGACAGCGATTCAGAAGGGTTGTGCACAGCGACAGGTATGTGGGGGATTGTTGCAATAACCACAGCCTCCAATAAGGTGCTCTCTCAATTAGGATCATGGGAGTAGAAACTGAAATCAAGAAGCAGATATACAGGGAATCCAGTATATGCAGCCTTTATAGGAGACAGATAGGTCAGGTATCAATATAAGGTTTCATACTGACTAACCAGGGAGATTAAAACTGCCTTTCAGTGAATCTAGAGCTGGTTTGTCAAGAAGCTGTTTTTTTCAGAGAGAGGTTTGCAGATGTTGATTCTGTGTTGGGAAAACTGATAGTGCAGCCTCCCAGTGGTAAAGTTCGGTCAGTTTGGAGATGCATGAATCCTTTGTTTTTTGGAAAGAAAACATTTATGGTGTCCCACACCCTTGCTGGAGGTCCACTGGCAGGCATGTGTGCAATTCCCCATCTTCCTTATCTAGGGTTAAGAAATGGGGACAGGGGTGGGGGCGGTCCCACTTATAAAACTTTAAGAAATGAATTGTTTTAAAGCTTTTGTTTTTACCCCTAAACGAATCCTATTAGAGCAGGCAGTATGTATGACCCCAGAGCAGAGCTGTTCTGACTGAAGTGAGAGAGGAGGCTCCTTGGAGCCCTTTCTGTGCAGCAGAAAGGGCTTGTTCCCTCTCGACTGGATCCTCCCAAGATGCCACCTGAGACCTCACTGTGGAACCTATATCTTCCCAGAACACAACTAGGAAACCCCTGAGCTAAGTCCAAGTTTATACAAGAAGTAATCAAAATCTAGGAAAATGAAGTCAGTTCTGGTCATCTGAGTGAATGGTAATATCTGAGGAAGCTCCAGGGGAGACCTGGTATTTCGACTCAGTGCTATCACTTTTGTCACCCAGAATCAAACATTCACATCCTGAGTTCTAGAGAAGGGTAATTTTCTGTGTCAGGTGTGTGCTAGTCAAAGAGCAGGGCACCTCTCCTCACCCAGAAGGACAGTTCCGACCCCTTCAAGCCAATTTGTTCCACGCACCATGTCCTCCTTACCAGGATTTCGGTAAGGACTCAGTGCCATGAGTCACCTAAAACAGTCATGATGACTTGAGCCTCCATGGTAAGGGTTGCTTCTCTGGGAAGAATGTTGACAGTGTTAAATGACTAATGAGGGCCATCAGAAAAAACCATCTGGGTGACTGTCGGACAGATGTTTCCACACGTGGTGGCAGAGGGGAAGCAGCAGCATGGGATGAAGGCAAGTACACTGAGCTAAAAGCTGCAGGACCTGGATTCAATCCCAGCTCTGCCTTTACCATATTAAAAAAACCCAACAACCCATAAATAATTATCTCTCATGTCGTACATGTAGACCTGCACATATGGAAGTGAACATTAAGATAAATGATCACCTAACACATTTTGTCACCAGAATGTTTTTGAACGGATGTCAAACCTTGTATCTTCTTTTAGAGAGTCATAGGCGACTAGAGTTCAGGATCCCCCCTGGGAGAAACCTAAAAAGATCATGATATAATCTCTTTATTTGAAGTGTCCAGACAGGAATGGTCTAAGGAGGTGACCACCCCTAGGTAAGGTTTTCCTTTAGTAAAAGAGTCATAACTAACATTCAGTCCCTGATTGACTTTCCACTCCAGTGCTTACACCCTGAATGAAAAGCTCATGTCTGTGTGCTTTTGAGATCATTCATTTAACTTATATCCTGAAAGCTTACCATATGTAAATTTCTGAGATCTGTGTTACAGAAAAGACAGTGATAAACAAAATCAGATGGGATTCTTGTGATTAAAGTATCAGAAGCCGACACAGGCTAAATTTAAAAAGTGGGGACTTTGAAAGAATATTGGGTATCTTCCTCAATCCAAAGTGCTGAGTGACTAAGACTCAAGAGAAGTGGGGAACAAGGAAGTTCAGAGGATTTAGGGGAAAGGAATACAATTTTCTCTCTGTGATACTATCATCAGTATGGCTCATCTCTCTCTGCTTTTGAGATGACAATTTTCCAGGAGAGAGAATCTGACTGTTCCAATGGAGTCAGCTCTCCACTTCAGGATAAAACAGCTATGGCCAGAGGTGTGCAAACAGATAATAGAGAGATTGTGGTTGGGTCTCACACCTAGGAGTTCCCAGAGATTAAAGAATTATTATGAGTTAGGAAGCCCCTCTTAAGGAGGATGTAGCTCAATAAAACAGAGCACCTGCCACTTAAAAAATATTTTTTAAAAGATTTGAGAGAGCAGACGAGCGCACATGTGAGCATGCACACAAGCAGGGGGGAGGGGCAAGGGAGAGAGAGAAGCAGACTCCCCAGTGAGCAGGGAGCTGGATGTGGGGGATCCAAGGACCTTGGGATCATGACCTGAGCAGAAGGAAAATGCTCAACCAACTGAACCACCCAGTCGTCCTCCCCACCCACCCAAGCACCTGCCTTTAATGAGTTTACTATTTACTCAGGGTGATGAGCATGTTAAAAAGAACTGTAACAAAAAGCCAGGAATTTATATGACACAATAGAAGCACAAGAAAAGGACTATATTAGCTCAAAGTGGGGAGAGCATTTTTGAAAAAAGGAATCAGAATTTTCCATTCACAGATGTCCTCTCAAATTTACCGATTAATTTGAACACCTAGAATTTAGATCTTTTCAACTGTTCTCTAAATTTCCTTTAAAAAAGAAATAGGAAATTATTTTTACCTAAGTAACATTTGAGAATGTTGGCATAATGAAACAATCCCAATTTGCAACAGCCACATTTACAAAACTACTTTGAATAGAAAACTTCTTATCTATCCCTTTAGAGCAATCCAAGAAAAAAAATAAAAAAATAAAGGCAAAAGCCAGCACACGAATATGACTATAAAGGAACAGTAAGAACTTCTATTTAGAAGAAAAGGACTTGGAGCCCAGGTAGAGAAGATGGTAGACCCACAGCAGTCTTGACGTGTACTCTGAAATCACCCTTGGTGACCTGGCAGGAATAGTCATTAGCTGGTTTGGGAGATGTGTAGCCTCAGACTCTGTCATTCAATGAAGTAAATGATTTAAGAATAAGAAACATGCTCCTTAAGTGATTAAAGAACTAAGATTTTGAAATAATGGGCATATAAGTGGAGTTCCTGTTCAGTATTTAAAGCATGTCCTTCTTTTCTGATATAGAAAATGAAAGCTCTGGAGGAATGAGGATCATTGCAATATGTTACTCACCAACATGCCTCCGTTTTCTCCTATCTGTAGTCCAGACTACTCTTTGAGAAGAATCTGACTTCCTTTTCACAGCCTTCTACTGCGTTCTCCATGTTACTGGAGTAGATTCCAAATTCCTTAGACAACTTTGAGAGCTCCAATAACATGGATGGTTCTTTTTTTTTTTTTCTTAATTTTTTATTTTATATATAATAGTCACAGAGAGAGAGAGAGAGAGAGGCAGAGACACAGGCAGAGGGAGAAGCAGGCTCCATGCACCGGAAGCCCGACGTGGGATTCGATCCCGGGTCTCCAGGATCGTGCCCTGGGCCAAAGGCAGGCGCCAAACCGCTGCGCCACCCAGGGATCCCACATGGATGGTTCTTAACTATCTTTCTGATCTTGTTTCCACTGCACTGCTCCAGGAATACTAAATTCCTGCCATATTTCACATTTTCACCCACTTTGATTCTGCTCATGTTGATCTCATGAATGGGAATACCTTTTTATCTACATTTTAGGACTGTGCTACTATGATTTAGAAGAAATATATATTTGAGGGCACCTGGGTGGCTCAGTTGGTTGGGCTGCTGACTCTTGATTTAGGCTTAGGTCATGATCTTGGGGGTTGGGCTTGTGCTGGATGTGGAGCTTGCTAGGGGTTCTCTCTCTCTCCCTCTGCCCACATCTACACCCCCCCCCCTTGGCCTGCTCCCACACAGTAAATTTTATATCCATATAAAATTGTACATACACACACACACACACACACATACATATATATATATATATATATATATATATACACATTTGGTTTTCATTTCCATTTTTGGCATAGAGCTCCTAACTCTCTTGGAATTTCCTAAGGGAAGAGAGTAATCAGAGTGTCTTCTGTTATGTAATGAAGTGGCTTTTAGAAAACCCCTAGGGTTGGGGGCTGGTTTCCAGGGGACCCAACCGTGTGATTAAGGGCTGGAATTTCAGTCCCATCTTCTTCTGGGGAGGGGAGAGGAGCTGGAATTTGGATCAATTGCCAATGTCCAATGATCTAATCAATCATACCTTTGTAATAAAATCTCTGCAAAACCCTAAAAGAACAGTATTTAGAGAACTTTCAGGTTGGTGAAGATACGGGGAGAGTAATGTGCTGGAAGACAAAGCCCAGAAGCTCCATGCCCTTTTCCAACACCTTGCTCTGGGTGTCTCCTTCAGTCTGGTTCTTCCCGAGTTATATCCTTTTATAATCAATTAGTAATCTAGTAAGTAAAATGTTTCCCTGAGTTTTATGAGCCAGTCTAGCAAATTAACCAAACCTGAGGAGGGGATAGTGGTCTATAGCTGGAAGGTCAGAAGTACAGGTAACAACCTAAGTTTGTGACTGGAATCTGAAGATGGGGAAGGGGAGCAGGGTGGTAGACTGAGTGCTCAATCTGTGGAATCTATCTCCAGGAGACGGTGTCAGAGTTGAGTTGAATTACAGGCCACCCAGCGAGTCCCTGGAGAACTACTCAGTGCTATGTGGAATCCACCCCCTCCCCCACATTGGAATTGGTCTTAGAACCATAAGGATTTAGCTAGAATACTTCCATCCAAGAAATTTTTTGATTCATAGCCATTTGTGGTTGTTTTATTCTTTTTGGTTTATTTTGGTCTTTTCTGTATATTTATTTCTGGACCTCCGATGAACTTTAATCTCCCTGAATAAGGACTGGGGACTGTACTGGAAAAAGAGACAGGCTTAGACTTGCATCACAGATTTCCCATTCCCTGGGTGTGTGACCTTGAAAAAAGTCACTTAATTTATCTGAGCGTCCTCCTATTTCCTTTGTAAAATAGGATAACAATAGCAGATTCTCAGAGATATAAAGTACATATATGATTATATATGATTTTAATTACATTTTTGTATACATGGAACTATTGAAATTATTTTAAAATTCTTATTTCTATCTTAATCAAGTCTGTTTCAGTGAAGGGGAGAGGAAACAAATCCAAGAGAGTTTTAAGTAACACAACTACTGGAAAGGGAAGGATGCCGATGAGCCTCAACTACAATGGGGAGCAGAGATGGGAGTTCCACTAGAACTTTGTTGGCTTGACTTGAATCAAGTCCTCACAGCTGACATGACCAATAACCTTTGGCCAGTGGAGTGAAAACACAGAACATAGTACCCACTTCTTTTGTCCTATGGAATGGAAGCACTTTCCAATAGAAGAGTCTTTTGTGGAAAACATACATATGAAATCAAGTTCTACACCTTAAATATACACAATTGTGAATTCTACCTCCAATTTTGCGGGAAAAAATAATATATTTAAGTGTTCGATTGCATTCAAAAGTCCTTTGCATGTACCTAGCCTCTCCATGAGCCATTCCCAAGAGTGCCTTGGTTGCTCAACATCACTTGCTAGGCTGGTTTACATACAGACTGAATCTGATGCAGCTGCCTCTCCCGTATGCAGTCTGTAGATTTTTGGTTGTCTACATTTCTCTTATCCTTAGAGTTTCTAGAAGTCCCAGCCATTGCTTCTTTCTTAATTGTACTATCAAAATGTAGTTCTGATGGGGGTGACTGAATCACTGTGATGTAATAAGTATGAATTTTGGTGCCAGTTCTAGCTTTGTCATTGATCCACTATGTGGCTTTAGGCTAGTTTTGTTTGTTTGTTTTAATCTCTTCAAAATTCTGAGTCTAACTGATAAGATGATCCTAAAGGCTCATTCCACAATGGGCTCTTTGGTTTCTAGACTTCATAGTCTTATAGGGAGATATTATGCATATACCATTTAAAACATCTATTGAGCATCTCCTATATTCCAAAAACTTCAAGGTTTTCGAAATACGGAAATAGGAGAAGGTTTGATTCCAAATAGGCTCTCCATTTTCCTTTTCTTTCTTTCCTTAACAGCTGGCTTACCTCAGGGGCTTGAGAAAAACACCTGGATTATAAGGTAAAAATCACTCCTGCCTTCACTAAGCACAATCCCAGGGCATGAGCCCCCTGGAGTTGAATAAGTGCTCTATTTCTTTCCATTTGTATTTTCTCCATCTGTTCTAATTACATCCCCTCCTTGGGAGTAAGAGAACTACTACTGTCTGTTGCAATGTAAAGGTGAGAAAGGTTAATTAACACTGAAGACAGATCCCAATTGCCTTACATCACACCCCTGTCCATATGCATTAGACTGTGAGAGGGTGTCCTCCCTTCTGTGACCCAATACTGCTTGTGCCTGGTCCTCTCAACCTCTTGCATGGGTCCCCTCTTTCTTGAGTTACCTCCGGAGCACTGCATCCAAAGGCACTCATCCATATTAATGTGACAAAACACCTTAGTCATAGGGAGGGGAGCATGTCATGTCTTAGAGTAGAAAGGGCCAAGCCAAACTGCCTTCAGCATGCTCAGATCCAACCAGCATTAAAGTCTGCAGCCTGAGTGAGTTAGTCATTTATCCACACAATGGCTTAGAGATAATGCTATAATCACTTTACAGACTGAGGTTAAGAGACTGAAGGAGATAGAGTGATTTATCTCTGGTCACACAACCAACAAGAGCCAGTTTCAAACCCAAATTCAGTGTATTTTCCACTACACATTGCTCTTTGCTTCCAGTTCCCCTTTATGTCTATGGTGTCCCTCCCCTTTGCCTTCTTCCATTGCTTCTAGTTTTCCAGTAACTTCCATTATTAAATGCCCTGTGTTCCGGTCTTACAGGCCTTGCTTTTAACTGTGTCACATCTTCAAACTTTTTAAAAATATGTTCAATGCAAAACACAAACAACTTAAACCATAAATGCTGTGAAAACAGGGACTTCATTGTGGTTCACCATTGAATTCATCGCAGCTGGAAGGTGCATAATTAAGAATTATTCATCGAATGACTTAGTAAAGGCAAACTGTTGTCTGTTTTTATTGATACAAAATGATATTTACTGAGTACATACAGTGCACTGCAAGGTAAAGAACCACAGAAGACATCGCTAAAGGATTTTAAAGTCAACTTAAGAAGATAGCACAAATACAAAATTTAATGTTCAATTATTCTTTCATCTATTTACCAAATATATATTATCTATTCTGTGCTGGGAAACATGTTTTTTTTTGCTTGGCCTCAAATAATAAACACACCCATGTTCTTAATCCACAAATCTTATTTGTAGAGATAGACAACTAAACTGAATATTAAACTCTGGACAGATAAATGCTAAAGATGATGGTGTAAATGGGGTTGTGGAAGGAAAAAGCACACAGGTCTCATACGTTGTTTCAAAGTCAGAGAAGACATACTGGAGAAAGAGGTGTCTAAGAAACAGGAAAAGTCAAAGAGACAAAGAAGGGTTAGGGCACAAATCATTTCCAGAAGCAATAACATGAAACCAGAAATGAAAGAAATAATAAATTATTTAGCATGGCCAGAGAGTAGGGTTTGAAGTGAGGAATCCTAAGAGATGAAGAAAGCTAGGTAAGTAGTGATCACTCAGGACTGGCTTTGCACCCTGTAGTCCTCGAACAAGCAGCACCAGCATCACCTGGGAGCTTGGGAAGTGCAGCATCTAAGGCACATAATTTAAGGTCTTCACTCTCAGGTCCATGCAAAGTATAGGATTTGTACCAGCACTGCCCTGACAATGAGTGCCTCCGATTGTTCACCTGTGGGATCTCAACTCACCTTAGTCTGGACCTGCACCCTAGACACACTGCATCAAAAGCCTAGTTTAACAAGACGCCCAGGTGATGTGTATGCACATTAAATTTGAGAAGAACTGCTTTATAAAGGGTTTGTAAGCCATGCTTGGGTTTGGAGATTGTCTTGGGAGCAATGGTTGTTATTTATAGGCATTCGAAGGGAGAGACTCCTTGATTTATAAAGGTCTGTGGCTGTGTGGGGAAGCAGCAGCCAGTGAGGGGGCTGTTACAGTGAGTCTTAAACTAAATCTGAAAGATTCTTTGTTTCTTTTAAAATTCTACTATAGTTCTCTAAGTATTACTATACTGATCCAGGGCTGCGGGAGTCATCAGATTTGAGGGGTGTTTGAGCAGAGTTCGTGGATAGCTGGAACTGTGGAGGAAGGATGAAGGAGAAATCAAGAACACCTGGCTCAGGCTGCGGCAGGCAGGTGGTTGGGAGTACCACACACTGAGGTACTGAAAGACAAAAGAACGGCGTGGAGAGAATTGTGAGTAAACACCTGGAGGTGTTTGATAAATTTTAGATTATACAACATGATAGTGGGTGTCCAGGTCATGAGGAGAAAGGAGGTACAGAGATGGAGTTCAGAACTATCATCTCTAAAAATGATAAAGCTGTGAGAAGAAATAGTTTCTAGAGTATATAAAATGAAAAGTTTTTTTTTTTTTTTTTTTTTTTTTAGTGTGGAATACCAACACTATCCGAAAAATTATTTTCAATTTGTGACTTATTTTCACATTCAGTGTAACATTTCATTTTTCTTTTAAAGGTTTTATTTATTCATGAGAGACAGAGACAGAGACACAGGCAGAGGGAGAAGCAGGCTCCCTGCAGGGAGCCAGACATGGGACTCAATCCCGGGTCTCCAGGATCAGGCCCTGGGCCGAAGGCTGCCCCAATGTATCATTTCAACTAAACTGACGTTTTTGGGGGGAGGTAGACAGGAAAAGATTATTATCTTCATTTCAGGTGAAGAAACAGATAGAGACTGGTGCTTGCAGTCTTGAAGTTGTTTTGGGCAGTAATCATCTAGCTGAACCCACACCCGGAGCAGCTCTGATCATGTTGGAGGGCATGCAATTAAGAGAGAAACCGAGAAGTGATGTAGATCACAGTGGTTAGCAAAGGCTTCGTGGAAGAAGTATCCATTATTTCACAAAGTGTTACTTATGAGTGATAGAGATTTTGCCCAGATATTTATGGTTTAATATTTTAACAATTAGTATTTTTGCTAAATGTTTGAGAGTCCTGAAAAACTATTGGTAAAAGAAAAATAAGTGCTCCTTTGTCTATTCCATTATTATTGAAGATTTTACAATGACCTGGGCAAGATATTAAGAACTAGTTGCTTTTAAATCTTGAATGACAAAATCTTGACAGAAACACCCCTTAATCATCCTATCACTTCAGGCCAGACTAATTATGATGATACAAATGTGTACTTTGGGGCAGAACAGCAGCTAATAATTCTACCTACATTAGGCAGTTATTTGGACAGGAGAAAGATGCAATAACTGATTTATAATGCGAGCCATGATTAAGACGAAACTTTTGACTGTATTAATCTTACCTACAATTCTTAACCTTGGGTGACACAGAATCAACTGTAACAACATTCTGAATTCTTATAAACATTTTCTGTTAGTCACAGAATTACAACTACATCTTAATCTCTTACAAGTGACCTAAGGTTCTAGGAACTATAATAATTACCATTTACAATTACATAGTTTGTTATATTTTTAAAGTACTCTAATACAGAACATTTAATTGGATAATCACTGAAGTCTTAGAAGGAGAGCAAGATGGAAATTTTTATTCCTATGTTTTATTTTAAAAAGATGGGAGAAAATGCAGCTTATGGAGGATAAACCTTGCTTGGGTTAAAACAGTAATTAATAGCAATAGTTTTAATATAAGTAATTTATTAAAAGCATAAAATATGCCAGGAATTGAGCCAAGTGTTTTGCGATCATTATTTCACTTAATCCTTACAATTATTATTATCCTCTGGGATTCCTGGGTGGCTCTGGGACCTCCTGCCTTCAGCCCAGGGCGTGATCCTGGAGACTGAGTCCCACATCGGGCTCCCTGCATGGAGCCTGCTTCTCCCTCTGCATGTGTCTCTCTCTGTCTCTCTCATGAATAAATAAATAAAATCTTTTTTAAAAAAACCTATTATTATCCTATTACAAATAATGAACCTAAACCTTGAACAAGTCAAGGAAGTCGCGCAAAATTAAACAGAATATGTAATGGAACCAGGAGATGAAGCTAGTTCTAGTTCACCATAACACTTTGCTCGTTGAAGTCTCTCAATAATCCTGATGGATATCCATTACAACAGGGTACGGTTGGGGATGCTGAAAATGTATAAATTGCTGTTTTGCGAAAATATAGAGAATATTAAAATGAATTTTAAAATTTCATTTTTAAAAATGAAAATGAACAGATTCCTTAAAAATTCTATAAAATATGACATGATTCCTTTAAGAACTTATAGTTTGGAGGGCTATAAAGAGATAATTTCAAAAACAACAGGAGTGCTCTAACAGAAACAGGAACAGAGGGGAAACACTCACAGATTATATCACAGAAAAAGTCTCACAAGGCCAGTTAGCAATTTCTTGGTCCACAAAGAGTGAACGGCCAATTCTAGGCAGACAAGTCAGTATATAAGGAAAAACAAAATGCATGTAGTTGTAAAACTGTAAATCAGAGAATTAAAAAAAAAAAGCATTTTAAATAATTGCATCATTCTTTTAAGGGTGAAATGATAGGGTGAGGTTATTGGAACCAGGTGATCACACTTTTAGTCAAAAGAAGCATAAGAGAGACTAAAAGGGTAAATGAACATGGAAGTCTGTTTCCTACAGAGCCAGATAACTGCTCCGTGTACGCGAAGCTTACGAATGGGCCTGTTATGGACCGAATGCTCATGTCCCCTCCCCAAATGCCTAGGTTGAAACCCCACTCTTCAATGTGATGGTTTATGGAAATAGACCCTTTGGGAGGTAATTAAACGTGGTCATGAAGGTAGAACTCTCATGAATAGGATTATTGCCTAGGAGATCACTAAAGAGCTTGCTTCCTCTCCCTGCTTTCTACCATGTGAAGGTGTGAGAGGTAGGCAGGATTCAGCCCAGGAGAGGGCTATCACCAGAGCCTGACCATGCTGACCCCCTGATCATGGACTTCCAGCCTTTGGATGTGCAAGAAATTTCTGTTGCTTATAAACCACCCCACTTACGGTACTTGGTTATAGCAGACCAGGTGGAAGGACGGTGCCCGAGAGGGACAAGGTAAGTGGTTGCTAAGGAGCCATCCAGGAGCCAGACAAGGAGACCCAGACTTAAGGCAGCAGAGTGGGCACAGAGTTGAGATTATGTGTTTGGAAAGACTGGATGAACAGACTTAGGAACCAATTTGCTAGCCTTCCCTCCATACAGCTCAGCAAACTTATTTCCTACATTATTATGTGCCCCAAACTATTTTTATCAAGGTTTTCCTGAATACTAAAGCTTTCTTTTTTTTTTTTTTTTTTGAACTCTCTTGATAGTTCTCTCAACTTCTCATTTCTCTTGTCGTTCAAATATTATAGTACTTCCTCTGGCAAGGTGCTTAGCATAGATTCATTAATTCCCAAGTTATATGTGTCCGTATCTTACCATGACTGGTCTATAAATGTCTGGAGAAAAGGATCAGTGTCTGATTAATCTTAAATCCATCACAAACCTAGCTCAATGTCTGAAGCATAGGTAAATATTAAACATTGGTTTAAAAATGATTATGCAATTCTTACCTACTCCTTCTAATGATGTAAATAATCTTGAGCTTTACAAGAAACTTAATGCATTTGATATCCACTCCCATAACCCTTCATAACTCCTATCATAATACTCATCATTATTAAAATTTATTTCTAGACTCTGTTAATTGTATGATGATACCCACTGCACTTCTTACAATGTTTGAATTTCCATAGATTCTTATCTAATTAGTGAATAAACAAGGCATTAATTATTTTGTCTCATGTGTTATCTCTTTTGATTCCCAGATCTTCCCTTCGTGCTCTATGCAAACGTACATATAGGTCTTTGCATTGCTTGCCTGGCGACTTCAGCTCCTTGGAGCACATTCAAACACCAGAAAGGAGCCCAGAGAGAGCGCTATCCAGTGAAAAAGGACATTAAAACATCCTTTTTGATTTCAAGTTATATAGTGAAGTCTGAAAACACAGCTTCCAAAATTAGCATTGCCATCTTAATGAATTCATTTGACAGGAGAAATCAGGCTACACAGAGCAACATGTTCCACCAGGGGTTGGACAAAAGTCTCTTGGCATTTTACCATCCCCCTCCCCCCAACACATATGCTGTGCTTCGAATGTCTAGGGAAGTTCCGTGGACGCGTTAGAGAAGCTCAAGAGAAAACTATCTGCTATTCAGCTCCTGCTAACTTGAAAACACTACACAGGCGCACGGTTTCGTGGTCTATCAACTGAATTAACACACATGTATTGGCGCTGGGCTTACTTGTGAAAATGGGAAAGTTCCTTCGAGTGAGGAGGTTTGAATAACAGCCTAAATCCAGGTAAGAGCTCTTTTTTGCTCTTCCTTGTCCACTTCACCCACCAATCACAGGCTTCTGAGTGAACTCCACCACCTGTGTTCCCTTAGGCAGGTTGGCGCAGCTGCTGCCATTCTGCTCAGGGTCACCTTTCAGCCTCCCCCTCCCCCATTATCATGGCACCCTCACTCCTCTGTCGACGCAGTGTCCCCTACCCCCACTACCGGTAGCCTGAGAATGCCTCTGAGGTTTGATCTTGTTGTTTCCTTTGGAACCTACTCATCTGTTTCTCCAATATGCTTGAGCGAGTGTGGGTTTGTGTGCATTAGACAAGCCAGCAGCTCCCGCCTTCCAGGAGCAGTCAGTCTCCCGTGGGAGATGAACAGTCAGCACTGCTCTAGCTCTTGGGCTCTCCAGCCTTTCCCAGTGTCCAAGCAGTCTAGTTGATTTTTAGTGCCTCCCAGTAGCTGAGGGTGTGCTAAGACCTGACCTTGTCCCAAAGTGGGGATGACCTCAGGCAGTAGCTCCCTGGGTACCAAATATACCCAGTCCCATGGGACCACAAGCCTAGGTCCCCCTCCCCCCCCCTTACTGGTGCCAGGTGATCGCTGCAGGTGTTCCCTGGCAGCACTTGCAAGAATAGGGGATGTACAATATAAGCTCCTGCGTGGTGGGAGACACAGTCAAGTGACAGGGAGGCCGACGGAGGGTAGAGACCTCTAGAGGGAGCCCACCTGACCCGCCCCTTAGGGGAAGCTGCAGGACCAGCAAACCCGCCAGCCTCACCCCACTGTGCGCGCCGGGCCCGCCGGGAGGCTGCTTGGGAGGCCAACCACTGGCCTGTCGGCGCCCGGGGGACCCGGATGGCACGCAGACCCGCGCCCTCGAGCCCTGCAGGGGGGTTACGGTCACCCCCCGCCCCCCGAAGATTAGCTGGAGGCCTGCCCCTCGGGCTGCAGCCACCACAGGTCCCGGGATGCTCAGGAAGACCCGGCCCTCGAGGCCTCGTGCGGGGCCCCCTCTCCATTGGAGCCCCCCCCCCCCGCGGGCACCTGCGCTCCGCACGCCGGGGACAGCGCGTTGGTGGCATCCACGGGAAAGGCGGGGGGCAGGGGAAGAAAGAAAGGGGGGAGCATGGAGTTTGCAGAACAAAACGGCAGTGCTCACCAGCTGGAGCCTGGCGCGGGAAGGTGGCGCCTGCCAGCCTCGGTCCAGGAGGACGCCCCGCCCCACCCACGCGGCCTCCAGGTGCCCCTCCAGCCTCGGTCCAGGAGGACATCCCCGCCCCGCGGCCTCCAAGTACCCCTCCGTCCAGGAGGATGCCCGCCCCACCTGGCCTTCAGGTGCCCCTCCAGCCTCCGTCCAGGAGGACGCCCTGTCCCCGGCCTCCAAGTGCCCCTCTGGCCTCCGTCCAGGAGGATGCCCGCCCCTCCTGGCCTCCAGGTGCTCCTCCAGTCTTGGTCCAGGAGGACATCCCCGCCCCGCGGCCTCCAGGTGCCCCTCCAGCCTCGGTCCAGGAGGACGCCCCGCCCCGCCCCCGCGGCCTCCAGGTGCTCCTCCGAAGGAAACCTGCCCCCGCCGTTGTGCCATCACCGGCACACGAGCCTCCCCGGCACAGGGAGCCGGTCCCCCGCGGCCACCTTGCTCTGGGCCCCCAGGTGGGTCCGTCCAGGGGGCCTCTGGGGCTCGTCCTCGGAGCGCAGTCAGCAGCAGGGGTCTCAGGGAGGCGAGCCCCGGGGGCCTTCAAAGCTACAGGTTTGGAGGCCGGGCTCTTGGGGGTAAAAGTCGGGGGTGCCCAGTGCGGGGTTCCCGGGGAGGAGCTCCGGGTGTGGGGCTGCGGCTCGCTCCGCGGCTGGGGCAGGGTGGGCTTGCGGGGGGGACTGTGGCCCTGCCCGGCCCACCTGCCGTCGCGCGGGGTCCCCTCCTGCGGGGATGCGCAGGGGTCACTCGGACAGGTGTTTGGGTGAGGAACTTACCCCACATCAGCTGTAGGCCCTGGGTGCTCAGGGGGCCTGGGCCGAGGCCCCGGGCAGTCGGCGGCCCTTCCCGTGGGCTCCTCCGACCCCGGGTCAGGGTCAGGGGTCTCCCGAGGCAGCCAGTCAGGCCGCACACCTGGGCAGCGTGTATTTGGTAATGACTCCCTTCCAGCGTGGCTTCAGCTCGTGGATATTTTTGTTAGACAAGTATCTCAGCCCTGCCTCTTGATACCAACTGCCTTAAAAAAAAAAAAAAAAAAAAAAAAGTCATTATTTTGCAGACCTTCTTGCCATTGCAAATAATATTCTCTCTGCCTGAAATGGCCTTCCCTCTGTTTGTTTACATTCATAAATCCAACTCCTCCTTCTCCGCTCAGATCTGTCCTCCTCTGTAATGTCTTCCCTTATCGGCTTATAAAATGAGTTATTTCCATTTCTTAGCCATCCATGGTCTGAGGATGGTTCGTATCCATAACCCTACCCAGATGCTAAGGCATTTGAGTGGGGGGGCGCACCGGGTCCTTTGAACTCCTGATGCTCTGTGTTCAGGTACAAGTGAGAGTCCACAGTAGAAACTGTAACTATTTGCCGGATGATTGTATCCATGTTCCTATGGATATGATGCAGGTGTATCTTACTTGCAGATATGGCCCCAGTAAGATGCACCTGTGCCGATTGTCCCCGTCTCTAATACAGGTTCTGAGCCTCCATTATTCTAAACTTCCTGGGCGGCTCCCATACTTCAGCTGATACAGAGTCAACCTTCATATAGATGGCACCTCTGCTCTGGTGTGATCACCAAGAAGCCATAAAGAGGAATTAGTCAGCCTAGGTGGATAATTGATGGATGTCAAGTGTCCCTTTGTATAAAAGACTTGCTTCTAGACCGATTGCCTGAGGGCTCAAGAGGCTCCTAGTAGACAACCCAGATGCCTTCTTTATTATTTCCTCTGAATATCTGCATTTTCATCCAAAATTAAGGCACCAAGGACAGCTTTGAGTGAAGTGATGGCCTCGGGGCTAGAACATTTAATGAGAAATCTTCTTTTTAAGGGTCATCTTCTGATACCTTGTGCTAATCACGTCTGGCCTTGAAGTGATGGGATTGCTGTGCACCTACGTCCTTTAAAAACAAAAACAAAAACAAAACCCCCACACCCTACAATTTACCAGGGCTTACTCATTTTAGGGGTTTTTGACAACTTGATATGCTTCCTCTTAATTAGTTAATGGTTGGTTCAGGCTGTGACAGCCCCCAGCGAGGCTTACAGCTTCTACTCAATGCTTATGGCTTTGAAATATAGACTGTAAGGTCAGAGTGGTTAGGAAAGACCTTAACAGGGAAGTAATATTTGTTATCCCTAATGAGGGGTTCTCTCCTCTTCAAAGAACTCCTCTCCTCCTCAAAGAACTATGGAAGGTATTTTTTTTTCCTACAGCCTGAAAAACTGACTAGACATCTAAAAGTAAAAGATTTAGTAATGCCATACTCAAATTCATGAGTGATATTCATTGCTGAGCTAGAATGACAACCCTCGTTTTTGACTCTCTGTCCAAAGTTCATTTCACAAAACACTATGCTGCTGCTTGCAAAATCCACCTGTTCTAAGTTAAAGGGGATAAAATGCCAGTCTGAGGCTCAATAGGATGACAGGGGAGAAAATAAGCTGAAGGAGCAGCTGAACTTGTTGATTAGTATTGCTTAATGCAGCTCCACACCCACTTATACTATCCCAGCCCACTGATCAGCATTTTCCTTTTGGGCAGACTTCATAGCCAAGAAATCAATACATCATTAGCCTGCAGCATGTTGTTTCTGGGTATCAGGCAAGCTCCTGGGAGCATTATTTGAGTCATAATGACAGGGGTTGGGCTGTAATGAAAGTCCTGAATTATGCCACATTAAGGATCTCCCCCCTCCCCCCTCCCCCATGAAGCTGGTAAGCTGCTCAAATATTCCCTTGTGTGGCTACAGACACAGCCATCAAATATTTAGCATGGATTTTGGCTAATGTGCCTTTTATCCCCAAGATATTCTCTTAAAGCAGGTAGCTGGTATTAAGACCCTTTAAGAGGTGAGGAAAGAGAGCCTTGAAGAGATTAACTGGACACGACTTGCATCCTGGAGTAGCCAAATCAATCTCTTAGATCCCTTTACTACACTAGCCACTCCCTGTTTCCTTTGGCTTTGAGAACCAGCAGGGTTTTGAAAATTCACTTCACGGACCGTCTCCAGCTGCTCTATCCCCAGCCAGAGAGCTCATGACCACCGGCTGGCATTAAACTTCATCATTCTCTGCCCTCCTGAGTCTGCCCGTTTCTGAGACTCTGAAGTCCCCTCTCGCTCAGCGTCCCCCAGCCCTCCTCTCCTTCCTCTCCTTCCCCCTGAATGACTCATTTTGTTTACTGAGCAGAGAAGCTAATAGAAGGCAGCAGAATTTAAGCTTCCCTGGGACTTGCTTTACACGCTGACAAAATCATTCTTTTCTCTCTCTGTTAAATATTCATGGCTCTCAGATTTTTAGATACAAAGGTACATTTTGTTTTAAAATGTGCTGATCCAAGACATACTGGTTTGCATTGATTTCCTCCTCTTTGCATTTCTATTGCATTGGAAATAAAGAGGTCCTCATTCACTTCTTCTGAAATATGGACTTGAATTTATCTTTGGTTTTCTATTTTAATTTGGTTGCTGTTTGGCGAAAGGGCTGATGTTGGTAGACATTTTACATGTTTGTGTGTTTTTCTCTTTTGACATTGTGCGCGTACACAGGCACGCAGACAAGCAGAGAGGGGAAAAAAACCCACAGCGTCTTTTCCAGGCATCACAGCCTAATGTTAATGTAATTTGAAAGGGATTTTAGCAAAGGTTTGATCTGCCACAGATTTCAAATATTTACAATTTAGAACAAAAATAAAATAGAGATAAATTTACAGAGATGAAGAACAGACTCATCCTGGAAGAGTTCAGAGACTTTGGTTCAAGAAATGAAATGGGAGCAGAAGTGCCTCCATCTTAAAAAAAGGGAAATTATGTGGCGTAAGAATTATGGAAAGAGAATAAATGGGGGTGGGAAAGAGGAGGGATAAAAATCCTGATTAATCCAGGGCACTTGACAAGAGTCTTACAACGTACAGTGCAGATGAACAAAAGTAAAAGGCTTTCAGGTTCTGGAAATTACATGGGGATTTTTTTTTCCCCCAAGCTGCTCTCACACATATTGCCATATGAAACTAAAAGGGAAAACAACCAGTTGATAAGAAAAAAGGCTGAATTTTTTCTTTGTATAGTAAGAGGATGTACTGTCTTGTCAGACTCTTTGTAAAGTCTTGGAGTATAGAGGATAAATTTAGGATTTTTATGAGATTTTGGAGTCTTTTAGTAAAAATGTGACTAGGATTGGGTAAGGATTCTGATAAAATTGTCTAGAGCTGGTGAACACTTAGAAGACTCTTAGGGAGTCAATAATTATTTGATACAATGGATGCGTTTAATCACTTGATGCTTATTTAAATTATTTTTTCTTGGTAAAGGACCTGGAATAAAGAATGAAATCATTTTTTATGTTTATATTCCCGGGCAACAGTTTCTTGGAATAGTAAAGCCATGTTGAGGAAGGCAATGGGTTAGTAAAGTCCTGTTGATAGAGACCGTAAGCTATGGGTGTGGGAGATTTGGAAACTGGAGTATACACTCTCATAATTAGGAAACACCTGAAAGTAAATGTGGCCGAGTCTCAACTTGATTCTTGAATTCCTTTATGACATGCCAGCCAAGTGTTCGTTCAACCTCTCAGAGACTGAAACCAGTGCAAAGCTGTAGAGACTCTGGCAGGGGTGCTGGTAGATATATGTACTGAAGGTTTGGAAAATTAATATAATTGAGGTATTCTCTGGATCTCTACTTCTCTTTCCTTTTGTTATTTTAATAAAGACTGATTTCATTGTCCTTTACTCTCTCTTTTCTCTCATAGTATGTGCTTACTCATAGGACCTGCATCCTCCTCACAAAACTTGCTCAGATTCTGCTGGCCACCCCCACCTTCCTCCCCTACAGTCTACCTCACGGGCTTTATGAGCACTTCCATCTTTGCTTCCTCACAGTTATCAGTGTCATTCTTTAAGTGTGTGTGTGAGTTCAGATTCTCAGAGTGAAAGTCTAATTTGTCTGGGCTTATGCTTGATACAAGACCATTTCATGGGCTGCTGACCAGTCTGTGCACTGGCAGTATTGAGGGAGAGGTGACCCACTTTGATCAATCAGTTGTAGCCCTGCTGGGACTGGGTTCTGCAGTAGGACACCAGCGTGGTAGCTCCTCGAAAGGACTATACCAGGATAGTGTCTGTAAGGATTGCTGTGAGTGGGAAGATTTTACAATGTTTAAAAAAAGAAAAAAAAAAGATGAGGATGTCAATATCCTAGCAAACATGTCTAAATCAGAGGAAATTTACCTACCTTGACTATTGAAGACATTGGTCTTGGAAGACATGTTTTCAAAACTCCTGCCATTAACTTAGATGAGATAATCTTAAATCCTAGGACATGGATGCACATTGGGTAATCTGTCAAGACACATTATAGCATTATGTGTCTAAATGTTTATTTTTTTAAATATCTTTTTTTTTTCTTTTTTTAAGATTTATTTACTTGAGAGAAAGGGCAAGAGGGCAAGAGCTGGAGTGAAAGTCCCAAGCAGACTCCCAGTAGAGCTCAGAGCCAGATGCTGGGCTTGATTCCACAACCCTGAGATCATGACCTGAGCCAAAATCAAGAGTTGGATGCTTAACCAGCTGAGCCATCCAGGTGCCCCATGCAAGTATTTATTAGCAGCACATGAAAGGCTAAGTTGAAAGTGGACCCCAAATCTCTGAATACTTTACTTTCCTTTTATTTTCAGATAAAATTTTGTTTTTTTAGTCTTTTATTCCTGCAACTAAATCCTATTCCATTTTTCATAGCATTTATGAAAATCAATTATATTTGTGGGTTTTTTCTAATTTTTACTTGTATCCCCCCATAAATTACATAACACTATGGCAGGGACCTTTACTGTCTTGTTCACTTACTCCTAGTGTATAGATACCTGTTGAATAAAACAAAGTAGAATCAGAGTACTGAGGGAAGCAAGGGAGGTAAATTAATTTTATTATTCACATAAGGTCACCAGAAATAGTCTGTAACTAAAGATATAAATAGGATATACATAGTACTTTCCACTCTGGCAACTTTTCTGTTAAGGATTTAATGTGAGATTCCTTCCAAAATTGCACTGCTATAGGAACATGGATCATAAATACAAAACTTACTTGTGAAGAAGATAATGGGAAAAATTGTATACTTTCCAATTTCAGAAAATCTTCTCCCCGGGGGGATATTATTTGCATGTTTTTCAGTTAGAGATGAAACTTAACTACAAATGCTTTAGGAAAAGTAGAAACTAACCTACTAATAAGTAGTGCCTAGATTTTAAAAATAATTGTGCTTTCAAATCATGGCTCTGCCAATTATCTGTGAGGCTGTGTACAGATGGCTTCACCACTCAGACCCTCACCTTCTTCATCTGTGAAATGTGCATCCCACCTACATTACTAAGAGAGGTAAATGACACTAGAGGATGCCTGATGCACAGTAACAAATAATAGCCATAATTTTATTGTATATTCTATGTTATTTAATCTTTGCCTCATTAATCAACACCAGTGACATGAAAACATTGCCTGTAATTTTTATATGAAAAATTAAGGTTCAGAAAGTTCAACTTGTTTGAATGATACATCTAGGAAAAGACAAGTGATTTATAAGAAATACTTGGTCAACCATATGACCAAAATATATTTCACATATATATTTGGTCTTCTCCCACAGTTCCTGGCTCACAGCTCCCAAAACCCTAGAATTTCCTGAGCAATGAGAACATCTTTTGTTATTATATTTGGTCTCTTGTCCTCAGTTCCTGAAATGCTCCAGAGCCATAAAGGTGAAATGGAGGGTCTTGTTATTCATAACAAGCCCCTCTCCACCACAACTGGGTTTATGTTAACGAGGTGACCTTTGGAAAGCACCTAAGATTGGGGCCTGGTTGTGGAACCAATGGGGGTGGAAGAGTGGAATTTTCAGTCCCATCCTCTGATATCTGGGGATTGGAGAGAGGCTGCAGGTTAAATCACTCATTTTTGGTTAGCCATTTAGTCAATCTTGTCTATGTAATGAGGCTTCCATAAAAACCCCAAAGAAGGGGGGTTTACAGATCTTCCCCGCTGGTGAGCCAGTATGCTTCCATGTGCCACAGAGCTGGGCTTCCAAATTCCATGAGGCAGAAGCTCCTTTTTTTGCAGACCTCCCCATATGCATTTCTTCATTTGGCTGTTGATTTGCACCCTTTAGTAGTCTTTGTAATAAACCAGTAATCTAGTGAGTAAACAGATTCCTGAGATTTGTGAGCTGCTCTAGCAAATTAATAGAACTCAGAGAGGGAGTCCTGAGAACATCTAACCCTATAGCTAGTCTGTCAGAAGGTCAGGTAACGAGCTGGATTTGGGATTGGCATTCATAGCAGAGAGCAGTCTTGCAGGACTGAGCCTTTAACCTGTGGACTCTGATGTGGTCTCCAGGTAGATGGTGTCAGAATTCAGTTGAATTGTAGGACAATCAGCTGTTGTCTCAGAATTGCTTGGTGGTGTGGCGGGATTCCTGCTTACATTGGAAATTGGGTAAACTTTCAACAAGAATGGGATTTGAAGGGTACCTGGGAGGCTCAGTTGGTTAAGCATCTGACTTCAGCTGGAATGGAGCCCCGCATTGGGCTCCCTGCTCAGTGGGCAGTCTGCCTCTCCCTCTGCCCCTCACCCATGCTTGTGCTTCTTTGGTCTTTCTCTCAAATAAATCAATAAATTCTTTCCAAAAAATGGTATTTGAACCTAGTTATTGATAGAGTTGAAGAGAAGGAGAATGAGGGAACTGAGAGGTGCATGGGTATAAAATTAAAACTGAGGGTATAAAACTGAGGGTATAAAATTCAGTGATTTGTGAGTTTTAATAAATAAGACTTATCCTTGCAACAAATGCAGACATCTATTCCATCAACTAAAAATCTCCAAATCTGCCTTTCCACAGAACCTCTGGGTGATTCTGATAACATTTATTCAAGACTTACTCTACCAGGTGTTGTTCCAAGTGGTTAAGTGCTTTGCTCGATGTCTCACAGTTGGTAGGTGGCCAAGGCCAATCCAATTCCAGAGGCCTTGTTCATAACTACTTCTGATTCAGGGAAGCCAGCAGAGTATCATATCAGTGTGCATCCCATTTTGAAAACACACAGAGATAACAGAATGTGGAGGCTCAGACACCGTGGCTGGCTGTCGAGGTGCCTGCAACAAATCAAGCAGAATCGATCCAAAATTAACATGAAAAGCGACCATGATCAATGAAATCAAATGCATAGCCTAATACTTGGCACAATATGTTTAATAAATGTTTGTTGAATAAATATTTATGAAGACAGTATCAAGTTTTCAATCTTAGAGAAGAGAGACAAAACATTCACGTAGCCATGGGACTACTGAAACCCAGAATTAGAATAGACTTTAACAGTCATCAAGACCAACCCCTCTGTGGATGCTACAACCCTCTCCCAATACGTCAGGCCCATAGTGAAAGAAAAAGCAAAAAAAAAGCAAAAAAAAAAAAAATTAATTAATTAATTAAAAAAAAAAAAAAGAAAGAAAAAGCAGCCTCTGGCTTGTATAGAAACAAGAGAAAAGACCAAAATCTGACCCATGGAGAAGTAAGAGAGCTTTAAATGCCAGAGTCAAGTAACTTCTGATTCTAGCTAGCTGTTTGACAGACAAGAGGGAGAGAAATAAATACTGCAGTAATGATGTCTACAATCACAGAAGTTATTCTCCAACAGCAAAAAGAGACTCGTGGACATGTGGGGCCAATGTGAGCCTATTGATTTCTCTCACGGTTCCTTTTTATTGTTCATCTCTTCCTCTTAGTTCATGCAGCCAGTGTCTCAGGGACTGCAGTCCCTCTTGGGCCTGCCAATCTGATCGCTGTTGAGCAACCATGAAATATGAAGGTCCGTGAGCCCTTTAATTGGACAAGTCCCAGTTAATAATGCAGGAGAGATGCGGAGCATGGAGGTCGGCAGACAGATGATAGAAAGGCCAAACGAGGGAAAAAGAGAAAGAATCCATGAATTCGGTCTTCACAGAGTGGGGAACAAAGGGAAAAATAGTCATTACACAAACCTCCGTGCAAACACACTGGTGGTAGATTTGACTTGAGGAATAAGCTACCAACATGGTCAAGTAAATGAACTTTTCTAGTCATTTGATATCAAGATTATCTGAGCTCAGGAATTGCTGGTGAGATTGCTAGTATTTACGGTCTATCTGATGCTCACTGGGTAAGACGAACAATTTTATACCAGTTGTTGAAGCCTTGAATTCAAGTGATCTGTTGCTTAATACCACATTTCTAGTCCAGAGGTTCTTTTATGTAACGCATAATTAATTAAAATATAAAATTAAGGTGCATATTTAAGATCAGTCCAAAGTATAAAATAAACATGATCTCCAGAGAGATTGGCTTATTCCTGGCTTGAAATAAGCAGAGAAATGTTCATCGTAATTTATAACTGAAATATCAGGGTAGTTGAGAGGCATTCAACGCACCTTATTAAAAACGAATAAGCCAAAACTGACATTTAAAAAATTTATTTACTCAGCCCTTTAACAAATGGCAAACATTTACAGGCTATAAAAGTGTGCCGGATGCTCAGGATTCAGTGATGACTGAGGTGGGCACGTGCCCTGTCACTGTTAGCGTTCGGCTTAGTGGACGAGAGAAAGAGAAGAGAAAGCAGAAATTTGCCATCTCAGGGGATAAGTGTGATGAGGCAGTGAGCGTAGTGCTTTATGAGACCACAGGAGAGCATCTCAGTCAAATGCAGGGATAATTAAGGCTTCCTAGAGGCAGCATCTGCTAGCCAGAGGCCGACCGTGTGAGGGAGTCAGCCAGACAAACGGGGTATGGAAAAGCATTCCAGGCAAAGAAAATAGTATGTCCAGAGACTATGGCACATTAAAAAAAAAAAAAAGTATAAAATTCATTCTGATGATAGTATTTTGGACTGAAGATTTCTATCCATCTGAAATGTGTATGTTGTATCCCAGTGTGATGGTATTTGGAGGTTGGCCCCCCAGGAGGTAATTACGTTTAGATGACATCATGAGGGTAGAGCCTCCTTGATGGGATTAGAGCCCTTATAAGAAGATGAAGGGACCAGAGGGCCGGGTCTCTGCCTTTTGAGGATGTAGCAAGAAGGTAGGAGGAGGATTCTTACCAGAACTGAACCCCATGCTGGCACTTTCTACAACTAGGAGAGATTAATGTTTGTTGTTTAAGCCACCCAGTCTGTGGTTATTATTATAGTAGCCAGAGCTAAAACAAGTACAGTGAGGAAGATGTAGAGGTGAGGCTGGAAGAGTGACCACAGACCACAGCCTGAAATTCCTCAAAAGTCCTGCTACAGCGTGCCTTTTCACCGACAGACTGGGAAGACCTTTGCAGGCTCTCCTACCTCACTTCCTAGTGGCCCCGCTAGGAAGCTTCAGCCCTATTATAACAACAGCTCCTGGAGCCCAAGATCCCGTCTTGTACTCCAAACCCCTATTCCGGTAACTGAGATTTTGCTCGATCTGAGCAAGGTGAACAGTGTACCTCTCTTTGGCTCATAGCATCCAGGCCCTGGTTGTTGAGTGTTTGAGTCCCAGCCAAGGAAAGTGTAGAAGCATCCACATTCTCCTCTCAGACTAGGGCTCTACATTTTTTTTTTTTTTTCTGGACCTAGCAGAAATAGAGTCCTTTCCTGGACCTGGGGCCCTACTGGAGTTTTTTTACCTCTGACCAATCATTACCTGCCCGTTCAACTGAATATCCGTTTATTACCAACTCACCTCCTGATGTTGCATCCCACCTGCCCATAACACCTGCTGGACAGCCCAGGTGTTGACCATGCTTCCTCTTAGGCTTCACTTATGAAGCCTATGTATCCTTTGCTTTTAACTCCAGCATCTGCAACTGGATCCAACTCTTTAGGCCTTCTGAATGTCCTATCTACTCTGTTTACACTCTCTAGACTGGCCTGACTATAGTGTTTCTAAATAACTTTTTTTTAATAACATTTATGAAGCACCACAAGGACAGCTAAAATATTGCCTGAAATGAGAGTGTCCAAATACCAGACAGGCGAGAAAGAACAGTAAAACAGAGTAAGGTTGGGTAATTCATAATGTTTGTGAATTAAGAGACCGAATGGATTTTGGTGTGGTCTAGCAGAGAGGTATAGTTGAGTTAGTGCTTCCATTTATTTAATCAGCAGACATTTAGAGGATAACTGCTTTGTGCCAGAAACTACTTTAGGGTCTGAGATCTTGGCTGCAAACAAGATAAATTTATGTGGAGATTCTAGTCTAGAGAAGAAGGGAGATCTAAACTTTGAATTGTTATCTAGGATGGAGTAAGAATGTTCTGGTGCTACACAAGCTGGCTCTTGAGAAACCATCTGCTAAATGTGGTCCACAAATGATTCTGAGATTTCAGGGAATCCCCACACCACATGCCCTTTGAGACCCCTTTCAGCTCTGAAAATCTCTGTCATGTTGGGTTCTATTTTCCAGGTATCCTAAGGCAGAAGGTACAGATTAGAGCCAAAATAGCCCCAGAAGAATTGCTCAAGTTGCTTGCTTAGAAACATGATGCCACAGGTAGAATCAACAGCAAGGGCGAGGGGGGAGGAGATGGATACGGCAGGAATGTTTCTACTTTATCTGTTTGGTGACATCTCATCCCTCATGGAGACTGTTTTTGTGAAATTTTTTTCTCCCATATATAGCGTAGAGATATTATTCAATGATTGTCAGCAGTGAGAAATGTACAGAGAGATAAAGAGAGAAGTTTGCTTCTCAGTGACAATGTATAGGATCTATTTCCTTTATCAGAGAATCTGGGCTCTAACGAATGGATCCCATACTGCCTATCCATCATCTGCACAGAAAGTACAACAAGCACACCACCTGGTTAGCCAGCGACCTGGGCCTTCTCCCCTGCAGAGGACTGCCCCATCTTTGCTCCTTCGCCACAAGTAAGTTAGTCTAAAGAGAGAGGAGATGGGGCCTTTGGAGCTGCCAAAATGATGCACTGGGGAAGTTCTGGTGCTAACCTGAAAGTGATCCGCTTTCTCTTCTAGAACATCAGCTGAGCTTGTGTCCTCAGGCTGGTCTGTCTTCATTTTGCTCTTTCAGATCAACCCCCTTCCTCCTCATTTGAATTTAAGAAAAATGTTTTTCATGTGTTTGTAAAAATAAGTTGTCTCCAGATAATAAGACATCTGGGAATTTTTCCTTTTTTTATTTATCAGTATATTCTAAATGATAGATATTCCATAAGTGGTTCTCTAAAAGAACATGTTTTTCTAAGTTGGTACGAGTGTGGGAGTGTAGATTTAGTGTAACCTTTTTGTAGGGTGGTTTAGAAACATTCTTGACAATTAAAGTATAGATGCTCTTTGTTATTGCATTTCTCTTTCAAGAATATTTCTTAAAAGTGTTCAAAGATATACTTACGAAAATATACATGGCAGCATTCACAAGACAAAATTGGAAATCGCCTAAATATCTATCAATAGCTAGTTCATTAAACGATGGCTGTTCCACATAGCCAAATACTCTGTAACTATTAAAAGAAAATGCTAGATCTATACATGCTGAAATGGAGAGATCCACTAGGTTATTTCATTCAATGCAAAAGCAAGGTATAGAAGGGAACTTCTGGGATTCTGTCTTGTTTTGTTTCTTGGTCTACCTGGGTCCAGCTGGTTACATCTGTGCACTGACCTTGTAAAAAAAATCAAGGAGTTATAAACTTCAAATACATACATGTTTCTGTATGCTTGTTATACTTCAAGAAAAATGATAAAACAATGTACAGAATATTCTATGTATTGTCTTTTGTAATTCCAGAATAGTAAGTGTTTAGATTAATTGCTTTGGTATTTACACAAATTCTAGGAAACACAAGACACTATAAACGATGATTACATCTGGAATGGAGAAAGGAAGTTAGGACATGTAGACTTTTACTTCTGGTTTTATGTCTTCTGCGCTTCTTGATTTGTTTAATTTTTTTTAAAAGGAAAAGGAGTAGTTAAAATAATTTTAAATACTGGGTACACATTCCTGGGAAAAGTAAAATAGCTTCCCTGTCTTCACTCAAAATCAACTCTCACGCTCTGCGATGGTTTTCCTTTGCTGGATCTTTGCTGCCTACCTCTAGAATTCATCACAATGCATCTGCAATGCTCGGTTTTCTTCTTTGGCCCACCAACCTCTCTCTCCACATCTTTCAAGGCCTCCATTCCAAATCTAAGTGGGTGAGCATCTGTTAAGCAGCTGCTGCTTCCAAATTGAGAAAGGGCCACACTGCAAGCAAGAGGCCAGGGCAAGAATCATTCTGAGAGGAAAATGGCTTGGCAGGGTCCAATGCTCTGGGACCCATCTGAGAGGAAAGATCATTAATGTTAATCTAACTGAGCTCAGGGTGGGAGGAAGCAGAGCTGTAGTTTCTGGAGGAAACGGCTTGAACTAAGGGCTGGTTTCATTTGACAGAGACAATGAGGAATCACTTGCCTGTGCTAAATGGAGACACGATTATCCATAATTGATACATGATTTTCAGCTGCCTTCTTTGTTCTGGTGCAGAGGAACCGTAAAGGAACAGTGAGGAAGTGGGGTCACAGAGCCTCACAGTGCCAAGGACCATTCCCAAGCACGCGGTTGGGATTTCCATTCTGTTTGGAGGAATTATAGGGTTGTTTACACAGAGCTGTTTACTTTGAGGTTCTTGGGTAACTTTAAAATCATATCAGCTAAATACCAAAGATTCCATTCACCATACCCTCTAGTGTTTGAGAGCAAGGGATTGACAATCAGATTGACTGATTTATGCATAAATCCTGATTTTAACACTGGCTTTGTGACCTTGAGAGAGCATTTGAGCTTCAGTATCTTCATCAATAAAAGAATAATATTATATACCTCATAAAGTAGTTTTCAGTTATTGACATTGACATGTTAATATTTTTTACATGTACAGAGTGCTTACATTGTGCACAGTACCTATGAGGTAGATATAACCATTTTGTAGGAGAGAAATGGAAAATATAAGGATATGGCTCAGATGGAGCAGAGATGGGATTTAAACACAAGTCTGATACAGAACCCAGAGGACTTTGGTGTTGGGACTATGTCGGTTAGTCCTATCAAAATGACTATGTTCTGCTGAGATCTCATGAAAGTAAATGTGCCTAATGCAAGCTTCTGTCAGCCCCTCAAAACTGTGAAATTAACCCCCATTTATAACATCCATTCAGAATCTCCAATGGCTCAAAACATTAATAAAATTCTCAAAAACATTGAGATTGCTCCACTAGTGCACTCATATTATAACATCACCCAGGTAGTAACAGATGGCACTCATCGATCGATTGGCTAGACTAGACCAGTGCTTCTAGAAGGTTCCTCTGGAAGATGGGAGCATCATTATCACCTGAAAGCTTTTAGAAGTGCACCTCAGACTTACTGAATTGAAATGGTTGGACACTAGGGATGTGATTTGACCAGCCCTGCATGTAATTCTCATGTACACCCAAGTTTGAGAAGTACTGGGCCTGGAGCAAGATGTTAGGGCAAATCATTAGCTATTAAAAGGGAAACAGGGAGATGAGGTCTGTATCCACATTACTAGAAAAAGGGGGTTCTTCCTTTTTTTTATAATAAATTTATTTTTTATTGGTGTTCAATTTACCAACATACAGATTAACACCCCGTGCTCATCCCGTCAAGTGCCCCCCTCAATGCTGGTCACCCATTCACCCCCACCCCCCACCCTCCTCCCCTTCCACCACCCCTAGTTCGTTTCCCAGAGTTAGGAGTCTTTTTTTTTTTTAATTTTTATTTATTTATGATAGTCACAGAGAGAGAGAGAGAGAGAGAGGCAGAGACATAGGTAGAGGGAGAAGCAGGCTCCATGCACCGGGAGTCCGACATGGGATTCAATCCCAGCTCTCCAGGATGGCGCCCTGGGCCAAAGGCAGGCGCCAAACCGCTGTGCCACCCAGGGATCCCGAGTTAGGAGTCTTTATGTTCTGTCTCCCTTTCTGATGTTTCCCACACATTTCTTCTCCCTTCCCTTATATTCCCTTTCACTATTATTTATATTCCCCAAATGAATGAGAACATACAATGTTTGTCCTTCGATTGACTTACTTCACTCAGCATAATACCCTCCAGTTCCATCCACGTTGAAGCAAATGGTGGGTATTTGTCGTTTCTAATGGCTGAGGAACATTCCATTGTATACATAAACCACATCTCCTTTATCCATTCATCTTTCGATGGACACCGAGGCTCCTTCCAGTTTGGCTATTGTGGCCATTGCTGCTAGAAACATCGGGGTGCAGGTGTCCCAGCATTTCATTGCATCTGTATCTTTGGGGTAAATCCCCAACAGTGCAATTTCTGGGTCGTAGGGCAGGTCTATTTTTAACTCTTTGAGGAACTTCCACACAGTTTTCCAGAGTGGCTGCACCAGGTCACATTCCCACCAACAGTGTAAGAGGGTTCCCTTTTCTCCGCATCCTGTCCAACATTTGTGGTTTCCTGCCTTGTTAATTTTCCCCATTCTCACCGGTGTGAGGTGGGATCTCATTGTGGTTTTGATTTGTATTTCCCTGATGGCAAGTGATGCAGAGCATTTTCTCATGTGCGTGTTGGCCATGTCTATGTCTTCCTCTGTGAGATTTCTGTTCATGTCTTTTGCCCATTTCATGATTGGATTGTTTGTTTCTTTGGTGTTGAGTTTAATAAGTTCTTTACAGATCTTGGAAACAAGCCCTTTATCTGATATGTCATTTGCAAATATCTTCTCCCATCCTGTAGGTTGTCTTTTAGTTTTGTTGACTGTATCCTTTGCTGTGCAAAAGCTTCTTATCTTGATGAAGTCCCAATAGTTTATTTTTGCTTTTGTTTCTTTTGCCTTCGTGGATGTATCTTGCAAGAAGTTACTGTGGCCGAGTTCAAAAAGGGTGTTGCCTGTGCTCTCCTCTAGGATTTTGATGGAATCTTGCCTCTCATTTAGATCTTTCATCCATTTTGAGTTTATCTTTGTGTCTGGTGAAAGAGAGTGGTCTAGTTTCATTCTTCTGCAGGTGGATGTCCAATTTTCCCAGCACCATCTATTGAAGAGACTGACTTTCTTCCAATGGAGAGTCTTTCCTCCTTTATCAAATATTAGTTGACTATAAAGTTCAGGGTCCACTTCTGGATTCTCTATTCTGTTCCATTGATCTATGTGTCTGTTTTTGTGCCAGTACCACACTGTCTTGATGACCACAGCTTTGTAGTACAACCTGAAATCTGGCATTGTGATGCCCCCAGATATGGTTTTCTTTCTTAAAATTCCCCTGGCTATTCGGGGTCTTTTCTGATTCCACACAAATCTTAAAATAATTTGTTCTAACTCTCTGAAGAAAGTCCATGGTATTTTGATAGGGATTGCATTAAATGTGTAAATTGCCCTGGGTAACATTGACATTTTCACAATATTAATTCTGCCAATCCATGAGCATGGAATATTTTTCCATCTCTTTGTGTCTTCCTCAATTTCTTTCAGAAGTGTTCTACAGTTTTCAGGGTATAGATCCTTTACCTCTCTGGTTAGGTTTATTCCTAGGTATCTTATGCTTTTGGGTGCAATTGTAAATGGGATTGACTCCTTAATTTCTCTTTCTTCAGTCTCATTGTTAGTGTATAGAAATGCCATTGATTTCTGGGCATTGATTTTGTATCCTGCCACGCTACCAAATTGCTGTATGAGTTCTAGCAATCTTGGGGTGGAGGCTTTTGGGTTTTCTATGTAGAGTATCATGTCATCGGCGAAGAGGGAGAGTTTAACTTCTTCTTTGCCAATTTGAATGCCTTTAATGTCTTTTTGTTGTCTGATTGCTGAGGCTAGGACTTCCAGTACTATGTTGAATAGCAGTGGTGAGAGTGGACATCCCTGTCTTGTTCCTGATCTTAGGGGAAAGGCTCCCAGTGCTTCCCCACTGAGAATGATATTTGCTGTGGGATTTTCGTAGATGGCTTTTAAGATGTCGAGGAATGTTCCCTCTATCCCTACACTCTGAAGAGTTTTGATCAGGAATGGATGCTGTATTTTGTCAAATGCTTTCTTTGCATCTAATGAGAGGATCATATGGTACTTGGTTTTTCTCTTGCTGATATGATGAATCACACTGATTTTTTTTTAATTTTTTTTATTTATTTTTATTTATGATAGTCACACAGAGAGAGAGAGAGGGGCAGAGACACAGGCAGAGGGAGAAGCAGGCTCCATGCACCGGGAGCCCGTTGTGGGATTCGATCCCGGGTCTCCAGGATCGCGCCCTGGGCCAAAGGCAGGCGCCAAAACACTGCGCCACCCAGGGATCCCCACACTGATTGTTTTACGAGTATTGAACCAGCCTTGTGTCCTGGGGATAAATCCTACTTGGTCATGGTGAATAATTTTCTTTTTTCTTTTTTTTTTTTTTTTTTTTTTTTTTAATTTTCTTAATGTACTGTTGGATCCTATGGGCTAGTATCTTGTTGAGAATTTTTGCATCCATGTTCATCAGGGATATTGGTCTGTAATTCTATTTTTTGGTGGGGTCTTTGGTTTTGGAATTAAGGTGATGCTGGCCTCATAGAACGAATTTGGAAGTACTCCATCTCTTTCTATCTTTCCAAACAGCTTTAGGAGAATAGGTATGGTTTCTTCATTAAACGTTTGATAGAATTCCCCTGGGAAGCCATCTGGCCCTGGACTCTTGTGTCTTGGGAGGTTTTTGATGACTGCTTCAATTTCCTCCCTGGTTATTGGCCTGTTCAGGTTTTCTATTTCTTCCTGTTCCAGTTTTGGTAGTTTGTGGCTTTCCAGGAATGCGTCCATTTCTTCTAGATTACCTAATTTATTGGCATATAGCTGCTCATAATATGTTTTTAGAATCGTTTGTATTTCCTTGGTGTTGGTAGTGATCTCTCCTTTCTCATTCATGATTTTATTAATTTGAGTCTTCTCTCTTTTCTTTTTAATAAGGCTGGCTAATGGTTTATCTATCTTATTAATTCTTTCAAAGAACCAACTCCTGGTTCTGTTGATCTGTTCCACAGTTCTTCTGGTCTCGATTTCATTGAGTTCTGCTCGAATCTTAATTAACTCTCTTCTTCTGCTGGGTGTAGGATCTATTTGCTGTTTTTTCTCTAGCTCCATTATGTGTAAGGTTAGCTTTTGTATTTGAGTTCTTTCCAGTTTTTGAATGGATGCTTGTATTGCGATGTATTTCCCCCTTAGGACTGCTTTTGCTGCATCCCAAAGATTTTGAACAGTTGTATCTTCATTCTCATTAGTTTCCATGAAACTTTTTAATTCTTCCTTAATTTCCTGGTTGACCCTTTCATCTTTTAGCAGGATGGTCCTTAACCTCCAGGTGTTTGAGGTCCTTCCAAACTTCTTGTTGTGATTTAGTTCTAATTTCAAGGCATTATGGTCTGAGAATATGCAGGGGACGATCCCAATCTTTTGGTTTCAGTTCAGACCCGATTTGTGACCCAGTATGTGGTCTATTCTGGAGAAAGTTCCATGTGCACTTGAGAAGAATGTGTATTCAGTTGAGTTTGGATGTAAAGTTCTGTAGACATCTGTGAAATCCATCTGGTCCAGTATATCATTTAAAGCTCTCGTTTCTTTGGAGAGGTTGTGCTTAGAAGACCTATCGAATAGAGAAAGAGCTAGATTGAAGTCACCAAGTATAAGTGTGTTATTATCTAAGTATTTCTTCACTTTGGTTATTAATTGATTTAAATATTTGGCAGCTCCCACATTCGGGGCATATATATTGAGGATTGTTAAGTCCTCTTGTTGGATAGATCCTTTAAGTATGATATAGTGTCCCTCTTCATCTCTCACTATAGTCTTTGGGGTAAATTTTAGTTTATCTGATATGGGGATGGCTACCCCTGCTTTCTTTTGAGGACCATTTGAATGGTAAATGGTTCTCCAACCTTTTATTTTCAGGTTGTAGGTGTCCTTCTGTCTAAAATGAGTCTCTTGTAGACAGCTAATAGATGGGTCCTGCTTTTTTATCCAGTCTGAAACCCTGCACCTTTTGATGGGTCATTAAGCCTGTTCACTTTCAGAGTTACTATTGAAAGATGTGAGTTTAGTGTCATCATGATATCTATTCAGTCCTTGTTTTTGTGGATTGTTCCACTGAACTTCTTCTTAAAGAGGAATTTTAAGAGTCCCCCTTAAAATTTCTTGCAGAGCTGGTTTAGAGGTCACATATTCTTTCAGTTCCTGCCTGTCTTAGAAGCTCTTTATCTCTCCTTCCATTTTGAATGATAGCCTTGCTGGATAAAGTATTCTTGGTTGCATGTTCTTCTCATTTAGGACCCTGAATATATCCTGCCAGCCCTTTCTGGCCTGCCAGGTCTCTGTGGAGAGGTCTGCCCTAATACTCCTCCCCATAGAAGTCAGGGATTTCTTATCTCTTGCTGTTTAAGGATCTTCTCTTTATCTTTGGAATTTGCAAGCTTAACTATTAAATGTTGAGGTGTTGAACGGTTTTTATTGATTTTAGGGGGGGATCTCTCTATTTCCTGGATCTGAATGCCTGTTTCCCTTCCCAGATTAGGAAAGTTTTCAGCTATGATTTGTTCAAATACATATTCTGGCCCTCTGTCCCTTTCGGTGCCCTCGGGAACCCCAATTAAACGTAGGTTTCTCTTCCTCAGGCCGCCGTTTATTTCCCTTAATCTATCTTCATGGTCTTTTAAATGTTTGTCTCTTTTTTCCTCAGTTTCCCTCTTTGCCATCAACTTGTCTTCTATGTCACTCACTCATTCTTCCACCTCGTTAACCCTTGTCGTTAGGACTTCTAGTTTAGATTGCATCTCATTCAATTGATTTTTAATTTCTGCCTGATTGGATCTAAATTCTGCAGTCATGAGGTCTCTTGAGTCCTTTATGCTTTTTTTTTAGAGCCACCAGTAGCTGTATAATGGTGCTTCTGAACTGGCTTTCTGACATTGAATTGTAATCCAGATTTTGTAACTCTGTGGGAGAGAGGACTGTTTCTGATTCTTTCTTTTGAGGCGAGGTTTTCCTTCTAGTCATTTTGCTCAGTGCAGAGTGGCCAAAAACAAGTTGTATTGGGAAAAGGAGAAAAAGAGAGGAGAGAAAGAAGGAAAGAGAAGAGAAAAAGAAAAAAGAAAAAAGGAAGAAAAAAAAGAAAAAGAGAAAGAAAAAGAAAGAAAGGGAAAAAAAGGTGGGGGAAGCAAACAAATCAAAAAGCAAAAAAAAAAAAAAACAAAACAAAAAAAAAAAACAAAACAAAACAAAACAAAAACCACGGGGGAGTATCTTCTGATTCTGTGTACTTTAAGTCCCTTGACTTCCCCTGGAACTTGTCCGTCTAGCTGGTCTTCTGGGGGAGGGCCTGTTGTGCTGATTTTCAGGTGTTAGCAGTTGGGGGAGCTGCTCAGCCCCCTGTCTGGTGCAGGGCTCAGTGGGGGGTTGTTCACCCCATGAGGCCCCAGGAGGAACAGCAGCAGTGGCTGCCGCAGCTCTGGAGCCCTGGAGTCAGCCCTTGCAGTAACTCCAGAGCTCTCCATCTGCAGGGCCTGGAGGCTCCAGGGCGGGACCGCTGATCTGCTCAGCTCCGGGCAGGCAGGAGCGTCCTTGCTGTCCTGGGCCCTCCCGGCCTCTGCCTGTCCCCGGGGGAGGCCGGATCCTGGGCTCTGTCCCGGCGCCCTGTGCTCCTGGGCCTGAGCTGTTGGATTCGCACTCCCGGCCATGCAGCCCAAAAGGGGGTTCTTCCTAGAGAAACAGCGTGGTCCCTTTCTCTAGATAATTTCAGCCTTAAGCTATTTCTCTTTTATATGTTGTTTGGGGAAATAGAGGGAGGATGCTATAAGCAGGAGGAGGGGGATTACAGTTAACTGCTTCCTAAGACCTGGAGTGTGTTTTTTCAAACACCAATAAGACTTCAGATAACCTTAAAAAGATTGTCTCTTTTATTTTCTTTTTAAAAATAAGAACTTTCTGAAAGTGTTCTGTAGAGACAAATGTATGCTCTAGACCCGGAATCAGGAATTTGGGGTCTAGTTACCTACTTTTCTTTCTCTTTCCCATCTCTTTCAGCACCCTAGACCATCTCTCCTCCTCTCTCCAGTTCTTCCTTCTCTATCTTAATTCCTTTTAAGTCGCTGGCCTGTTTTTGGGAATTATTTGTAAATAAAGTAGACAACGCCCCCACCCTCAGAGAGAATAGTGTGAGGAAATAGAAAGAAATGGGTACATGCAAAGCAGTGTGTTTCATGGAATGATCAAGAAAACTCTTTCTAGAGAAAGGGTTGGCTAGAGTGAGCCTCAGGCAAGAATTTTGGAGTGAGGTGAGAACTAAAGGGAGCATGAGCAAAGAAGTCGAATGATAAAGAAGGGGCAGGGTCCCTGGGTGGCTTAGTCAATTTGGGTGTCCAAATCCTCATTTCAGCTCAGGTCATGATTTGAAGGTTGTGGGCCAAATTGGGCTCTGTGCTAGGCATGGAGCCTGCTTGGGATTCTCTCTCTCTGCACTCCACCCTTATTTAAAAAGAAAAAAAAAAGTGAACATACAATGAATTTTAAGATCTTTTGGCTTAAGCAGAGAATAAAGTGGTAGTAGCGCTTGGTATGAAGCCTAGGAAACTAGCAGGGGTTGGAAATGGGGGGCCTTGAGCAATCAAGAAAGCCTCTTCTCTCCAGAGATAGACATCATTTGTGGGTAGAAGAATGTTAGTATCCTCCTCTTCTTCCCTCCATCTCCAACTAGGATTTATCAAGGGAAGTAAGTAAAGTAGACAATGCCCCCACCCTCAGGGAGAATAGAGTAGGATGATCCCTTCTTTTTGCTCCAGAGGTATTGGGTAAGAAAAGCATGAAAAATTGTGATAAGTGAGACAGAAACCATATTTTATGGGAATTTAGAGATAAGGATGCTAACTACTAGCTGGAGAAATGGATTTATGGCAAAGGCAACATTTGAGTTGAGTCTTGACGGGATATGCTGAAGAGAAAGAGGAAAAAGAAGCAGGTATGGAATGAGTTCTGATGAAAACCCACGATTTATTGGGTGCTTACCAAGTTCTGGGCACTGTTATAGGCATAATAGGCATGTATATCAACTTGTTTATTTCTCACAAAAACCCTAGGAAATGGATACCATTATTTTTGCCCATTTTATGGAGTAAGAGACAGCAGCACAGGGAGGTCAAAGAGCTTGCCCAAGGTTCTTTAACTATTAAGCAATAAAGCCAGGGTTTGATTCTAGGTAACCAGCCACAGAGGAACTTAATCACTAGGCTCATGTTAGTGTTATAGTTGATTAATTAATTATGCCTCCACTTTTATCCCAAATTAGTTTTAAGAAGTAAATAGTTTGACTTGGCTGGAGCATAAGGTGCTTGAGGGGAATTATTTGGAGAAACTGGAGATTATTTGAAGAAATTCAAGCCCCAGAGAAGGGGATTGAAGTCTCTTTTGGGGTACACAGGTGAGGAGCAAAGATTTCTGAGAAGAAACATTTAGAAGTAATAATTCCATGTGGTAGAAAGGAGCCCTCTGGTGCCCTTATTTCATTGCCTCATGGTTTTATGAACTGAAATAAATTCTGCTCACACAAACCACTTCAACATCTTTTATTTTTAATCTTTCCGACATAGGAGAACAAATTTAACAATGAGATTCTGTTTCTGTTCTGTACATGTGGAATAATTAAATTTGCATCCCACTTCAGTGTTGGATCTGCTGTTTGAAGGGAAATGTATCAATTGGACACATGCCCCATGATTTCTAGTCTGCAAATAAGGCATTTGGAGGAGGGGGAAAAAAAGGCAACATTTTTCTCCCAAGCAGTAATCACAGTAAAATCTTCACTTAGTGACAGCTTGTTTGTGGCTGGATTAATTCCCATTTGAGAGGGGCCAAAGGGGCAGGGAATTGAAGGGAGGAAACCAGAGAGAGGCGAGGCATAATTATGGAAAGTCCCAGAGGACTCTGAAAACAGAAGTTTGCAAGGGAGCTCCACTGCACAAACCTGAAAAGGATCTTGGTCAGGATGCCCCCAGGGACCTCTTTCCATCTCTGGTTTGTTGCCAAGGTCCTAATATCCTTTTTCCATATAGAACCCAGGGACTTGGCCTGATTCATGGAAGTTACAAATGTTGTGGAGGACAATTAATTGATGTATGAGTCTGGGCATGAGGAGATGCACTTGGGTATAAATCTCAGTCCTGCCACTCTGCATGTCTTTGAGACCTCCAGCAAGTTCCTTGCCATCTCTGAGATGTCTTCTTTCCCTGTGGAAACATGCAGGATTGTTAATTCTACTTTATATTGAAGGTGCAAATTAAAAAATAATAATAATGTATAAAAGCTCTTGACACATATTAAGTCTCAAAGGATGTTTCCCTAGCTTATCTTTCTATTTAGTATCACTCCTGCATTTCCATTTCTTGACCACATATACCATTCACTTGTTTAAATAAAATCTACTTCTAAGTGGAGAGAGAAGGGAAGGTGAAATTGATGCAGAAGGAGAAGCTCATTTAAATGGCAATAGTAAAAAAATAAATAAATAAATGGCAATAGTCTTGGATATTAATTGAGATAATTTCACTAGTAACTAAGGATGTCATAGGCAACAACAAAATAAACTTGGTGATTACTCTCATTCTCTTACTGATCTCAGCATATCTTTCTTTCCCCTGGCTCTTTCCACCATTCCAAGAAGTTAAATTGAACAGTTTTTTATTTCCTACGAGCCTGTAATTCACATGAGAGCACCAACTGTGTGTGACTTGTTCATGCCTGTACCACTTTTTCCTAGCCCAGAACTTGGAATGATGTTAAAAAGGCATATGTAGCATGAATGAGTGAATAAATAGATGATTTTTTTCTCTGCCTTTATAATCTTCCAAACCTTAGTTTTTTGAAAGAACATCGAAAGAAAAGAGTAAAGAATGACTGGTCTGGCGGGGATAAAGGTGGTGACCAATTCTTACTTGGTCAATCAGAGGGACATCTGAACCTGCCCCTCTTCATCCCAAATTCTGGAGATAAAGAATTCTGAGTGAAGATAAGTTTGTTTTGAACCATTTGTACTAAGTTGAACACTAGCCAGGTCTGCAAAGTGCATAAATAATGGACAATAACAATATTTTCCATGATTGAAAAGCGTTATTTGTTTTGTAAACACATTGGTCTCAAGCATTGTATCTTTCTCGCCTTCTCTTCTGTCTTCTCACTCCATAGAGAGTGAATCCGGGAGACCACTGAGGGATGATAGCAGTGGTCCAAAGGATTTATGGGGATCCCTGGGTGGCTCAGCATGTTAGTGCCTGCCTTTGGCTCAGGCGTGATCCTGGAGTCCCAGGATTGAGTCCCACATTGGACTCCCTGCATGGAGCCTGCTTCTCCCTCTACCTGTGTCTCTTCCTCTCTTGCTCTCACTCACTCTCTGTCTCTCATGAATAAATAAATAAATATATTAAAAATAAAAAAAATAAAATAAAGGATTTATAATGGCAGCCTTCACTAGGGGGGAAGCCAAGCAAATAAAAACATGATACATTTGAAATTCTTTTTTGGAGCAGACCTGAAAGAACCTGAAGAGCTTTGGAGGCAGGAAATGGTGAAAAGGAATGAATTAAGGTTGACCTCTAGGTGTTTGAACTAACAAGTAGATATCGGTACTTCTTTCTTTCTTTCTTTCTTTCTTTCTTTCTTTCTTTCTTTCTTTCCTTCTTTCCTTCTTTCCTTCTTTCCTTCTTTCCTTCTTTCTTTCTTTCTTTCTTTCTTTCTTTCTTTCTTTCTTTCTTTCTTCTTTATTTCTTTCTTTCCTTCTTTCTTTTTCTTTTTGTCCTTCCTTCCTTCCTTCCTGTGGAGGGAGGGGGGCTGGTAAAATATGCAGATCACTTTTCTTTAACTTTTTCTATTTGGAAATACTGTTTGAGATGCCTGTCACCTCAAAGAGAAAATTTCTGTTTGTCAGTTGGCATCATGAATCTAGAATTTGAACTTATTTGACATAAGGTATTTAAAGCCATGATATTGGATGGATCTGCTTCGTAGGAAATCTTACCCTCTTCTCTTTTGAACATAGACTGGTCTTAACCACAAGTAGACATATATCCCTCTTGCAATGAAGAATAGTGTGTATCCCAAACTCATGGATTCAAGGGAAAATATTGGTAGAAGTTAAGGATTTGAAGGAAATATTCCTGGAGATAATGTTCAGAAATGGCTTAAAAGTTTGTGTCATCTCCAAATGGACACCTAGTTGGCTTGATTGTTTAAATGTCTGCCTTCGGCTCAGGTTGTAATCCCAAGGGCCCCACATCGGGCTCCCTGCTCAAGGAGGAGCCTGCTTCTCCCTCTGCTTGCTCTCTCTCTAGTGCTCCCTCTCAAATATCTTGAGATATTTGGAATATCTTGAGACAAAAAAAAAATCATAGAATTTTGGGTTATATGGAAGTTTAAGGAACTTTTAGACTATTAACCCTTCGAGGAATAACTCTATATGACATACGTAGTAAGTTCTTGAAAATCAGTGCTTACACACTTCCTGTGTTGGGAGCCCACTGCCTTGTGATACAGTTTGATTTCATTTGCTTTTATTAATTTGGATCATAAAGAATTCGCATAATTTTTCCCCAAGATAATGCTGTAGATACTTGAAGACCATGACTGTATCTCCTTCTCTCCCACCAGCATTCCTGTCCCTAGGATTTTTCCAGCTTTCTCCACCATATCATTTTAGTCCCTTGACAATCCCTCATTTCTCTCTAAATTCTAAATGTTACCACTTTTGTATATAGCCCTCAAGAGGTTCGTATTTTAAGATGTGTCATGACTTTACTAACACCATTTCTGATGGTCAACAGGTGGGACATTGGGTTGAAAGAGACTCTTGGAAGGATTGTGTGATGACAGGGGGACATTGAAGGTCACAGACATAAGTCAAATGTTTCAGATCCACTTAGATTATATTTGTATGATACAACTCATTTTCCCAATTGTGGAGAATATTTTTGCGGCTTATGTTTTGGATTCATCTCAAAGAGCTAGAATTTTCTGTCTTTAACTTTGTGGCCATCTACTTTCTTCTTATGGGAAAGAGAAAAACTAATCCAAAGAAGGCAGAGACACTAATAAAAATTAGTGTTTGTAAATGGGATCTTCCTTGCCTTCTCTTGCCTTTTATTCATGTAGTGGGAAACTCAGTTAAGGGGTACAGGACTGAGTGCTGTCCTATTTTTTTTTTTCTTTCTTTCTGAGTTTCGCCTTTGAATGAACCAGCAAGCTAGACTTAAGTGCTTCATCTGTGCAGCTGGCTGGATAATCAACTAGGTGACCACTCCAGGACTTCCTTAGTTTGCTCCCCTTTAGCAGACATGTCTGAATATACGGATTCCAATACAGAGGTTTAAAGCAGGAGGGAGGTTGGAGGTCTGGTTTACCTTCAAACCCAAGCTATATTCTTATACTTCCCTACTTGCTAAAGCTTTACAAAATGAGATCTGGGTGGTCACACATTGATTTATAAACAGGTGTTTTGCTTCCTATTTAGTTAATTTTCTTTTAATATATATGGCATTGGTCAAAAATGCCAAAGGCAGACCAGTGAATAGTACTCCAATTTCCCCCAACAAGCATGAAACATGATTTTCCATCTTCTACAAGTGAACCTTATTGATAAAGCTTCCTGATTTACACAAATTCACATTGATTTCCTTTCTCTGTTTTCTTTGTCATTTATAGCCCATAACCATAGGCTTAAGTGCTAAATTATTTTCTGCCTCAGATATGATAGTAATTGTTTTATGCCCTCTAATTGAATTATAACATCCTTGAAGGTAAAACTAGTTATTATATTTGGATACATTTTTCCTCCAGTCCTTTAGTGGGTGAACATGGAATGGACTTCCGTTAAGACTTCTTGATATTATTTAAAAGATCATCATTTGTTGTTAAATTCACAATGGTCACGGTGTTTAAAATCCAGCTTTTCCTTTTTTTAATGTAAATGCTGTTTGCATATATAAAGTCATGTACTAGTAAATGGAAGCCATCAATAAAATGCCTGCTGTGGGGGTTTTGAAGGTGAACTGTATCAAATTTAAGATAGGCTTTGTACATTTAATTTGAAAAATTACTCTGCCTCCAGAAATCTAAAGATGATTATTATTTCCTTGTTTTAATGTAAGCATAGCCATCTCCTCCACTCTTGCCCTTCACTTGCCCCTTGCTTGTGCTTCATATCCCTTCACTGACCTGCTCTACTCCCACCATATCCTTTGCTTGCCATACCTGAATTATGTGATATGGAGATGCATGCAAAATATTTCTAGTTCGCAAAATACAATCCATCAACACTTCTTCTATATTGCACAGAAATGAATCCATTTTAGCTGGGGAAGTAGATACATCACTTTATTGGATGATTTTTGACAGTTTAATTCAAATTAAGTCCACTTTGTTCAATTAGAGGGTATCTGAGAAGGTATAGAGGAGGATTGTGAGAGATGGGGATAAGCATGTCCTATTAGAGGAAAACAAATGCATCTCTCCACATTAAACTTATTTGTGGAGATTTTTAGCTCGGGAAAAAAAAAAGGGGCGACATCATAACAAGTTGCTAATTTATGTTCCCTCAACAAATGGTGAATTACTCACTTCATTTTATATTGCTCCTTCTTTGCTTTTGGCTGGGTCCTGACAGTGCTGAGAGATGACAGGGAGGAAAGAGGCACCGACTCTTTTCCAACTTTGGAGTTGGCTACACTATGCTGGCCATGATTCATTTAATGAAGCTTTTGCTAAAAGGCTAGATCAATGCATAATAGCATTGACATTTTCAGGGCCAGAGTGCTGGATTTGTGATGAGAAAGCCTGTACCATACAGCACTTTTCAAGCATCTAAGATTTTTGGTCTGTCTTAATATATGGTGCTCAAATAGTGTTTGTCATAGGCATCTGCAGATAAATCTGACATGCTGCAAATCTCCACAGGAAAACTCTAAGGCAGCAATCAGAAATAATAATGCCTGTAAAATTTAAGAAAATAAAGTGAATGAGGTGAACAGACAGGAGTAAGGCAGTAGGGAATGGTAGGGGCCAGGCAAAAATGGAGAGTATGTGTTTCTTTATTATTATTATTATTATTATTATTTATTATTATTATTGGAGTTCAATTTGCCAACATATAGCATAACACCCAGTGCCCATCCCGCCAAGTGCTCCCCTCAGTGCCTATCACCCAGTCACCCCAAACCCCCCACCTCCCTTTCCACTACCCCTTGTTTGTTTGAGTATGTGTTTCATGTACAAGTAGAAATGAATTTGTATTTCGCTCTTGCTCCTTGTTGTCATGGGGAAAGTTCAGGTATAGTTTTAATGGATCTTCCAGTCTTTCAAGAGACTTTTTTAAAAATTCAGATATATGTGAAATCTTCCAATTTTTAAATGTTGGTTCAAGCCATATACAGCCAGTCTGGGCTGAGTTTCATTTATGTACTTCATTATGTGCTACCGTTCTAGAGCACGATACAGAACTAGCAAATACACACTCCGCTTGACACTGTTTCTCTCTCCTGTGCCCGTGGCAGATGCTACTCATTGATCATAGAACTATTCCCCACAGAGTCTAGAAATGAACTTCGAATTCTTCCCAACAGACACTGTAAGCAGCCACTACCAACCATTTGGAGTTGGTGTACAAGAAGAAATCCCAGATGGAGGAGACTTTAGTTATTGTATTAAAAGATTTTGCCATGTATGGTAGATTTTAAAACTTGAATGAAGAATTGGGACAGACATTGAATTACAATAATTATACCTCATTATTTGATCATCTTGTTCAACTCATAAATCATCATTCAATCTTAGAAACAAATATATATTTGTTAAATATATATTTGTTCATGTTCAAATATATATATATATTAGCTAGAATCACTACAATCCTTAGGAAGTAAGACAAACAATTTTGTCTGTATTAAAATGGAGAGAACAAATGTTTAGCAAAGTTAAGTGAATTGCCAAAGATCATACATTTAGAAATTAGAGGCATAAAAAATAGCTCAGGTAACTGGAGATCTTTATTAAAAAAAAAAAAAAATCACAGGGGTGCCTGGGTGGCTTAGTCAGTTAAGTGTCTGCCTTTGGCTCGGGTCATGATCTCAGGATCCCAGGATCCAGTGTTGGGCTCACTGTCTTACTCCTGTGGTGAGCCTGCTCCTCCGTCTCCCTCTGCCCACCGCCCCCCGGCCCCGACTCATGAGCATGCTTTCTCTCTCTCAAATAAATAAATAAAACCTTTAAAAAAAACATAGAAAAATCATGAGGGAAAGAAGAATTAAGCTCAGTACTAAAGCAAAAGGAGCAATGGAAGGTTCCACTGAGGGGTCTGTTAACTTACCTTCGTTCTCCCTTAATTACTCACTGTGTCTGAGGAAACAGATGCCTGTGCCTGCTGAGCAAACCTACATCATTGGAATTGAGTAACCATTCCTATACTTTTTGGTTTATGGACATTTCTAAGTTAGGAGAGGGGTAGGGGGGTGAGCAATATGATACTAAGACCTTCAGACCTGGGAAGACAGCACTTCTATTGTTCTTTATTTCTCAACTTCTTGCATTGCCTGTCTGTCTACCCTGGTGACCGTTCAAGTGTTTTTCTTGTGGGATTTCTAAATTAATTAACCTTGTTCCTCCCCAGGTGTGTGAGAGAGAATCCTCTGATGAGAGCATAACTACCCTTGGTCCTTCCAGCCAAAAAGAGTGGCTCTAACTCTCATCACCATTCTCCAATTTTAATGCCACTGTGATGAGGAGGATGAGGATAAATGGTTTTATTCCTAATCCTTCCTATTTCTGCATTTTTAATGAACTATAACTTGCCTCACATATTGCCTTCCATTTGAGTGTCACAAAAACCGTCTTAGGTAAACAGAGCAGGTGGTATGAGTGGTAGAAAGATCGATGCTTGCAATCTTCACCAATTAAATGTCAAAATCAAATCAAATAAAAGCAATAGCATAGGCTAACATTTGCAGTGTGGGAACACAGGGAGGGGGATCTTAGGACAAATACTGGTAGACACAGTAGAATTGTACGATGATTTAATACCTGTTAGAACCCCAAACACACACCCATTCACTTCAGTTCACTAATTCGTGGCTTTTTAAGTTAATTCTTTTAGATTAATAATCCTTATGGTTATCAGAGGGAATTATTTTAGGACTAGCCAATTGTCATGCTGACTTTTGAGACAATGTGGCACTATTCATGAAGAAGTTAAGGAAAAATTTAAAATATCTTTCCTCAAACTAAATTTTATATCACAGATATAAATTTTTTTGTGTGTATGGTGAGAATTTTTAAATTTTTTTTTATTTTTTAAATTGTACTGAATTCCTGTTTACCATATCCAGGAAAGTATAATTTATTTATCTCTGTTCCGATTATTATTCATACAAATAGTTTTGCTAATGAAAAAAAGTAGTCTTGATTACCTTCAGCAATTCCATTCATTCCAAGATATCTTCTCAGACATTCTGGCATTACTCATGCCAACTCTCAAGTCTCATTTTATTGAAAACCTTTCTGTTTGATACTTTGATCTTATATCCAGTGTTCCTTTAATGAACTTTGAGTGCTTGTCATATTGTCCCACAGCACAAATAGTTTAATGATTTCTTATGTAAAAAACTACATAACTTTATTCTGAAATTAACATCACTCTATTCTCTATTACTAACTTATGATCATTTCACCTATTATAATTATTTCATTTATCCATCTTACCAGCTATCCACCCATCCATGTATTCATTCTGTCACTCAAAAATACTTACTGAGTACTGGTTTTAAGCCAGATTCTGGTGAACAAATGTAGTCCCTGCTCTGGGGGGCTTACTGTCTAGGACATAGATCTCAACCGAAGTAGTATATTAGAAGCATGTGAAGGTTTTAAAAAAAATATGGACACATGGTTCCCATTCCAGAAGTTCCGATTTGGGTTGTTTAATATAGGACTCAGGCATTTGAACTTCAAAAAAATCAGATGACTTAATGTACAATCTAAAATAAGAAACATTGGATTGTTAATCTTGAATCAGTAACTTAAATTAGTATTCCCATTTTTTGCTGTGATAACTGAAATGTGGGATGGCTTAATGAAGTTTTCAGGATCACAAGCTGGGAAAAAATGAAAACAGCTGGCTTTAATGCAGATTTTCTTCTTCCACCTACATTGCTATTTTTTGCATTACTTATTCTATCAAAATACTGCTTTCTATATCTGCCAAAATATAAACTTGAACCTGATCAGTCTATATCAAACTTCTAATTTATGCAGTATACAAAAAACATAGAAAAATGTGAAATATCACAGACTAAAGTAAGTATTCAGATTATGGGAATTGCTATATAAAAAATAACCTATTTTTTTAAAATACAGTATGTGGAAAAATATGGAGGAGCATCTTATAGGCTAAAAAAGATTTAAGAGACCCATCCACCAATTATAATGTATGGACCTTATTTGGGTCCTACTTTAAACAAATTACAAAACAAGATGTAGCAATTGGGGGACTTAGGACATTGACTTATTTGATATTGATATTATTAAAGATTTTATGTTTATTTTAGGTCTAAAGTAGCATTCTGTTTTAAAAAGTCCTTATTTTATTAGAGATACCTATTAAAATATTAATTTAAAAAATACCAGGGATTTACTTTAAAATGATCTAAGTGGAGAATCCGTGGAGTGGGTATATTGTAAAATAGAATTGGGTGGGTTAATAATTGTAGAAGCTAGAGCACTGATGTGTATGGATGCCCTACATACATTGATGTGTATGATGTGTATATTTCTCTCTACCTTTGTATGTATTTTGGCATTTTTCATAACAAATTCCTTTAAAAATATATTATTCTGTCTAGAAAGAGAATAAAGTCTGCTTAAATCTGGGGCCATGGGCAGTGACTAACCCTGGAGAGGCACCAAGGATTCTGAAATTTCACTTTTGGAATGATTCAAGAGGGCAAATGAAGCAAAATGTGATTTTCTGTCTATCCTCCAGACCTCTCCATTCCTCTCCCCACAGTTTCTCAGGCCTAAAGTTTTGAGCTTTATGACCTCCATCGCCATCTCCCTCATCCTCACATCTACCATTTTGAGTTAGTTCCTGAGCTCTTTTAGCTGTATCCAAATGTCCTTTGATGGCTAGAGGGTTGTGAGATTCCCGTCCCCCATCTCTCTTGCCCCTTGTCCTGTCTGTGATCTCTTTCTCCTGACCATGCATCCTAATTGGTTTCTCTTCCTCTTGTTTTGAACCTCAACAATCCATGCATCCTAGAAAGCCAGAGTGATCTTTTGAACATGTAAGTTTGATCAAATGACATTCCTGTCAAACCTTTCAGTGACTTGTGAATTTATTTCGAAACAAAACTTAAAAGCTTATTGAGATATATGGTGTACTACATAATGAAGTTCCTGCCCAACTCCCTTTTATTTTGAGTCTCCTTAATTGTGCTTCAAACCATCTATAACAAGAGACATACATTTCTAACTTTCATTCCTCCTGGCCCCAAATCATCTCTCCACTATGGTTGACTAGATTATTACAGAAATTCTAAAAAAAAAAAAAAAAAAAAAAGAACCTCTCCATTCTTTTCCATAGCCATGTTCTTTTTCACATAAATCTAGTCATTTCCACTATGCATTTCCACTATGGGTGAGATATACTTTCCTGCTTCCAAACTATGGATTTAGCCACATTACTTCCATCGGCCAATAAAATGTGATGAAAAAGATAGTCTCAGTTCTGAGACTCAGCCTCAAGATGCTTGTGTATCTTTCCAGTGTTCTGCTTAAGCACTCACCATGAGAAGAACATGCCCAGGCTGATCTGCTGGTCCCAGGGGAGGACAAAGGTATGGGGGACAGAGTACCCTCACCCGTAGTCTAGATCAGCACATCCATGGGCAGCCTTCAGACTCAATAGCTAAACAAAAGGCCTATTGACATAATGCTGCTATTCTTATGTAGCTGTTTGTTACTTAGCATTATCATATCCATAGAGATTCACTCACCTTGGAAAACAGGATTTGCTAATACCTACCATGTCTCTTAGAGTTATATGGCCAAATACACACACACACACACACACACACACACACACACACACATACATATATATATGGCTTAGAAGTTGTTTGATCTAGAACAGTCACTTCATCTCACAGAGACTCAGTCTCCTGAATTTAATGAGGAATGAAACCCTCTCTGCCTCCCTCAAGTGAGCAGAGAATAAAGTAAAGGATATGAAAAGGGGCTTTTGCAAACTATGAAGTGCCTAAGCTCTGTGGTCAAAAAGCTACTTTCTCTCAGCCAGACACTCTGGCACCTTGGTCACCAGCCAGTCCTCTGGACATTTGCTCCATTTCTAACCAATGACAACCTAAGCCCAGAGTGTCCCTTTATGGTTGGAATTTACAGCCTTATCAACTCAATTGCTATGTCTAATAAAGAGTCTTACAGGCCTGAGAGGTATCCAATTTCATAATTGCCAGAGTAACTCGATCATTTCTAAATATGTGGTTTCACTAGCCAGAGAATTTGTAGATTGTGCAGGCTTTACCAAGTGTGCCGCCACCACCATCAGGCTGGCTTTCAGGCAACTCTCTCTCTCAAGTTCTCAAGTTATCTAGAAATCTAGAATGAATAAGCTAATAGAGTCTTTACTTTTTTTTTTAATTTTTGCTTTGCTAAATTGGTTTTTCTAGGTACGTAGAAGGGAGGAGGAACTGACCTTATCTCTGTGGAGATGGGTTTGAAAAGGAAGTTAGTAACACATTTTAGTTTTGTAAGTTAAATCTCCTGTGGTGTATGTGTTTATATTTATGTATGTATGTGTACATGGGGGAGAGGTGGATGTTTGGGTGAGGATAAGGTAAATAAAAGGGAAAAGAAACCTGCATTTATTTTCTTTGCTAATGTCAGTAATTTTAGCCTGGGAAACAACTCAGTATTTTAAATTTATCAAATGTTCCCTGGTTACTCCTACTCCTCAGGGATTGAACATGTTATTCCCTCTGCCTTTCAAATCTTTCTTTTCTTATTCCTCCTGCTTGCCTGCCTTCCCCTGCTACTAATGCGCACCTGCGTGAGTGTGCACACACACATACACACGTGTGCCTCTTTTGATTATTATTCTTTAAGTCTTAATTTGGATAACAGTGCGTAGGGGTGAAGGGTTCAAACTTTATAGATAGACCACCTGATATGAAATAGTAGGGCAACTTGTTTAACCTCTGGGTCATGCAGTATTTTTATGTGCAAAATAGGGTAGTAATAATAGAATCTAGTTCATAAGATTATGAGAATTAAATGATCCATCTCTAAATGTGATCAGTGCTTGGCATCTGCAGCTGCCTGACTGTTTGTAGATATTAAAATACTTTTCCTGGAAGTTTTCCCAGCCCCTGGTATGGTCTCTAGTAGGGACAACTTTTATAGCACTCATTTTCTTCTTCTTTCCCATTAGACTGTAATCAGGGGGAGGAACCATTAAAGTCAATTGAAAACTTAGCATAGTGCTGGTCACGTAAAATAGGGAGAGATCTTGAAGATCATCTATTCCAACCTCGTTCACTTCTTTACATTGTTCCTTCATATCTCATTTTACAGCTTGACTAGTTGTAGTGATCATGAGGTCCATGCCTTCCAGGCACATTCTTGCAAAGCTCTAATTCCCAAAAGAGTTTTCTTTATACTGAAGTCAGATTTCCACATGTGTGCAACTTCTCACCATTTGGATTAGGTCTATCTTCAGGCGTGCAGATGATCTTCAACAGGACATTTCTTCAAAGTTCTGAGAGTCAGTAGTATGCTTTACCAGAGCCTTCTCTCCAGTAGATTAGCCACTCAAAATTTTCTCCGTAAAAAAAAAAAAAAAAAAAAAAAAAAAAAAAATTTCTCCGTCACATCTCATTCTTTATAGCTTCAAACTCAAGAATATCATGAATTTCCTCCATAGGTGGCTCATTATTGATTTTGGTAATGTAAATGCCAGTACAACAAACACTTCCCTAAGTATATTCTAGGGAATGGTATCTCCACAGATGTTAGAAGATATGGCCAAAAAATTAAAAAGTTACAATAAGCTTGGGAAATGCTCGGGTAAACAGCATTAAATTGTGTGTTTGTATAAGATTTCTTAGATTTTTTTTTTAATATTCTAATGTGCTTTGTGAATCTCCAAAGGCTCTTGCAGTATGCAACTTGTCTCCAGATTATTTGACCAAAGAAACAATCTGTTATTTTCCTAGGGCATCTTCCATGACTACTGTACCATAGAAAACACATTTAGAGATGCCGAGCCAATATTGGTGTAAACTCTTGATTATATATTCTAATATCTCGTTTTTTCAAAAAAAGTCATTGTTAAACCTTTTTAAAAATAAACCCTTATGTTTAGATATACAGAATTATTGTAAAGGTAGTACAGAGAGCTCTTGTCTACTGCATGCCTCGTTTCTGCTATTAATATCTTGCACTAGTATGGAACATTTGTCACAATTAACAAACAATATTGCTATGTTATTATTAATTAAAGTCCATGCTTTATTCAGATTTCCTCCATATTTCTGTTATGTCCTTTTTTTTCTGTTCCAGAATTCCATCTAGAATATCCTATTACATTGAGAAGTCCTTTCTCCTTAGGTTTTCCTTAGTTATGACAGTGTCTCAGATTTTCCTTTTTTTTTTTTTTTTTTTTGACAAAACTTGACAATTTTTGATGAACTTGACCAGGTATTTTTGTAGAATATGTCTCAGTTGGGATTTATCTAATGCTTTTTTTCCTGCTTAGACAGGGGCAGTGTGTTTTTGGAGGAAGACCGCAGCAGTACAGTGTCATTCTTACCGTATCCTATCAAGGGTACGTACTATCAATGTGTCTTACCACCTAGATCACTTGGCTTGAGGTAATGTTTGTCAGGTTTCACCAATGCAAAGTTACTTTTTTTCCCCCCAATACAAGGAATTATGGTCCATTACATTAAAGGCAGCTCATCATATAAACAATTTGTGATTTTTCTGTATGGGAGTTTTAGTGTCTCCCATATATTCACTCAGTTATTCAAATACTCAGTTATTTATATCAGTATGACTTCATGCATATTTATGTTCTACTTTGGATTATAACCTAATACGACTTCACTTAGTTTTAATCAAATGTTCCACTTTGATCATTGGAGGTCCTTGATCCCTTTGAGAGAATCCCATCATTGTGTGTTGTGTTTTGTGTTTTGAGATATTTTGTTTGGTTGGTTTTTAGCCTGCTTACATTCTAGCACTACGGAATGCTGCAAGCTCATCTTGTGTATTTTCTGCCCCAATAGATATCCTCTTTGTTACTGAGGTGTTTTGGCTCATCTTCTGTATTACCTTCCCTTGTCCTAGAACCAGCCTTTTCTCCACAGATTCCTGGCTTCTTTTATTAGAGAATGATATTAGGAATCAAGATCTGGGTGATAGGTATGCTTGTCCTATCATTGCACATGGATGTGTCAGAGCCCCACAGCTGTCAGAGCAAGGACATGTGTATATGCTAATCTACGTAGATATAAATATCCATAAATATTTATGTAATTTGTATCTTAATAATATTAAGCTAAAAATGAGTTCATATTGCTACCTCCAATTCCAATCTATCATTGCACAAATCATTCTAGCCTTCTTCCCTTGCTTATCAGTAAACTTCTACCCTAACAATGGGTACCTGCCTCTAACCATTTGTCATTCATGAACATAATTGCTCAATTCCAATAAATGGGCAGAGTGTCTTTCAATATTTTTAATCTATTTACCTGTGGGAAGCAACTTTATCAACTAGAGTCCAGTGCTATCTACAGTGTATTATTCCTGTAGTCTTACAGATTACACTTCTTTCCACAGTTACTTAGGTCAGCAACTTTTTTATCCCTCTCCCTTATGAGATATTAATGACTGGCCATTGTTCATTGCTAATGAAGCCCAAATTGAAACAATGATTTCACATATTTTATCTCTTTTCTTTGAAGATTTATTTGAGAGAGAGAGACAGAGAGAGAGAGAGAGAGAATGGGCAGGGGGAGAGGGACAGAGAGAGAGAGAAAATCTCAAACAGACTCCCCATGAGCATGGGTCCTGTCCTGACACAGGGCTCCATCTTATGACCCTGAGACCAGGACCTGAGCTGCAACCAAGAGTCTGATGTTTAACTGACTGAGCCACCCAGGTGTCCCTTGAATATTTTTGCCTCTTAATTAAAGCAATCTCTCCCTTTCTATGGAATTTAAATGTTCTATGAAACTCCTATTGACTTAGGCTTCTCTTGTTTCAGATTGTTCTCTGCCCTTAACTACTAGGAAAGATCTCTCTCTGAAGAGGAGATCTGAGATCACAAGCAGTAGCAAAATTAATGGGCTTATCTTTGTGTGCGTCAATATGTTGTTAAGGTTTAGCACTGACTTTGTTGAATGATGATATGAGATGTGCTGTGGGGGCTCCTTTCTCTTTAGAAGCTTCTTATTTACTTATCTGCATTGCTGATACTGTCTCCTCCGTGCTGATCTGAAGTGTTCTTCCTTGTAACTACTCTTCTGTTCCAACCTATTTTAGAATCAAATACCTCCAAATGTATATGGAGTATCTTATTGAAAAGAACTCTTGCTTAGTGAATGCATGCTTAGTGACAACACTTTGCTGGGTAATTTGCTTTAATTAACATACACAATATTCAAATTAGTCTGTAGCAATGAAACTTCACCACAACTCCTTTACAAATGAGTTAGCAGTTTAGAAACATGGAGTAACTTGCTCAAACCTACATATCTACAGAGTAGTAGGGCAGAGATACAACTCCATCTCATTCCAAAGTAACTTTATGTAGATCAGCCATTCTGCCAGAAAATTAGAAAATATGAAATATAAAAATGCCTGCCAGAGTCTGTTTAGACCAAATGACTACATATCTATATCATTGCATGTGTCATCTTAGATCTCTCCTGAGAATTTTTTGAGCATACAAATTATTTTATTTGCAATTTTTATCTGTAGCGCGTATGTGGGACCTAGGATGTAGATACTTCTAGAAATTCAATAGATATTTATTGATTGTATGAATATTAAGTTTCTGTAATTTAGGTTTCACTCATAAAACTTGCTTTGTGCCAGCCATCTTGATTTTCTTGATGTCCTTTTAACAAATCAAGCTTGCAGCTTCTTCAGAAGCATAGCATTTTTGTTTGGTCTGATTGGAGTGTGTTTCCCTAGCCTTCATATCATTTAATTACCTCATTCAGGTTTCTTTCTCTTTTTTTTCAAATATTTTATTTATTTATTCATGAGAGACACACACAGAGAGAGAGAGAGAGAGAGAGAGAGAGAGGCAGAGACACAGGCAGAGGGAGAAACAGGCTCCATGCAGGGAGCCTGATGTGGAACGCGATCCTGGGATTCTGGGATCATGCCCTGGGCTGAAGGCAGGCACTAAACCGCTGAGCCACCCAGGGATCCCCCACCTCATTCAGGTTTCTAATCAAAATTCCCACCTTTAAGTTTTGTGTGTGCAAACACATGCATGCGTGCACGTGTGTGTGTGTGTGTGTGTATGTGCACCCTGTCTAAATAGCACTCCTCTATCATTCTCTATTCCTTTACTCTAGTTTTTATAGTAATTATCACTATCTGTTATGGACTGAATTGTATGCTCCCAAAATTCACAGGTTGAAACTTTAACCCCTAAAAGACTATATTTGGAGACTAGAACTTTAAGGAAGCAGTTAGGGTTAAATAAGGTCTTAAGGATGCATTTCTAGTGTCCTTACAATAAGAGGAAGAGGCACCAGTGATCTCTCCTCATGCCCAGAGGAAAGACCATGTGAGAACATAGCTAGAAGACACCATCAGAAAGCTAAGGGGAGAGGCCTCTTTGGGAACAAACAAACCCTGCTAACACCTTGATCTTGGACTTCTAGCCTCCAGAACTATGAGAAAATAGATTTCTGTTGTTTATGCCACCATGTCTGTGGTATTCTATCTAACATTTTATATATGTAGATTTTCCTGTCTCTTTTAGAATATAAGTTAAAAACAAGGAAATATGTCTTGTGTCACTTATGAGTCCCCAGAATGTAAAATAGTGCCCACGTGTAGTGGGTAGTTAACAATCTTTTCTTGAAAGTACAGATAAACATATTAATTTATTTATATTGATCCATCAAGGGATTTATTGATTGTGGCTAATTTCAAAGAATCATAGGCCAGTAGATTCAAAGGTTCTTAGATGTTATATGATCCAAATTGCTTCCCCCAAAGATTGTTCCTTGTTTTGCCATCTCTAATAAGGAAGACTTAAACTTATGAAACAGGACACTTCATGCCTGAATATTGCCATTCTTAGGAAGGAAATTCCTTTAGTGATTTTAGATACCAACTCCCTCCTAACCCAGATTCAACTAAAAATTTTCTTGCCAAGATCAACAGTATTTTCTAATTTCAAACCCATTGAACAATTTTCTTGACCCTTCAGTGACACTTGACACTGTTACCATACCTCAGCTTTGTCTTTTTAATGCCATACTCATCTGGTGCTCCTCTAGCTTATATGATCACCCAAATTGTCAAATGCTTTATGGACTCTTCAACTTTCTCTTCCCCAATGAGTAATGATATTATCCTTGCCTTTTTTTTTTTTTTTTTTTTTATTTTCTCAATCTACATGTCCTTAGCAATTTAATCCACTCTTGGAGTCCTATTGTCTACAAATTTGACCACTCCTGAATGTTTGCTTCTTGTCAAGATCACCCGGTTGAGCTCTGTATCAATATAAACAAGTTCGTAGATATCATCATAGGATGCTCCTGTTAATGTAAGCACACAGCCAATATTTCTAGAATGAGCCTCATTATCTTCTTTTTCCTACCCCCTCCTATTGTTCTCATCCTTACTCTTTGATCTACTAATCTTCTGCTCGCATGTATTTCCTGCCCAACAATTGACATAATCAGACATTGGAGTCAGAGACTGATACTTATCCAGGGCTCCCAAATCATCTTTCACCATTGGCTTTAGAAACAGCTGTTAGGTATAGGACTCCAATTTTCCTGAAGCTTATATTCTTCCTCAGTGAATGCTAACCTTATTTGCTTCCCAATACCTTCTGCAGTTTTAGTCACAGATATCAAAACTCTGAGGCAACCACTGGGCTTCAAAGCTAGGGGCAGAGCAAGCCGTTGAATGTCAAACATTCAAAGAAAACCTGGCCAATCAATAAGTTTGCAAGGAGATTCCATAAGCACTTTAGGCTATCCTTAAAACTCCCAGGAGAGAAAGAACTAAGCTTTTTTTGGATGAATATTTGATAAAAATAATTTTAAAGATATTTAAAAATTTAACATGAAAAAATTCATTTTTTTCCAACTGAAAGGAGTTACTTCAGTTGTCTTGACAGCACTGACTGAATAATTTGAGATGAAAGGGTGAAGAGAGTGAAGCAGCTTTGCTTAATACAATCCTCTCTCCCCTCCCCCCAACTCCTGAGACAGCACATTAATCAGCCTCAGTTGACTGTCTGTCTCATTCTTCTCTTAAATAATACCTGTACCAAATGTGAGATGATGCATGTGTGTAATTCCTAGAAGAGATGGCTCCAGATCTGGAGTTCATGGGAGAAAGGATGCAATTATAGAAGTGTGGTCAAAGGGGGCTGAGGTGTGTGTGAGGTTGCTAGCGTTTTATTTCTTTTGTTTTAACCGATTCCTTGGAAATTGTGGAACATCAGTTCTCAACTAATAGAGCTGGAATAGGCCTTACAGAAAACTTCATCCAAACCCCAGATTTTACAAATGAGAAACTGAGGCCCAGAGAGATAAGTGATAGTGTCAGCATGAGGGACGCAGATCCTCTGTTATCTCAGCAAACAATTTACGAAACCCTGTCATTTGGGTGAAATAATAGCATCCTACGTAGGATCTATTTTCTCAGCATATAATTTTTGCTCAATTCCTTGCCATTTGGCTACCACTTTATTGAAAATGCTCTCTTGCATTAATGACAAATTCATAGTCATGACCAAAGTCATTCATTCTTACTGGACATCCTGAACAAGTTACACAGTAGACAGTTACATTTTACATGAAAGTTTCTTCTGTGACAATCAACTACTTAGTGCTCTGTCTTGCTTGCTCGCTCGCTCTCTCTCTTAAACTACTCTGGCAGTGGCTCTTAAAGTTCTTGTCATCTATATTTAGTAGTGTGCCAGTAAATGTTTAACAGCTGGCTCTCTGGGGTGGGCTAGGAGGAAGGGACCTGATTTATAGTACACTGATGTCCATAGTTTAAATATTCCCAGGGGTGCCTGGGTGGCACAGTCAGTTCAAGCGTCCAATTCTTAGTTTTGGTTCAGGTAATGATCTAAGGGTCATGAGATTGAGCCCTGTATCGGCTCTGTGCTAAGCAGAGCACACCCTCTGCCCCTCCCACTTGTGCTCACTCGCTGTCTCTCTCTAAAATAAATAAATAAATCTTAAAAAAAAATACTCCCAATATTGCCTAGTTCAAGCTACCAATGATAAGTCCATGAATACAGAGTTGGGAGGAAGTACACAAAATCCATTCAGGTAAGCCTGGGTGAGTCAGGTCCAGCACACAACTACAGTCACCTTCTAGGTTGAGTCCCTACAGTTCTCATTTTTGCCTTTATTCACACATACATACAACCATTTATTTATTTGTTAATTTTATTTAAATGAAAATAAATATACACATACATACCACCATCTATGTCTTTGTTAATTTTATTTAAATTACTACCTTTTTTTTTTTTTTTTTTTACATTCTTATCAATTTAGCTCACGATGTCACACCCTTCACTCTTGGCTTTTTATTCATTCTTGCCATACATTTAACCAGTATCTGAGTACCTGAGTCCTATTAAATCTACATACACATTAACAGTGCCAACCAAGTTCTCACTTCCATACATTCTTGCCATACATTTAACCAGTATCTGAGTACCTGAGTCCTATTAAATCTACATACACATTAACAGTGCCAACCAAGTTCTCACTTCCTCAATATATGAGCCCCAGTTTACTTGTGTCGCTGATTTGGAAGCTAAAGAGTTCTCTTCCTTCAGATATCTCCTTTGGCAAATGGATCATTCACATCCATGATGAGCTATTTTTTTCCTCAAAGTAAGAACATTCCATTTATCACACTAAAATACCCCATGGAGAGCATCTTTCACCTATTGTATAAAGGACACACTGTTCTATAGGTCAGCAGTCTGGCATAAGGTGGCTAGATTCTCTGTTCATGATATCATAATGCTATAATCAAAGTGTCACTCAGAATAAGTGCTATTCTGGGACCTCTGGAGATAAAAAAAATAATAATAAAACTAATCCTTTTCCAGCCTCATACTTGTTGACAGAATTCAGTTCCTTGTGGTTGTAGGACTGATATCTGTGTTTATTGCTGGTTGTTAATCAAGTGTTGCTCCCAGCTTTTAGATGCCACCTGCATTTTTTTTTTCCCACATGGTCACCTCCATCTTTAAGCCAACAACAGTACACCAAAATTACTAACTTCATCTTCTGCCACCAGCCAGAGAAAATACTTTTCTTTTCAATGGCTGATGTGATTAAGTCAGGCCCATCTGGATAATCTTCCTATTGTCAACTGATTTGGGAACTTTATTATACCTGCAAAATAAAACCCTTTACAGTGGTACCTAGATTGAGTTGCATTGAAAAACTAGGAGAAGTTATATACACACACATACATACACACACACACACACACACACACACACACATATACATTAGGCATCTTAAATCTAAGATTTAGATCTTAGATTTTTGTCCACCGTCTGTTGATCCTTTGATCATACCACCCCTCCTTCCTTGATAGTCTTTAGGTCCGAATTTAAATATCACCCTGTATGGAAGTTCCTTATTCACAACTCTAAAGTTCTACTCTTTATCTAAGCTTCTTGGCTCGTTTTTTTTCCCCACATTAATTATTAAAATCCATAGTCATTTCATTTTTTTGCTTGTTTTTCCATTGTCCCCCACCAGATACAAACTCTATAAAGGCAAAAAAAGATTTTTGTCTTGTTCAACAATTTATCATTAACATTTTATGATGTAAACCCTTAATACATATTTGTTAACAAAATTATTAAATGTAGGAATAAGAATTTAGTTTATAATAAATTCACTTATTGGGCAGCCCCAGTGGCCCAGTGGTTTAGCGCTGCTTTCGGCCTGGGGTGTGATCCTGGAGACCCGGGATCGAGTCCCACATCGGGCTCCTTGCATGGGGCCTGCTTCTCTCTCTGCCTGTGTCTCTGTGCCTCTCTCCCTCTCTCTGTGTCTGTCATGAATAAATAAATAAAATCTTAAAAAAATAAATAATAAATTCACTTATTAAATCATTTAATGCTTGATGATGATATGTGAAGGTGGAAGAAATTGTTTGGAAGGACACTCCTATTCTTCATAGAAAGTTCCCTCATATCGTCATCTGAAATTGGTGGTACTCAAGGTAGGAGTTAAGGACATTTTCCTTGTTTTGTTTTTCTATTTTCATTATGGAAAATCTCAAATATACATGAAAGTATAGATGATAGATGAGCCTTAATATATATACATATATACATATATACATATAGATGAGCCTTAATATACATATAATTCACCTTCAATAATCATTAGTTTGCCAATCTTGTGTCATCTAAATTCTAATTTCTTTTTTCTAGATTATCTTAAGCCAAGCCTTAGGCATCGAGCCATTGCTTTTATAAATACTCTGCTATATTTTTCTAAATACAAGAATTAATACTTTCCTAATGTCATCAAATATCCAGCACCCGATCATATTCAAGTGTTCTGTTGGTATATTTGACTCAACATATAAACAAGGTCCACATATCGCATTTGTTAGGTCTTTTAAATCTTTTATTCTATAATTGAGATCTCCATTTAAAAATTGTTTTTATTTGTCTGGTATAATGTCATACCTTCCAAATTCAACTGACTTTTACCTTTATATGGTGGTTCTTCTGTATCTATCTTGGTTCTCTCTACTGTGTTGTCATTACTCTAGGCTTTCAAGTAGATAGAACTGAGAATATTTTAAGTAAAAAGTATCATGAATTCACATATTATTTTCAATTCAAACTTAAAAATTAAGGGTTTTTATACAACTTCTTTGATTTTATACTTAAATCATGTATCTATTATTGACACTCGATTCTTAATCAAGAATATTTACATTATTATTTGCATGTATATATAGTATGCATATGTGTTTGTACATATAAAATCACTTAAAAGTATCAATATTATTGCTAATAAGATAACAGACAATGGTTTAAAAATTACCTTGTAGTATTTTGTCCTTAGAATATATACCATTAGGGATAAAATAAGCCAAAATTTTCTGTTATAGAATTACTGAAGTTACCTTTCATTTCTTTATTGCAATGCAACCAACATGATAAGCAATTTGGTTCATTTGTTCAAATATGTCTTCCTTTCCTTTTCCCTTTCCCTTGTCCCTTCTCCCTTGTCCCTTTCCTTCTTTCCTAGATTTTATTTATTTATTTGTTTGAGAGTGAGCACACAAGCCGGGGGGAGGAGCACAGAGAGAGGGAGAGAGAATCTCAAGCACACTCTGTGCTGAGTGTGAAGCCCCACATAGGGCTTGGTTTCAGGACCCTGAGATATGACCCAAGCTCAAATTAAGAGATGCTTAATCATCCAAGCCAAGCACCCCATGTTTTTCTTTCCTTTTAAAATTCAATTTTTTTAATTTATAAAATATTTACATGGTTCCAAATTAAAAAGTATAAAACAATGTGTATTTAGAAAACTATTATTTTTTTTCCCTATCTCTCTCCCACTGTCTTCCCTTCCTGCCCTGATAAATAACCATTTTTATTCAATTTGATTTATACTTCTATTGGTGTGGGTGGGTAGATCGGTACACATGCATGTGTGTGTTTCCCTGTTAGATATATAGAAAGTAGCACAGTTAAAACTCTGATCTGACCCTCCTGCCCCTCTAGTTAGCAATGTATCTTGAAGATACTTTATAATCTCTGTAGAGAAATCTTATTTATTCTTCCTGACCACTTTTATAGTATTCCATTTTTTGGAATTGTACCATGGTTTATTCAAACAGTTCATTAATGAAAGGTATATATATGTGTCTGTAATTACCAAAAAAATGCAATCACATTATAATCATAAATTAGGTGGAGTAAAAAACATGCACATATCATTTCATATTTTGACAGTTTAACTTTTGACGGAGCTGTTGTGAATGGTAACAAAACTTGCTGAATCTTCTCTCCTCCTGCCTTTCCAAATACACCTTTCTCTCCAGGGGAAGAATGTTTACCTGCTATGCTGTGTGAACTCTATGTCAAACCCCACTTCAGAATCTTTAATACCTACAGAAATTACTTTCTCTCACACTTCTGCCTAGCCATATTTTATTCATTATTCTGGTCACATATTGAACTCCAGCTTTTCCATATATTGTTCCATGCCCATCTCATCTACCACTGCATTCTTTCTGTTTTGAAATTTCATAACAGGATTACTCCTCTTGGAACATAATTAGTAACCACCCTATAGTTTTATTGAGATGTGGCATATGTCAGTATGATGTTATTACAGTGAAATATTACATTCTTGTAAGGCAAAAACCATCACATTTTTTTCTGTATCTCTCATAAACTCTATCATTGGATTGATTACAATATAAGCATACAATAAAAGTACTTACTGAATTGAATTAAATCAAATTGGATTGATTCTCCTGGATCGTCAGTATTTTCTGAGGCATGATACAGAGTTATTCTATTGTGAGCAAACATACCTTTGTAAAGCACAAAGTAGGATGGAGCTTTTTTAAAAAATGGTTTCAGGATCTATCTTATTCAACAAAGTAAAACAACAGGCTTATCCGCATGAAGGGTTACAACACAGAGGGATATTATTGTGAATCTGACTTAACGGTACTGATACCAGGTTGCATGGGTGATATAATGGCATAAACACATATTTAAAAGTTGCTAGGAAACCTATGGTGTCCATAAACAAAATGCCTCACTGAACAGAATCAGTATATAACAACAAAAGAAAAACATAGGATTTTTTCATCAGTAATACTGGCTTTAAATCAGTATTGTCACTTTCTAATCATGTTCCATTGGACAAATTACTGAGCCCTCATTGAGACAAAGGAGATAGTAATGAGAGGCTCAAGTATCTGATAATAGGATTGAATATCACAATGTATTAAAATGTAATTTTAACTCTGTTATTGCTAGTTATAATTTCATAAATAAAACCGAGAATGGTGAAATGAATCTCATAAAATTACAAAAAGAGGTGGTGTCAGTTTTGGAAATTGAACTCAGTGTCTTTAATTCTTATCCAGCTGTACTTCTATCAAGTTTTTAATATTTCACTATACATCTTTTTAACATTGATGGGCTACTCTTGAACTGCCTTTTTCTACTAGTTTCAGTAAATTAGGCAAACAAACACACCCTATTTAACCGCTTGGGACTTGTCTGCTACATTCTCATTTAGAGTTATCATATATATTTTGGTTTTGAACTACTCGATGTGGAATTTCTATTCCCTATTAGAACCTGAGCTTTGGCCTAACTTCTTCATTGAATATGGACCAAAAATTATCACTTCCAGAGTACATGATTTGCAGTCACTTCAGACTGTCAACCCAAAAGTGAAAAACTCTAAATTTCATAATGTATTCTCAGAGTCAAGTGGTCTTTCCAAATAAGATTTTTTTTTTTACTATGTTTAAGAAAACTAGTATAGCATCCCCTAGCTCCTCAGTCTTTCTGGTCTCCAATGTCAGCTCCTGAAGTAGCTAGAAAATCTGCCAAATCTGACCTTCTTTAAACAACATCTCTCTCTTTTTTCAAGAAGAAAACTGTAAAGATCAAGTCACAGCTGCACGTAGTACCTAATTAAACAAGTGTAAGAAAGCAGAGAAAGGTCAGGTTGTCAAAAATCATTGCTGTATCTTTACTGAATTGTATTTAAAGACTGATTGCAGCAAGGAAAATAACTCAATAAGGTGTATGAGACTGGAATAACAAATGAACTCAAGGGGCAGACTTCTTCTTGGCATAGAACTAAAGATTTCAAGACAAAACCTAGGTAGCAAACCAAGGGGAATTAAAGGGAGAGAGTATGAGGTGAGTAAAGCAAACAACCAATATTAATATGGAAAAGAGGTTCCATCAGCTAAGTTCAAAGAAGGAAACAGGACAAAATTACAGATGATAGTTCATCAGCTTGATTTTTTTTTCTTTTTTTAAATCAAGCAGTAAAAAGAATAGGTGTGTGAGAGATGATGCAAGAAGAGGCAGCTGTGATTACATGATCAAGATAAAATAGAAGAAATGGAAAATTAAATATTTTAAATTACTAAAACACATTTGGTCAGGTGTGGAGAATATTTTTAGTCACCTGTAATGATTCAGAGCTTCCTAGGTTAGACATCATTTATCTGAGTGTGTGTGTGGGGGGGGATGCTGTGTAGGCATCTTGTTTCTCTTCTATACTACTTTTCAATGTGAGTCAAAGTCAGACCTCTAAGGAGCCCACCCCAAGGAAACCAAAGAACATAGGCATTGCTCCAAATTAGCAGCTTCTGCCTTGAGAAGGGAGGAAGGGGAAACATCCTTTTCTTCCTCAAGTCTGCTTTACTTTTGAAATATTGTAGACATAGGCCCATGGGAAATTTGGTAGGGTGCTAGTTAGCATCTGAGCATAATTTTCAGTTCAGTACACTTTGGTCTATTTTTCAACTCTCCTCAGTCTCTAAGGACGTGGTATAATCTGAAGGATAGGGTTTGTGGCCTGTGGGAATGCTCTGTTTGTGTTCGTTTGTTTTTTTTGCAAGTGAGCTGGAATACATGCTTTGCATGTCGTTTGGGAAGACCTATCATTTCAAGGGAGAAAATATACAGTAGAGTACCTACCCCAAACAAATAAGTGTAGATGCAGGGTGTGTGTGTGTTTAATTAAACTAGTCCTTTATTCATTCTGTCAGAGGTCCTTAAGTCTTTTTACCAGTGACCTCATTTTTTATATATATATTTTTATTGGAGTTCGATTTGCCAACAAAGTGACATCATTTAAATATTTATGAACTAAGCTATAATAGAATCTAGAAAAAAAAAAGAACAGGAGAAAGCACATTTTTATTACTGTGACAGATGAGAACTCTACCTTTTTCCTGAACCTCAGAATGGCATGGGTGCCATCTTGCCATGAATAACTGACAATGCATTTAAATAGTGTACCATTGCAAGTATAATTGCAATTTGTTGTAATTTCTGCTCAAATTCCTCCCTGACACAGTTGATTTATTTTGCAAATCAGTGCATCTAGAGGGTGTACTGTGTCGCATTATGGGCCTTTGATATAGAACCTTTGTTTTATAACAGGGAAAATAATTAGCTTTTGGATAAGCTTGAGTTGTGATGTCAGGCGCTATCCGTGGTGCTGAAAGAAGTTATTAGCGCTGAGCTAATGAAGGCACTCAGCCAGACTCTGCCACCTTACTAATTTGTCTCTTTGGGATTTTAGTAAAATTAAAAATGAGATAAGCACAAAATAGGATGAGTTTTATAGGAAAAGTAAAGCTAGTATACTTGTTGATAGAAGCCATAGAGACCCCCCGATAAAGCTAAATTTAAGGGAAATTTTCATTTATCCATAGTTTGTTCGTTATCCAAACATTATTTCCCTTAGTGTTGGTGATGGGATTGGTTAGACATATTTTAATTAACTTTTATAGAGGTTTCTCTATTTGGGATTTCAAAGATTTTCTGGAAGTTATCAGCAAGTTGCAATGTCAGCATCTACCATGTGCCACACAAGGGTCTAATTTCAGAGTACTCCCTTCCAGGCTACAAAGTAATTTTGCATTAAAGTAAATATTGTAGAAAAGGTGGAGATAAATGAGTGATAGCTGGTTTTGAAAAAGTATTTCACCAAAGAGTAACTCATACTTGTCTGTCTCTCTTTGAATTGCTAAAACACCATCTACTTGTTAAATACCTCATGCTCCCTTTGATTTTTAGTACACTGGAACTTGTCTGCATTGCAACCAGCAGCATGTGTGACTTGATGCTGGTAAGGGCGATCTTTAGGCTCAGCTCTAAACAAAATCATCACCACCTGGTTATTTTATGCTCTTATTAGGTTATAAAATACCACTCAGGTATACAACAGTAATCACAAAGCTACAATGCTGGGGGAAAAAAATAATCACGTTAAATTGACCTTCATGAATAACAAGTGAGGTTCCATTTCGCTTCATTTCTGTTCATTTTAAAACCAGCATTAGCTTTTCTGGCACATAATTTTTCATTGTTTGCTGAACACAGCTCTATTAGAATGATTCACTGTCTTTAATATTAGTGATTATGGTCCATTTCAATTACACAGTGTGTTATATAGTTTGTTGTATTACTCTCCATATCTCTGGTATTTGACTCTGCTGGAAAAGATTAAATGTAGCAGGAGTGGTAAGAAGTTGGGGTTCTGTGGGTGGGAAAGAACCCCTAGAAACATTCATATGGAAATGTGAAGAGACTTTCAGAGGCTTTCAAAATGGCAAGATAGCAAATGAGATTAAGTTATCTTATTATGTCATTTGATACTAATAATTTAATTATTATCTCTACCTTCGATACATGTTTTTCAAATACATAAAAATCATGGAGATCCAATTTACATACAATAAAACCATCCATTTAAATGTACACTCTGAAGAATTTGATAAAAGTAAACATCCATAAATCTTCCCTACCAATTGAATACAATGCTTCTACCATTCAAAACGGTTTCCTCATTTTCTTTTCCAGTCTGCTCAACTATTTACTTCAAATACTGTGAAATTATTTCTACTATAATTAATTCATTTTGACATTTATATAACTGCATTTAAATTAAATAATAGGAAATATACGCTATGTGTCTGATGTAATTGTGGGATTCACTCATGTTGTAGCTTTGAGCAATCTGTTTTATAGTTTAGTTGTATACCATTGTATACATTTGCCATAAATCCCGTAATTTGGTTATACATTCGTGGATGATAGATACTGGCTTCTTTCAATTTTGTGACTTTTTTTAGCAAAGAAGCTATAACCATCCATGCACTTCTTGTGTGTGGATATATGTTTTCATTTGTTGTGGCTAAATATCTAGGAATGCAATTACTGAGTCATGTGATAAGAGCATGCTTAACTTTATGAGAAATTACCAGATGTTCTCAAAAATGCCATTTTAATCTTATCAGTTTTATGGCTCTTCTAGTTTCTGTATATCTAAATCAACGTTTTGTATTGCCAGACTTTAAAATGTTATTTATGCTAGGATTATGTTGGTACTTTCTTGTGATTTAAAATTTATTTCTCTTAAAATTGTTATGGTTGAAAATATTTCATGTGCTTATCATACATTATGTTATTTTCCTTTTTAAAGTGAAAGTTTATACCATTAGTCCACCTCTTGAGATCAAGACAGTGAACCCCATGCCCCCAAATTCCCTCATGCCTTTTTGTATTCTCTGCATCTGCCCCTTCTGGAACCAATCTATTTGTCCAAAACAACCAGTGATATGCACATTATCACTATAGATTAGTTGCACTTTCTAGGAAATTATATAAATGGAACTATAAAGCAAATATTTTTTTGTCTGATTTCTCTTACTCAGCATAATCCCTTGAGATTCATTCATGTTATTGTGTATATCAAAGGTTCATTCTTGCAGATCAGTTTCTTCTATTACCAAGTAGCAATACTTTGAATGAACCACATTTTGTTTATCCACTCACCTGCTGATGAACATTTGGGTTGTTTCTTATTTAGGCCTATTATAACTAAAGTGTTGCATGTATACAAATCTTTGAATGAATGCATTGTGTTCACTGGGCAAACATATAAGAATAGAATGGCTGAAACACAGGATAGGTGTATATTTAACATTTTTAAAAAACCACACAAAACTTACCGACCTGAAAAAAACACTACCAACCAGTTTTCCAAAGTGGTTGCACCATTTTACTTCCACTCAACCATAGATGAGAATTCCAATTTCCCCACATCTTTGATACCACTCAGTAAGAGGAGTCTTTTAATTTTAGCTATTCTAATAAGTGTGTAGTGGTATCATGTGGAAGTTTTCGCATGTAATTCCCTAGTAACTTATGACAAAAACCATCTTTTCTTAGGCTTACTTAACATCTGTAGATCTTCTTTAAAGTATCTTTTCTGTTTGCCCAAAGTGGTGTTATCTTCAGGTTTTTCAGTATAGCTGACTATAAACATGCCTGTTCCTAGGTGAGTACTAGTTCCTTCTAGTCTTTTGAATGATTCTTTTCCTGGCTTCAATTAGTTTTATCCCATACATGCTCCAATCAACACTCTTCCATCAGTTTGTTCTCTGGAGTTAAGAGTGTGTGTGTTTCTTGGTTCTTTCTTTCTTTCTTTCGTTCTTTCTTTCTTTTCTTTCTTTTCTTTCTTTTCTTCTTTCTTTTTTCTTTCCCCCAAGCTCATTTGTTTTAACTATAAAGAACAAACTGATGGTTATCAGAGGGGAGGTGGGGGTGGATGGATTAAATAGGTGATGGGGATTAAGGAATGTACTCGCTGTGATGAGTATATGGTGTATATAAGTGTCGAATCACTAAATTCTACTCCTGAAACTAAATTTACACTGTATGTTAACTAACTGGAATTTAAATAAAAACTTGGAAAGAAAACAACAAACACACACTCTTCCAAATACTCAGGACAACTTTTTATAAATTTCTAGAACTCTCAATGTGGCTGTGTTCTCTATTCTTCTGTATATTTTTAACTCTAGCTCTCTTGTTCTTTTTGGAGTTTCAGCTCCATCCACTAAACTCAGAGTCCACTGGAGCTCCCCTTATGTTACCACTAATTGTGACATGTCTTGGAAACTCTCAAGTCAGTAAGCTGAGAAATGGTAGGGCACACTTTGTTTCCTAGAAACACTGTGTTCCTTAGAAATCACTCTCCTTTGTTGCCTGATGTCTTCAAAAGCATTGTTTCCGGTATTATTATTATTGTTGTTGTTGTTCATTTGTTTGCTGCTCTTGTTTTGGGGTAAATCCAATTCATATTGACCCATCTTGACTCAAAACAGAACTCATATCCTTTATATTCCTTTTTTTTGCTTTCTTTTTCCTGGAAAAAAAGGAACTCTACTATGAAGTTGAATTAAAATAATAATGCTGGAAATTCTTGTGGTATTCCAGTTTTAAAGGAAAAATTTTCCTCATTTAAATGTTCTTAGGTGTAGGACTTCTGCAGATGCTATTTATTAAGTTAATTTTTGTTTAGTCCTTAGTTGCTAAGAGGTTTTCCTATTAATACCGACTTCTACCGAGTCACTTTTTTGCATTATTACAGATCATGTGATTTTTCCTCTGTTCTATAAAGTTATGGATTATATTATGCCAAACCTTGAGTTCCTGGGCAAACCACATTTGTTTGTCATACCGTATCATCCATTTTATATATTGATAAGTTTGTCTTGCTAATATTTTATTGAGTATTTTTGCATCTCTTTATGAGAGACATTGATACATAGTTTTTGTATGTTTTTATTTTAATAATTTTGTGTGTTTTGATATCAGTGTTTTGCTGGACTCCTACAAGAATTGGGAAAGGTCTTGTCTTCCCTCATTTGCTAAGTTTGTGTTAGAGCGATACTATTTCTACCTTAAAAATTTGAAAGGATATACTTGTGAAACCATCTGAGTCATATAGATGACTTTTCTTTTTGAAAAGATTTTAAATTGTGAATCCAACTTCTAATTTCATTAGTTATGTAGCTATTAAGGTGTGTGTGGGGGGGGAGAATTTTTATAATTTCCAGCTCTCCTAAGGAGTTTGCCCATTTTACATAAGTTGTCACATTTTTGGGGGGCATAAAGTTATTCATTGTGACCCTTTAATTGACTTTTAAAGTTTGTAGAACCTATAGTGAACTTTTCCTTCATGTTGGATATTTGGAAAACTTTTCTTCATTTTATTCTTGATCAACTTAATGTTTTTTTTTTTTTTTCCTGTATTTAACTTTACAAAAACCAATTTATATTTTTTTCTGTTTTTGTCCTTTTTGGTTTTTTTCACTTTTGTCTTTTTTTTTTGTCTTATATTTACTTTATATTGAATTTATTCCTTTTTTAAATTTAATTTTTTTTGAATTTATTCTTTTCTAGTTTCTTATCATGGATACTTAGATGACTTATTTTAAATCTTTGGTTATATTCTACCTTTAAAGCTATAGCAGTTCTTCTAAGCACTTGCTTTATCTGCAACCCATGAATTTTTATGTGTTATGTTTTCATTTCCATCGAGTTAAAAATATTTTTTTCATGTCCCCTTGCACTTTCTTTTTTAACCATGAGTTGTACAGAATTATATATTTAATTGTGACCTCTTGGGAGGATTCTGTAGATATCACTTTATTGATGTTTAATTCCATTATTGTCAGAGAACATACTCTTTGATTTTAACCATTTGAAATATATTGAGACTTGTTTAATGAGTCAGCATGTGATTTACTTCTTACTTAAATGTCTCATGTGTGAAAAATGTGTTATTATTCAATTGTGAAGTTCTGTTATCAAGTAGATCAATTTATTTTATGGTACTGTTTAATTCTGTATTTTACTTTAAGCCTACTATTTGACCAATTACTAAGGAAAGAATGTTGAAATCTAATAATTATTTATTTATTTATTTATTTATTTTTCAGTTCTGTCCATTTAGTTTGATATTTTTGGAAGATACTTTTTTTTAAGATTTTATTTATTTATTCATGAGAGATACAGAGAGAGATAGAGAGAGAGAAGCAGTCTCCATGCAGGGAGCCTGATGTGGGACTCGATCCCAGGTCTCCAGGATCACACCCGGGGCTGAAGGTGACACTAAACCACTGAGCCACCCGGGCTGCCCTGGAAGATACTTTGTCAGGAGTATTCTTATATTGTCTTAATGAATTGACTTTTAATGTTATGAAACGCCCTCTAACTCTGACAATTTAAATTTACTTTTAAATTTCTGTGCATTATTTTGTGTGTTCTTATAGAGCACATATAGTTGAATATTTCTTATATTTTGATATTGTTTGCTTTTTATTTAGTGTTTTAGTCCATTTACATTTAATTTAATTTTTTCTGGATGTCCTTTCTGTTCTTTGTTCCCTTTTCCCTCCTTTCCTGCTTTCTTTTTCTTTTTCTTTTTTAAGATTTTATTTATTTATTCATGAAAGACACAGAGAGGCACAGAGATAGAGAGGCAGAGACACAGGCAGAGGGAGAAGCAGGCTCCATGCAGGGAGCCTGTTATGGGGCTTGATCCCAGGTCTCCAGGATCAGGCCCTGGGCTGAAGGCAGCACTAAATTGCTGAGCCACCTGGCTGCCCCCTGCTTTCTTTTGTATTGTTTCCTTAATTAGTTTTTTCCTTAATTAGTTTTTTTTAATTTTACTTAATCTACTAACTTATTTGATATAAATAAGCCAGTAAAGAAGTCAATATAACTCCTTGTTTAATTATTTTCATTGGTTGCATTAGGGTTTAAAATGTGTATTTTTACTGTATCTCAACTTACTTTCAGATAGTATTATGCCAATTAATATATTAGGACCTTAGAATCACATACATTCCTTATCTCTGATAGTATCCTTTGTGCTATTATTTTTTATAAACTTACTTTTACATGTGATAAATTACATCTTATTTTTGCTTTATATGGTTAACTATCAAAGATATCAAAAGGGAGAAAATCATTTTATATTTAGCAAAGTATTCATTATATTTGGTGTTCTTCATTCCTTTGTTTAAATCTGTGTTTCCATCTGGCATCCCTTTCCTTTAGCCTGAAGGAGAATTTCTTGTACATTTTTTTATACTGCAGTTCTTTTGGGAAAATATTCTCTCCACTTTTGTTTGTCTGAAAATGTCTCCATTTCACCTTCAGTTTTAGAAAGTGATATTTTGAAAAAAAAATTTGGAGGCAATAGTTTCAAGGTATATTTTTAAAGGTATTTACATATTTTCAACATTTTAATATACTGTTTCATTATGTATGGCTTTCCATTGCTTTTAATTAGAATTCTGTTATTTTACTTTTTTCTCAATCTAATATACCCTTTTTTGCATTTATTTCATATTATCTTTTTATTATTTTAACAATTTGATTATCATGTGGTTGTGCATATTTTACTTTACAGCAATGTACTTCTTTATTCTAAGTATTGGTATTTTTTTCATCAAATAGGCAATATTCAATTCCTTATTTCTTCAAATAGTTTTATGCAAATCACTTTCTCCTAGTATTATAATTAAACTTATCTAAGGCTACTTGATATTTTTCTATGGATATGGAATCTTATTCTCTTATTTCTAGACATTTTTCTCTCAGTTTATGTTTGCATAGTTTCACTAATATTTCTCTTTTCAGTTTCATTAGACCTGTATGTTGACATTTTCATATCAGATCTTCTACTTTTATATTCCAGAATTCTCACCTGTTTCTCTTGAAAGTTTTTATTTTTTCTAATTTTATTCCTCATCTCTTTAGTTATCATACCCATCTTTTCCTTTAAATCCTTAATCATCTGTATAATAGCTGTTTTATACTGTCCTTGTCTCTAATTTTAACATCTCTATCATCTCTGGATTGTCCTTACTAACTATATTTTTGGGTTTTTGTTTCCTGCTTCTTTACATATCTACCTTTTTATTGCATAAAGGAAAAAAAAGATGCTACATTTTTGATATCCTAGATTTTGTGTTCTTCTTTTAGAGAGTATTAAGTTTTCTTTTGGCAGACAATTAGCTTTCAGGTGTCTGCCTGGGCTTTATCATTTGAAGCCTGATTATAGTCATTTTTTTGGTGGGTCTAAGATTATTCATAGTCTAGGATCAAATTATTCTCATTTCTCAGTTTGGCCTTTTGGTGTCTTAGTTGAAAACACTGAATATTCGGTGAGGTCTCTCCACTTTAGCTGATCAGTATGCCTGTTTCCAAGCACTGTTGACCTGTGAGGCTCTGGTCATCTCACAACTTGCCACTATTTGTTCTCTGATGGACCTCATGGAGTGTGACCCATTGTATCCATAGCTTTGAATTCACAGTGACCTGTACAAATTTCTGAAACATCTCTCTGGTGCTGCTCTCACCACCACCCCCCAATCCTTTCCCCTAAATTCCTACCACCTCAGCAACCTAACACCCTGTTCTTTTCCTTCTAACATCAGCTGGTCTGCAACAGTCTAATTGCATCCTACCCACCTGCAACACAATCTGGAAATTTTGTTCAGTACAAAAGCTGGGGCTATCATGGGAACCCTTCTCATGTATCACAGGCTTGTGCAGCCTGTTAGCAACATCTGAAAACTGTCACTTCATATATTTTGTATGATTTTATAGTTGTCTATGGCAAGAGGACTGATTTACTTACCAGTTACTTCCATCAAAGCTTAAAGTGACCACATGAATTTTTAAAGTCTGTCAGCACTTCCCTAGGTGGAAGCCTATACTCTCTAAGGTATTTTTCCTTCTATTCTCCCAACAACCATTGCCTCAAATCCTACTCTTTTTGTGTATGACAATGATTGCAAATTATCTTTGATCTGGTAAAATAATCATTGGTTTTATGTAAATTAAATTGAGTACATAAAAGGATAATATAACTCCTGAGGAGCAATGCTAAGATAGATTGTGAAGAAGAACAAGAAATAGGAAATATTTTTATAATCTTTAATCACATAAATGATTAATTTTACTTATGTGTAGATAGGTATGGACTTGTTGCTTTATAGATAATTAAATTTAGAGAGTAATTTAAATATAACAGGCCACCTATTTTATCTTACAGATGGGAAAACTGAGTGCTGGAGTCTATTTACTTTGTCCAAGATTCATAAAGGTGGTAAGTAATATATTGGTTTCATTTTAATATCAATGCATCTTGCTTCAATATCCTTTTTTTCTATTTGGTATAATAAGACACATTAATTTATATAAACTCGGAACAGTTTTGGTTTGTATGAACAAGCTATGGCAATTTGAAACCGTGAATTTTTGCATCAATTTTGTTATTTAAACTAAATGATCATTAAGTGATTGATACACAAATTTAAGTGATTTGATCAAGTGAGTTACTAAGAAGTTCAAAAGTTTACATAGATGTGATCCTGACTTTTTGTTGCGTGGAGACCTTGACATTAAATCTTACTAGAACAAATTGTCTCCTGAGCTTTCCACTTGATTCAGTTCTCATTTGTTTTAAAAATATAATGACAACATTTCTTGGGATAATTCAGTTATTCTCATCCCATTAGGAATGTGGAATTAACCAAGATTTAGGATAAGAAGTGAAATCATATTAAATTGAAAGATTTAATTGACAACTTTCTCACTTTCATTTATATACATATACAGACATACACAGACAATGTATACACACAGATACATATATATGCAAATACAGGTATACACATACGTACCTCATGGGACTCCCCATTATTTGCTAGTCAAAATTGGAGACATTTTCTCTTTTTTTAAAAGAAATCTTAGTTTTACTGGTTCTGCTAGACCCAGTATTGGGTATGAATTAATATTGGGGAAAAGCAAAAGCATCATTTCTAGTTTTTAACCAGCTAATACTAGGACTATAAATACAGGACCTCATAGGTATATGTAAGCTCACTGTCCTATACATTTACTATATTACATTGTTACCATGTACCCCAGGCTACAGAGAACTCTGTCTCTGGTATTTCATTCCCCCTTCCAACAATCTCCTGAGGAATTCTATTATCCTTATCTTACAGGCTACTTACGTAGACAGTGGCTTAAGTTGTAACACTACTGAATGGCTGAAACTGAGTAAGGGACTAAGTATCCTGATGCCAAAACTACTGACTTTATAAATATACCCCAATTTGCTGTTTTACTTTTATGTATTTTTATTTTTAAAATGTTTATTGTTTTTTTTTTCTGTTTTTTACTTTTAAAAGCTGTGAGCCTACATCAGAATTAATGAGTAGGGTTCATCATGGATAATTCAATAATTTTCTTATCTTAATAAATTTTATACCTTCAAATGAATTGGCAAGAGACTGCAGTGGGATTGGGAGTCTATTAGATTTGGGTTTTGAATAAGTCAATCTACCTTAGCGGATGGTATTTAGAAAAGGCCTGGGTTGCTATTGAATGATGTATGGTTATGGAACTGAGAAAAAGTTGCATTTTATTTTATGTAACCACTATATGTTCAAAGGTCACCCCCCAAAGATATGCAAAGGATATACATATACATGCAAATGGAAATAACTGCTTTTAATTATTTGCAAGCCTGTACCTAAAATGATTATAGCAATCTGTGGAGTGGCATGTAATTTAAACTAAATGCCTAAGATTTGAATTGTAGCTGACTCGAAGGACTTTCCCTGTCCTTAAGTTAAAATCCAAATATATGCCTCAGCAAATCTGTCAACTGCTGGTAGAGTGGAACAAAGACAAAAAAGTACATGAACATGTACCTGAGAGGTTAGTATAGGACTTGTAAGGGAAAACAAAAACAAAAACAAAAATCCCAGTGGCATTTTACATATTTTGCTATAGAAACATAGAAACATAAAGAGAAGACTCACCCACTTGTGAATGACAAATACTGACTCTTTACTACATGTGGCTGAATCATTTTCTTGGAATATGACAAAAATCATACTAACAGCTATTCTTTCTAGACTAGGGAAGGAGGGTAAATTAAAGATTTGATGAACTAATGAAAAGCTTGAATCTATTTCCTCTTCTACTGGCTTTTAGGGTTTGATTTAAAAAGGAGAATTAATGAAAATGATAGCATTCCCAAATGGAGTTTATAGAATTTACAAAGTATCAATAACTTTTATTAAATAATCAAAGAAAAAACATACCAAGTTAGAATTTCTACTCAGGTATGGAGTAGAAATGTGAACAGAGGGCAGCCCGGGTGGCTCAGTGGTTTAATGCCGCCTTTAGCTCTGGGCGTGATCCTAGAGACCCACGATCGAGTCCCACGTCGGGCTCCCTGCATGGAGCCTGCTTCTCCCTCTGCCTGTGTCTCTGCCTCTCTCTCTCTGTGTCTCTATGAATAAATAAATAAAATCTTTAAAAAAAAAAAAAAAAGAAGAAAGAAATGTGAACAGATCATCGTATAGCAAATATATATTACATAAGATATAAACAGTAACTTTGTATCTTTTATTGAATTTTATTTGGGGGATTTTCTACTTTATATGCACTACAATATAGATTATAAAATATAAAATAAATAATGTAAAATATAAATATTTTGTGGCATATATTCTTTTATTATATAAACAAGAAAATATAAAACATATTATACATTTACCTTTATATTTATATATACTTACAAATATACAAACAGAATTTAGCCATATAATTATATGAAATATTTTATGTACATAATATATGTGTACATATTTGTATCATGCTATTAGGAAAACCAGCATGTGTTGTAGACTGACTATTAACAGACCTGACTGCTTGGAATCTCTACAAAATTTTTTTTTTTAAGATTTTATTTATTTATTTGAGAGAGAGAGAGAGAGTGAGAGAGAGAATGAGCAGGAGCAGGGGAGAAGCAGAGGGAGAGGGAGAAGCAGACTCCATGCTGAGCAGGACCCTGGGATCATGACCCGAGCCAAAGTCAGACACTTAATGGACAGAGCCACCCAGGTGCCCACACAAAGGTTTTTGTTTGTTTGTTTGCTTGTTTTTGTTTTTGTTTTAATATAAGCAGTATGCTTTCTGATTCTCATATTTCAGTTTTCCACAAATAGGACCAAATCTTTATTCTGATTATCAAAACACATAAGTCCTATAAAAGAACTTTAAAAGCTAAATAAAGATGCTATAAAGATGTTGACAATATGATGCTGTCAAACGACAATGAAAAAGTAGATGTTGAATAAGAAAAAGAACAAAATCTGATGTAGTGGACACTGCCTGCCAAGATCTGCTTGGATCCTTTGTACATGTTCTGTGTCTCTGTCTTGGCTTTGGTGTGATTTGTTTCTAACAGAGTGCACCTGTGACTCACCTTGGAGGGTGGCCCTTGGGTTATTGCAGCAGTTGGCTGGAAAGTGCAGATACTCCGAAGAGCTTGGGAGTTTCCATCTGCCTGTGATGGCTCTTAGCCAGTGAGTGGTGCAGGAGTTTCAGAGCCCAGATCCTTAGTACAAGTGGAAAAATTCTGACAATCACTTATACTACAGTTTTCCCCTGAGAGCTACCATCCGTGGAATTTTTAAAAAATATTTTATTTATTTATTAGAGCATAGGAACATAAGCTGGGTGGGAAAGGACAAAGGGAGAGGAAGAAGCAGACTCCATGATGAGCAGGGAGCCTGACTTGGGGCTCGATCCCAGGACCCTGAGATCATGACCTGAGCCGAAGGCAGATGCTTAACTGACTGAGCCCCTCAAGGGCCCCCACTCTGCGGATTCTTGTCTGAAACTGGTCCATTGGGTGACATCCTCTTCTGGCCTGCCTAATTTCTCATTCCCTTACTAGGTTTTTCTGGGAGAATTTCCTTAGAAAATCAGTTATGCACAGATAGTTATCTCAGGGTCTGCTTCTGGGAAACTCAGCGAAGACAGATGATGACCCCCTTCCCATTATGTGACACTTTGTGGTTTTCTTTATTATATTACTTTATCTTCCATTCATCTTGTGAGGCTTTCATTTCAAAAATGAAAAAAAAAAAGTGAACTATTAGAGGTTAAATAATTAACCTGAAATCATATAGCAATTCAAATTCAAAGGCAGAACTTAAGTTTGAATATTTCTCAAAATGTTAGAAGATATTTTTTTTGTGACTCCCATCAAAGTATATAATGGAACTCTTTCGGTTTTTAAAAGCGTTTCCTTTTGTTTGGTGGGGGGGGTGGGGGGGAGTTGGCTTAATTTCTAACATTGTGGAGATATAAGATAAAATACATTTTAGAGAAAGATAAACTTACTTTACTTGCCTGTAATTTTTGTAGACATAAGACTGTTGGGGGGAGGGAAGGTTTCTTAAAAATCTGAATAATCATAAAACAAAAGAAAGAAATGAACGCATTGAAGGTCAAAATAAAACAAATCGTATCTCTCCTCTCACACTACTGAGAAAAACATCCACTTTAAATCCAGTTTAAATATTTCTCTATCCAATTTAATGGATACTTGAAATATCACCCCAATGATTGCATCTGTGTAAGCTTTAATCTTTTACAAGCTTTTAAATAATAAACCGAAAAGCTGAAGTCATTGATTTAAAGAAGTGGACCACTTGATTGCAACAAGAAATGTTAGTTTACAATAGTCAGAGAACCTGTATGCCAACTGTTTGTCATTGAAAGATTCATGTTGTGCTTTACAGGATGGTTTTCTGAAGTTAACAAATAGGACTATGGCAAACTTAAAAACAAACAACAAAACAGAAAACCCCTTCTGTACAACAAAAGAAACAATGAACAAAATGAAAAGGCAAGCTATGAAATGAGAAAAGATATTTGCAAATTACATACCTGATAAAGGGTTAATACCTAAAATACATAAGGAATGCATACAACTCAATAGCAAGAGAGCAAATAGCCCAATTTTTAAAACCTGGGCAGAGGAACAGAATAGACTTTTTTTTTTTTTTTTACCCCAAAGAAGACCTACAAATAGCCAACAGGAACACGAGAAGGTGCTCTAATTCACTCATCACCTGAGAAATGGGATTTAAAACTACAATGAGACATCATCTCACACCCGTTAAAGGGGCTGTCATCAAAGAGACAAGAATTAACAAGTGTTGGGGAGGATGTGGAGAAAAGGGAACTTTGTGCACTGCTGATAGTGATGTAAATTGGTACAGCCCACTGTGGAAACTAGGACAAAGGTACACTAAAAACAAACAAACAAACAAACAAAAACAACAACAACAACAACAAAAACCTATCCTATGTCCCAGCAATCCCACTCCCACTTCTGGATATTTATCCAAAGGAAATGAAAATAGGATCTCTCAGAGGTATCTGTCCTCCCATATCATCAGATACTCACTACAGTCAACAGCGAAGGAAGATCTTATGCCAGATAGCAACTCCTACCTACAGGAAGGAACAGACAACACTGGGGATGATAAATAGGAGAGTAAATATAAACACACGGGGTATAGAAAACTATATATTCCAGGAGTATATGCACCTACAGATGGCAAGTTTTGACAAACTTTTCAAAATTTCCTCAATTTAATGAGGAAAAAAGAATTCTTAACAAATTGCACTATGGCAACCGGACATCCATATGAAGATAATGAGCCTTGATAGCTCTCTCTTAATATACAAGCAATAATTGAGGGAGCAGAGGTCTAAATATAAAACAACCGTATAGAACATAGCAGGTAAAAATATATATATATATATATACCTTCTCTGGAAATGTGTGGAAGATAGCTTTTAATGTAGCTCCCAATTATTTCCACCCCCATCTATGACCCATACTCTCCCCTCCCCTTGAGTGAGGGTGGGACCAAGTGACTCATTAGAATAAACGGAAAACAGTAGAAGAAATGGGTTGCCGTTTCTAAGATTAGGTGACTTAGAATAGTGGTTTGGGATCCAGGCCTGGGCGTGAACCCCTACTCTGCCACTTAATAGCTGTGTTAACTTCAGTCTACTCAGGCTCTCTGAATCTCCGCTTTCTCATTTGCAGCTGGTACAATTATACCTACATCCTACATACACAGCAGGCCATAATGTATTAAATAAAATAATGTATGTAAAGTGCTCAGTGAATTGTAGATATTATACAGCAAATCTCTTCACTTCAGTGATTCTCAGATTTCCCCTGAGCAGTGGAGTACTGCTAGTGGATATGAAAGTTAATTTTCAGCTACAGCTCCACAATGAAGATGTTGAGTGAATGGGGCTTGGCTAAGGGAAAAGGAGGGAAATGGGTAATTCACGCATGAAAATGAAAAGGTTATTGACAAACGATACAAGTGGAATGTTCCCTACCACACATGGTACCCCAGAATGTATCTGGAATGCAGACGTAGAAAAGTATAAGGAAGTCTTTGAAGGAGTATTTCTTGAACACCTCCTACGTTCCACGCACTGTCTTGGGCACCGATCAGGGGGCTGTGGCGGTCTGCACACTGGGCAAAGTTCCGACCAACGGTGAGCTCTTGTCCTAGTGGTGGTGAAGAGGAGCTATGTATGCCCGACACACACATACACTCTCACACACACCAGGTCATAAAAAGTTTTGAGATAATAATAAAAAGAGATACCGAGAGTGAGACAGGAGATCTAAAACAGTTGGAGTGTTAGGTGAGGCTTCTGTAAGGAGGTGACATTTAAGCAGAGGCTTTTGCAACAAGAGTTAGCCATGTGAAGATTTTTATATTAAAGTAATCCTAGTTGCTATAACAAATAAATGCTAAAATGTCAGGGGTTTAATAAAATAGAAATATTTCTGTCTCATGTAATGGCCCAACGCTGTTATTCTTGGTAGCTTTCCGCCGTGTGTTGATTTGGGGATCCAGGTTCCGTCTGTGTTTTGGCTACACCATCCCTTAGGGCTTCAGAATCCTCTAATTGCAGAAGGTTGGAAAGAAAAGAAACAAAAATCTTACACATCCTGGCCCCAAAGTGGCCTTTATTACTTCTGTTCACATTTTGTTGGCGATAACTGGTCATTTGACTAAGGAAGTTTAAGGCAATATTTACGATGCACTTTTGACAATTCTTAGAACATGTTAAGTAAGAGTTTTTGAATAAGTGAATTTTAGGAAAAGCCCTGAGGTGGGAAAGCATGTGGTTTACCTGAGGAGCAGAAAGAAGGCCTGCGTGGACTAAGATTGTGCCCACAAGAGAGGGGCGTCTAGTGGAGCTCAGAGGGGACCGTGAAGGAGGAGTCACGCAGCATCTCTCAGATCAGGGGAGGGTCAGTCTTCAGCCCACGCTCCAGCAGCGTGTGTGATGTGATGTGATATGACGTGTGTGTGCGTGCACACCTGAAACATCTGATTCTCATGGCAGGGGCACAGTAGGATCAGAGAGCATTTTCTGAAGCATCTCATAGAGTAAATTATCTTTTGTGATCAACAGTGATGGGAATTCGGTGAGCGGCTGGTGTGGGCACTGACATGAGTCTGACTCGAGAGCGGTTTTGTCTCTGATGCAAGACAGATACATTGGGAAGCGACAGAATTCTCCAGAGTTGGTGGTTTCTTCCTTGGAGATGGGTTTTAATTATGAATACTCGGGAGGGTAAGACAATAGCCTCAGGCACTTCTTTGCCCTAATCTCACCCATTAGTTCTTCGGAAGCAACTGAATGTATTTCCAGAGGAACAGACGCTGTTCCGCCTCCTGCAAAAAACTGTGTGTTTAGTTCAGAACAATGGAAAATAGATGAAAGAGCCTTTGGGATCTGGGTTTATGAGTTTAATATTCATTTGAATGTTGAGAGTTATGCTATTAAAAGTCACTCTCAATACTTACTAGGAAAGCTGTTGTAGTCCATGACTTCAGAATCACGGTGGTACACACCATATAAAATAATATTATCCTAGAACTTTATTCCACACCTTTTATCCTAAAACCTCCAACACCTCCCGTCCCATTTCTGTTCTCAGGTGATGGTGATCTTCCTATTTCACAAAGAAAAATAAGAGACTTTCACAAACTCCTATGTTTCATCTACCCCTATATCCATGCCGTTGTCCATACACGTGGCCTTCCCTCCAGTTTCCTTGTGTGAAGGGTTTCCATTCCTATTTATCCCTGCTGTATCCACAGTCTTCCCTGTTGGAGTAAGAGGTAAATCCATTCTTCCCGTTGCTCAGGGCCTAAACCTCAGAGCCATTTGAATCCTTTCTCATACCACACATCCATTTTGTTGGCAGCCTTCTGAATAGATTGGCTTTGTCTTCAGAATATCGTGATTGGGATCCCTGGGTGGCGCAGCAGTTTGGCGCCTGCCTTTGGCCCAGGGCGCGATCTGGAGACCCGGGATCGAATCCCACATCGGGCTCCCGGTGCATGGAGCCTGCTTCTCCCTCTGCCTGTGTCTCTGCCTCTCTCTCTCTCTCTCTCTGTGTGTGACTGTCATTAATAAATAAAAAATTAAAAAAAAAAGAATATCGTGATTGCTGCTATTATGATCCGAGTTATCCTTATTTCCAGCCAGGATTATTACAATGATTTTCAAAATGGTCTCCTAGCTTTTCCTCTGTAGTATCTACAACAGACTTCTCAAACAGGGATAACTTTCCCTTCTCTAGGAAACATTTGGCAATGGTTAGAGACCTCGTTGGTTGTTAGAACTGGCAGACAGGGGACTACGTGTATCTAGGGGGTAGAGGGAGGGGATGTCGCTGAACAGCCTACAATGAACGGGACAGGCTCCTACCACAGAGAATTTTCTGGCCCAGAATGTCAGTGGTGCTGATGTTGAGAAACTCTAGTCTGTAGTCTGTCTTCTAGTCAACAGGCTGTGTGAGTGTGTGGATGGTCGAAGCTGACTAAACCATTCCCCTGCTTAGACCTCCCAGTGGCTCCCCAGTTCTCTGAATAAAGGTCTAAGTCCATCCAATTACTCACAAGGCCCTCAAAAGTACTGTGTGCCAGCTCCGTCACCAACCACATTTCTCGCCTCTCTTAAATCCACACTGGCCACCCCACTGACCCTTGGACTTCCCGGTCCTTCCTACCTTAGAACCTTTGGATTGACTGCTCCTTATCGTGAATCACAGTCCTCCCAGATATCCACAATGCCCATTCCCACTGCTCCTTCACAGTTTGTGCAGATGTCACCATCTCAGTTACTCCTGCCTGAATAGCCCCATAACTGTCGAGCCAGCTTCCAGCATTCCCTGTCCTCCTGAAAAACTTTGTCATAGTAACATTTTGTCAGTGTACGGTCTCTACCCTCCCACCTCAAATTCATACTTCAGGCAGAGTCTTTAAAGAAGTAATTCAGTGAAAATTGAGATCAATAGGGTGAGCACTACTGGTGTCTTTATAAGAAGAGGCTGGGACACGGGGGTACAGAGGGAAGACCGTGTGAGCACACATGGAGAAGACAGGCCTCTGTAGGCTACTGAGCAAGGTCTTCCAAAGAAACCATTCCTGCTAATGCTTTGACCTCAGACTTCTCGCCTTCTCACAAAATTGCTAGGGGGGTGGGGAGAAATGATTGTTTCAGCCACCCAGTCTGTGGTCAGTCCTTTGTTACAGGAGCCCTAGTAAACTGATGTAATTGTTACCTTCCGAAATGCAGTACAATTCACTCTGGTATTAGATTTATTGCTTAACAGTTGCATTGCTACACTTAACTATAATCTTCCTGAAGACAAGGATTTTGTCCCTGTTGTTTGTGTGAGATGCCTAATTCTGTTCTTGCCCAAGATCTAGCCTTTGCAAATGAGGAAGATATGACAAAGGAAGCTGAAGTGGCTTGCCAGAGATTTAAATGTATGGCAGAGGCAGTGCAAACTCCAGAATTCCTCATCCAGATTCCGGTTGGCTCTCTTTGGACCCACGTAGTTGCTCTGGCATAGAGGATAAAGAAATGGTACATCAGAGCTGTTGCAACAGAAAACCTCACATTCATCACCAACACACCTTATGCACACATGAGCAATGAGGATGGACTGCCGAAACCATCCAACTGTTTAAGAAATGCACTTAACTTGTTTATGAAGAATAAAATATATAGACCTGTTCCGATTACAGTACTTCCTAGTGAGTGATGGGTGATAGAAAAGAGGAGAAAAAATGAAAATCCTGAAGAAAAGCTACAGTGTAGAAAAGCAGAAGCAACGAGCGCAAGGTATTATGAATGGGAAGCAATATATGGGTTTCATGGCTGTTTCTGTGCTTACTATCATGGAACACAAACCTTTAGCTATGAATAAAAATGTTCGTTCCTTGTCCCTACCCAGGATAAAATTCCAGTGTAGCACATTGGTCCCTTTCTTGCCGTCCTGCCCCTGAGCTTGCCAAACCAACCAGCTTATGTACAATTAACAGAGCGGTTTCCAGTATAAGGAGACCTTTGTTCTCATGGATGAATCTGTGTTCTCATCTCTCTCAGTGTTTGTTTGTTTTTTAAAAAACCAGAATCATCTGCCTAAGTAAGTAAGTAAGTAAGTAAGTAAATAAATAAATAAATAAATAAAATAAGATAAGCAAATGGGAAGAGGTAGTGGGGGGGGCAGCCCATTCTCTCTGATTGAAATCTATTTTCATCTCATGAAAAATATCTTAATTTTCACTTATATTCCATGTCCGTAGCTGAGGGCCATTAAAACTAATAAAACTAAATCATTTGTGACAGATCTTAGAAAACAGTTTCTGCAATCCACTGCGCTCTCAAATGCTCATTAGAAATAGTGGTTTTCTTTTCAGAAGAATGCTCGCTGAATGCTTAAAACGTGTTCCCTCCAACTTTTGACAAGTCGAATTGGCAATGGAGTGTTTGAAGCAAAGCCTTGACATAAAAAAGATGTTGCGCAACTATACATCAAATATGACTGGGAACAGCACATCAAAGCAGAGAGTGTTAGGATGCAAGGCGGTTGGAGGAGAAGGAGAATCAACACGTTTGTTGCTGCTTTCAACGTTTCCCAGCATCAGAGCAAACAAGGAATCTGCATTGAGTGTAAGCAGAACACTCCAATTCCGTAAGACTTTAAATCCCATCTTTCCTTAGCGCCGAAGACCCTTGGCTAACTATCATGTAGGTAAACCCTGGAAGATATTTTTATATTCACCTGTGAAATGGGAACACTCACAAAAAACAATGATAATGCTATATATTAATCATAATGTTCACCTATATCACCCACTTCTTATGGGGGTTAGAAATGTGAATGTATGATAAGAGATTTTAGAGATTTTAATTATTAAAGAAGGAATAATGTTTATTATCTATCACAGTAGTTGTCATAATTGAGTACTTGGCGCAGTACCTTTCATATGTATGATTTCTCTTTTCAGAGCTAAAATTATCTCCATGTTACAGAATGGGGTACTAAGAGTCAGAGTAATTATTATGTTAATATTAACTAATATTTTAATATTAGAAGATACAATGTTATTACTAATACCAAAGGAGCATTACATGAGAAACACAGAAACAAAGAATATGATTAAAAGTTAATTAAGAGGCCTGTATCAGTCAGGGCTCAATCAGAGAAGCAGAACAAATATTGAGGCATTTGTTTACAGGAATGTGACTTTATGCAATTGAAGGAGCAGGATAAACAGTCTCTCAAGGCAGTGTCTTCATATTTGACAAACTTCAAGTCTGCAAGGCAGGCAGTTAGGAAAGAAAGATGTAAAATCAGGGAGAATAAGGTCAAGCTGGAAAAGCTGGAAGCTGCCCACATGAGCTGGAACCGACTCAAGCTGGAACCCACAGGCAGGGGCTGGAACCTGTGGTCAGTTTGTTGATAAAGTGGGAGAAACTGCACCCTTGATCATGGCGCTAAACACTCGCTTGGCCCAGGAGTCCAAGATGCTAGGAAAGCACCCAAGAGAAGGTAGAGCGTTGCAGGCCCATCTCTACCTGCGCCCGTGAGGACAGCCATAGGTGAGCGGCAAGGGGTGTGAACCACAAAAGCACCTGCCCCAGCTTTCCATCATAAAAAACAGAACGGCTCCTGCTTCACGTCGGCCCTCCAGACCTGAATGGAGTTGTCTCGTACGGCCTACTTCAACTAGAAACACACAAAGAAGAGAATTCTGGCCAGTAGCTCCGCCTAGCCAAGTTGACATGTCATAGAGACATATCGTAGCCCCTCTGGTCAAATTAACGTATTTGCAGTCGTGACCCTGCCTAACATTACATAACTATGCTCTGTGTCAACGTTTGCCAGCCCTTTCCCCAAAAGAGGATTGAGAGACCTTCTTTTAGTCTTGGGGTGATATTCATTATTCTGGCTGATTCATGCTCCCTCTTTGATATCCTGTAACTTAGATAATTAGATGGAACAGTCCTCATGTTACCTATGTCAACATGGAAGGCAAATGGAGAGGAAGAGGAAAAAATATTACATATATGCAAATTATATATGCATATTAAATTATATATAGACACATACATGCACATATATATTCATGACTGTTATAGTCCTCATCTTTATAGCTGGTTATGGGACTGTATCTGGTGTTTGTTTATTTTTTTTTTAAGACTTATTTCTTATTTATTTGAGGGATCCCTGGGTGACTCAGTGGTTTGGCGCCTGCCTTCGGCCCAGGGTGTGATCCTGGAGTTCCGGGATCGAGTCCCACGTCAGGCTCCCTGCATGGAGCCTGCTTTACCCTCTGCCTGTGTCTCTGTCTTTGTGTGTGTGTGTGTCTCATGAATAAATAAATAAATAAAATCTTTAAAATATATATTTATTTATTTGAGAGAGAGAGGGAGGGAGACTCAAGAAGACTCCTTGCTGAGCACAAGGCCCAACGTGGGGCTGGATCCCAAGATCCGGAGATCACGACCTGAGTCAAAATCAAGAGTCGGACAATCAACTGGCTGAGCCACCCAGGCGCCCCATATCTGGGAAGTGTTTATAATGACTTTTTTCCCTTCTCCACTCTGTATTTTATTTTCTCTATTTGTTGTGGTCCCAGGTCTATTTTTGCAGAAGTGTCTGGACCACGAACAGTCCTGGCTGAATTGAGTTGTTAAAACTTCTACTTGACTTTAGTTTGGATGTGGGGATACTAAGAGGTTACCCAGGGGTTCTCCTAGCATGTTCCTTTTTATCTTCATTGTATAACAGCAACTCAGTTTCTCCTTGATAGTCACAATTAATCACCCCAGCCACTGTAATTACCCCATTCTTTATTTTACCCTGCACTTTCTTTTTCTTTTTTCTTTTTTTTTTTTTGTCATTTACTAAAGTATTATTTCCCAAAATGTACAGTTGGTGGGATCTTGTTCATGCATCTTCACCAGCAGCTGGGGCATCTCCACCCTTGGTGTTTCTGGTGTAAATTACTTGAGCTCTGTGCTTTGAAACCGGTTTAATAAGTCCTTTACTGAGGAGCTCCTGAAGGGCTGCCCTGGCCAGAGAACCTCGAGTCTTCAGTCTCTCAGAGACAACAGCTGGAGTTATAAGCTTATAGTTGGGAACCTCCTTACAGAGCTTGTCATATGTCGCTTTGTCAAACAACGCCAGATTATTGAGCTTGTCTCATTCTTTGTTTGTTGATTCACTGGTATGAGTAGCGCAAAGTGGCAAGTTGGTAGTTTCAGCTTCCAGGTCAGTGAGATCATTATTGGCAGAAATAGTTATTTGGTATGCATCATATCTACATGTAGGTTATACTTTGTTTCTCCCTCTTCAGGGCCTGCTGAAACTGGAGTATGTTGATAGATATAGAAGCAAAGATAGGTGGTAGGAGTAGTTCCTGAGTAAGATCAATAGTCCTTTGCAGACCATGACAGTTTATTTAGACAAGGTGAAATTAATCTCTTGTGGCATGTGTGCAAGGGTTGTTTTTGCTGTCAAAGAAGACCTCAAGGGGCACCTGGCTAGCTTAGTTCATGGAGCTTGTGACTCTTGATCTTGGGGTCGGTTTCAAGCCCCACGTTGGGTGTAGAGTACTGAAAAGTAATAATTTTTTTTTAAAAAGGCCACAAAATTTAGGTATCCCAAATCCCCAGCTTTACTGAAATATCACCCCTATACCCCATTACTTATTTCAGAGTCTTGTTTCTTCCCAGTTAATGTCCAAACTTTAATAATAGTGACCCCCAAGAAATTAGGGATTCATTTACATTGTCACTTACCCACTGAAGGATTCAGCTTTGGGTTTGTTTTTCAGAAACCCCAGCCCTATGGTCAGAAGAGGTAATGGTTTCTTTTTTTTTAGGAGCGATACAGACAATTTCAGGTGTGTTATGCAGGCTTTAGCTGGTAAACCAGAGCCCTGTGTTCATTTCTTCCCCTGTGTTTCTAGTACATTTACAGGCAACCAATCAACTCCATTAGATGCCTTATTATGACTAAAATATTCTATGGCAGCACATACTTAGTCACTTAGAGGCTTGTTTTCTATAGGTATCTGATTGCAGGTATCTGCAGGTGATAATTTGCATAACACTTTTGCCACTACATGACATGGACTACTGGTGTCTCATTAGACACTAGAAATGGGAGTGATTAGGGTTTTTATTTAAATCTAATCATACCAGACCAAACCAAATAGCCCCAAACAGTCCAGAAAACCCATCCTTAAGATACTATTCCTCTAGAGTTTCTCTCAGTGACAAATGGTGTATCAGGTACAGTTCAATCAGGGGAGCAAAACTAAGAGGATACATTTGTTATAGGGATTTGACTTTATACAATTATGGTCCTGGCTCAGCAGTTTCCATCAGGCTATGTTTCAGGACAATAAAAGAGATACAGAATGAGGAAAGCTAGAAGAAGCTGGAATCCATGACATGGAATCCCTGAGAACGATCAGTTCTCAGCACTTCCAGTAGTTACAGATGAATGTCCTGCAGGAGGAGAAACTGATGCCCTTCATCACAGAGCTAAATACACACTTAGCCCTAAATTAGTGGAAGGAGCCAAAGAAGAATTCAGGAAAGGTAGGAGAGTTACAGGCATGGCCACTGCCTCACACCAAAAAGGTAGACCCACAGATGAGGAACAGCCTGTGTAGACTACCCAAGTACCTGCGCAGAGCATTGTAATAGCAAAAAAACCCAGAAAGGCTGCTGCTTCCCTTCTCTTCATCTCTCCAATGGCCAGGTCTCTTGTGGTACATCCTACTGTGAAACAGAGAGAAAAGACAATTCTGGGAAAAATAGTTCAGCCTGACCAAAGCTACCACAAGCTCCATTGTGTCTGATACCCCAATTTATATCTGAGCAGACTTCTCAATGTTTCAAACGTTTACAACACCTTCGCCCTTAATAACCCATGGCCAGGAATAATTGTCATATCTACATTTTGATGGGCATTGTTACTAGGAAGAAATGGTATAATGCATTAAGCTTGAATAGCTCCTGAATAGATTACATGGGGGAGATGTTAATTTGGTCCAAATTATGAAGCTTAAATATAGCATTTATTAGATATTTATCCACAGTTTTTTGGCATGAGGCACGTACTCATAGGATGTTAGTTTCCTTCTGCATTGCTAAAATTTGTGCTCAGGCTCTTTCACTTTTAACTTCCTGGGTTGTATCAGCCCTTTCCTCTTATTTATACTTTGATTTTCTTACCCATGTTATGGGCTGCAGGGGAGGTGAATGGGGGGATGGGGTAACTGGGTGATGGGCATTAAGGGCATGTAATGTAATGAGCACTGGGTGTTGTATGTAACTGATGAATCCATGATCTCTACCTCTAAAACTAATGATGTTAAATGGAATTTAAATAAAAATTTTAAAATAAAATGAATGACGCTTTGTAAATGAGAATGTGTTAGAATTATATTTCAAAATTAATTTGATAATCATTTGCAATATGTTTGCACCCCCTTGATAGATAGAAATTCCCTATTTTAAACTTATTTATTTATTTGAGAGAGAAAGAGTGTGGCAGGTGAGTGGGGAGAGGAGCAGAGAAAGAGACTCTTTAGGCAGACTGCCTGCTGGGTGGGGTCTGGCACAGGCAAAGGGCTTGATCTCAGGTCCCTGAGATCATGACCTGTGTTGAAACCAAGAGTCAGATGCTTAACCAACTGAGCCGCCCAGGTGTCCCAGAAATTCCCTGTTTTAATCTGGTGGGATGGCACTGAAAGGATGCAGAAAACTAGTTATCCTTCTCACCTCTGTCAGGGAGACAAACACAAGAAGTAACCACAATAACCTTACTAGGAGGGGAGCAGATGGAAATGAACAACTAAGCAGTTCTTTAATGTGTGAAAGGAAATGGAGGCCGTGTGAACTGACAATTGTATTGTGTTTTATGGAGCTCTGTTTTTGTTTTTAATTTGTCAACGTATGTGAGGTTTCCATCTGCAAGATATGCTGAGAGCATTGTTTCTTCCCACACCAAGATAATAGTGGTACCTATTAGAATTCTGCCTGGCCTGAATTACCTCTCTCACTACTCAAGCACCAGAGTGGTCTGGTGTTCTTTTTTTTTTTTTTTCAAGATTTATTTATTTATTTATTCATGAGAGACACAGAGGGAGACAGAGGCAGAGACACAGGCAGAGGGAGAAGCAGGCTCCATGCAGGGAGCCTGATCCGGGACTTGATCCCAGAACTCCAGGATCACACCCTGAGCTGAAGGCAGGCGTTAAACTGCTGAGCCACCCAGGGATCCCCTAGGTTGGGTTTTAGACAGAGTTTGAGCACCGGCACTGTCTATGCTACAAAAATTGGTATTTAAGGAGATACAGGTGTGTGTCTGCATATCGGTAGGATGAGGCAGGTAGACATGCTTATGGCAGAGTACGGGGAGGGAAATTATGCCCGGTATTTGTTGAAAAAGAAAACTAGAGAGGAGGTTGTTAAAGAAGAAGACCTTATTCAGTACCGTGCTAGCATTAAGGTGATGGAAATAGAGATGTTCTCCTTTCATGAAGTTTACAATTGATATTGGAGACGAGTTTTATACTCCAGGAAAACCAAGAAGTGATAAATCAGGAATTCATGTGTGGCTTTAGATTCTCTGGGGTGGTATGGGGTGGGTACAGACAAATAATGCTAAATTTCTGAGAAGGACTAAGAATTGCTATGAATTTGTGATCAGAAAGTAGGGTTTGATTGCTAGCTCTGCTGCATATTAGAATATAATCTTGAATTTCCTAACTTTAAAGTGGCAGTAATAATGCTCTACATAACAATCTTGTAAATATGTAAAATAATACATCTGAGGGCTCCTCACTGGTTCAATTGGAGGAGCATATAATTCTTGACCTTGGGGACATGAGTTCAAGCCCCACGTTGGGTATAGAGATTGCTTAAACAAACAATAAATAAAATGTTAATAATAATAGTAAAATAAAATAATATATCTGAATATTTTTATTTCTATGCTGCTTGCCAGTTTACCAAACACTCTTGAAATCCTTAGCTATGATTCTCAGGAGAAGTTGGTACACAAAAACCTCTGGAAGAAGAGTAGAGTTATATACAAACACATATTTAATATCATTTGCAAGTTTTTTTTTTGTGCACGTGTTTAATGTGTCTTGAGTCTTGGAATTACATGCACAGTACGTGTGACATTTGTATCTTCATCCAATTGGAGAAGTGGCTTCACAAAGGGTAAGAAACATTTCGTTGATTCATTCAAAATAACCCTGTGAATTAGGCTTTGAGAAATTATTCTTCCCATTTCACCAATGAAGCAATTAAGATTCAGAAACATTAAGTTGATCATCAGAATTTATACAGAGCCAGGGCTCCCAGCTCTAAGCCAGATCTCCCATGCCTATTGCACAGGTGTTGCAGACCATGTTGCAAAGGCTTCACAAAATAAAAGCCTAGACAGGATTTCAATGTAATGACAGTGACAGATAAAGGCAAGGGTGAGTGGATATTAGGAAAGGTGGGAAAGTGAAAATTCGTAGAGATTATTCTTCTGTAAAGTATGGAAAAGGCATTGGTGCATTTAATTTGTGGTTTTGTTGTTATATTTTCATCCATTTTTAGTTGGATGGAACTTTGGAGAGACCTCTGAAAATGTATGCAAAGCCAGACGCTAGGAGTCCAAATAGGAAAGGAATCCAATCTCCATCTTCTCAATCTTTCATAGAAATTCATGGTTCAGCAAAGTACCATAATCAATATAAAGAATCAGGAAATCTTCTAGTGCCTCAATGGCCACAGAGCCCTAAGCCATAAGCAGCCTGGCTCTATAGAGAATAAATCATTCAAGGAAAAGTTGATTACTTTTTTTAATAGAAGATTCATTGTCAGAAGGAATGGTGTTGATGCAATTTATCTTGATTTTTAAGAAATCATGTCCATCAGGGAATTTTACATGAAAAATTAATTTAGGTGTGTTGAATATAAGCCTTGTTAAGTAGGCAAAACTACACTGTTGGGTTCCAAATTGTAAGTGATTTAGGGGGAAAAAGGGAAGAAAAGAATGAAAGAGAAGGAGGAAGGGGCAGAAAGAGTGACAGAGACCAGGAGAAACTTAGGGATGTATTAAGACATGAGGGGATTTTTCAGAGAAAGGCAGTGTATCGTGGGGCTAAAGTCATTTTATGTCTTTCATAAAAAAATGCAGCTCCTGAAGATTATGAGATTTAAAAATATACATCAAGCATTCATGTCAGAAAGACCTTAGGAGATCATTATGACTAGATCTCTATCTTCAGCTGAGTGTGTGGTCACACAGGTTGAGTGGACAAGTTTTAGGCAGTCTTCAGAGTACCTGGTAAGAGTGTAGCCAGTGGGGCTATGAGTGGATCTTGAGTCAGGAAAACCTGAATTTAGGTAACTAGGCAACTTGAACTCTTCTCTCATCAATAAATCGAGCCTAATTCGCTTCCTTTTAAATATGAGCTGACCTTGATGACTTGCTTCTAACAAACAAAATATGATGGAAGTGATGCTATGTAACCTCTGAGCCTGGGTTATGAAATGTGAGACATAGTCCACCCGGCTGTCAGTCAGGAAATGTGCCTCTGGTGTTGTGACCCCCATGTGCGATATATGGCTACCTTGAAACTCCCATACTAGAGAGAGCACATGAAGAGATCACATAAGAATAGAGAAAGATGCCCTTGCTGTCCCATCTGTTGCAGTCTTCAGCATAATTGAGCCCACTCTTTCCAGGGCTGTGACATGTGAGTGAGGAAACCCTAAACATGGTTACAGTCCCAGCTGATGTCTGACTTTGCACGCAAAACGCAGGGTGAGAACCATCTGGCTGAGCCCAGTCAACCACCAATGTCTGGAGATGTAATAAATGTTCTGGTCATATGACATTGAATTTGGGATAATCGGCTCTGCAGCAATAGAAAACTGAGTGTGTGTGACTGAGGACAATTTTCATAAGCTTCATTTTTTTATATAATAATGCCTACCCCACAAATTTTTGTATTAATTTAAATAATTTTAGAATAGTGCCTACATAATAGTTCTGAACATTTTTAGCTTGTAAAAATATTAGTACTGACCATATTATTACAGGTAGTATTAAGCTAAAGGCAATTATATAGTAGTACAGGTCAAATTAAAGGACTTAGAAAAACCCTTTCAGGGTTATTTTATATTAGGGTTCTCTGGAGAAACTAAATCAGTAGGGAAGTGAGGGGGGTGCGGAGGGAGAAGAAGGAGGGTGAGGGAGGGAGAGATTGATTTATTGTGAGGAATTTGCTCATATAGTTATGGAGGCTGAGAAGTTCCACAATCTGCTATCAGCAAAGTGGCAACTGAGGAAAGCCAGTGGTGTATATAAGTGAGTCCGAGTGTGAAGGCTTGAGAGCGAAGGAATCTAATGGGGTGAAATCACAGTGTAAGGACAGGGGAAAGTGAGATGAGATGTCCCAGTTGAGCAGTGAGGCAGGAGAAAGGGGGCACATTCCACCTTCCTCCATCCAGATCCTCAAGGGATTAGACGATGCTCGCCCACATTGGGAAGAGCAATCTACTGAGTCCATCTATTCAAATGCCAATCTCCTTCAGAAACACTTTCCCAGGGATCCCTGGGTGGCGCAGCGGTTTGGCGCCTGCCTTTGGCCCAGGGCGCGATCCTGGAGACCAGGGATCGAATCCCACGTCGGGCTCCCGGTGCATGGAGCCTGCTTCTCCTTCTGCCTGTGTCTCTGCCTCTCTCTCTCTCTCTCTCTCTCTCTCTGTGACTATCATAAATAAATAAAAATTAAAAAAAAAAAAGAAACACTTTCCCAGACACGCTCAGAAATAATGGTTAATTTGGGCACCCCGTGGCCAGTCAAGTTGATATGTAAAATTAACCATCGCACAGGAGTTACTCCACACGGTAAGAAAGCCTTGTTAATTGACAAACTCACTCTGACATGCCTAAAAACTACTCATCCCAGCTGCTTCCAACTTGAATTAAAGTATCACCTCCATTTTCCTATAGACCGTTCTGTGTACTCTGTTATAAGACTTATTGCAATGTGCCAGCTTTGATCTCTGAGGAAAAATACATGGGTAAGAGCCTGTAATGGTGATACTATGATTAAAGATTCAGAAATATCAAGTCATACCCTGTTAAACCACACTTCCCAAAGGGTTCTGGAAGGTACTATAGACAGAAGAGATAATACAAAAGTAAATAAAAATTTACCTTATTAATAGCCTTACAGGTGCCTAATAATCTGTAACTAGTTATGGTCCAAATCAAATAAGGGCCTCTTTAATTGCAGGAATACCATGCTCATTGCCTGTGGGAAGGAAAAAAACCTCTTAATCCACTTATACAACCAGTTTCTTGTCATGAAAGGGAAAAATGTAAGATGAGCAATCTGCCCTGGGGCCTGACTATGCCAAAGGCCCAAACAGAAAAGCAATAAAAGGAAACTGGGATTCTTCATTTAAGGAATAATAAACCTGCCTGAAAATAAAGCATAGCCCAGTGGAGATCCTAGGCTCCGAGTAAGAGGAGGACGTAACACCTTTTCGCTTAACAGAGAGTTAAACCAGTGGGAAGAGCAGGGCCTGGTGTAGGAAGAGGAAGCAAAATATACTCTTACATGGTGAAGCCAGGTTATTCTCTCTGAAATATGTTGAAGAGCCCTGTGCAGTTACTGTTGGATAAAATCAACTCGGTGGGCCTGCTCACAACTTAATTGTCCAAGGGATCAATACTCCAGTGAAATACAGACTGTACATAAAAGAGCAAAAATACACGTAGGGTGACTTGTTGTGAAACTGTGCCCCATGGTGGCCCTTCCAGTTAGATGTAGCAGACCAACCTACTGAGACCCCCTCTGCAGATGGTGTAGACATGAAGTGTATGAGAAGAAAAGGAGCCTTTAAGTCCAAACTGCGTTCCCAAACAAGAAGTTATTCTCTGTCTTATTAAATTTACCGTAATTTTTAATCTTGGACCCAGAGTGAATGCCCTTTAGCTAGGAGATGTATCCAGGGTATCTCGTGTTTTTGTTTCATTTGAATCCTTAAAATAAAACTTCATAAGGTCATAAGCAAAGGGCTTTTAGGTCTACTCCTACGTTGGTGCTTACAGATCCAACCAATATATTCATGGGCTTATTTCTCTCCTCAAAGAATGAGTGACTTGCACTTTGGTATTTTGTTTTTGTTTTTCCCCATAAGTTTCCATGAACCAACTTATTGCCTTGCTGAGTATATGTTTTATAAATTGGGTTGGAGTATTCTCGTTCATTCCCCAAAGAGCTAAAGTTCACTCCCATCCCTTTCAGAGATACAGTTTTCTCTCCTGTTATATGTTTTCTTATGCAAGGAGGCTGGAGACAAATAGCTCTTAAGTCTATCTTACAGGTAGATGTCTAAAATTTCTTTAGCTTTTTTTTTTGTTTTTGTTTTTCTTTATGACTTTTGTCTTTTCCTTCTGGTCACCCATACTTTTCTCTTGACCTCTTCCATGTAGTGCCCATCCTTCTAAGAATGCAATGATAACAAAACAAAACAAAACTAGATCTGATTATTTAATAAGATATGAAAGAGTTCAAACAAACATCAAGGGTCATTTATTTTATGCTTGAATGTCATATTCTTTTTTATATATTTTAGTATCACTTAATTTTTGTCGTCTTTTTTTTTAATCAAAAGAACATTGCACTGTAACATAAGTCCTGTCCTGTTGTAGCTTAACTGTCTAGAAGATGATCAGAGACCTTTCAATCAATACAGTCTTCTGAATAGTCAGTCAGCCAAACCTATAGAAGATAAGTGAGCGGATTCTTATTCAGGAGCCCGCACATCGTGCCACAGATGAATTCTCTCTTTTGATGAGGAGTATTTTAAAACATGTCACTCTTCAGGAGATCTTTTATGGCTGTTGCTGCTCTAACCTTCGGGAACTTACGAATGAGGTTGGATACCTCCGGAGAAAATAAATGCTGTAAATCAACTCTGTACCGATTTCACATCATGACCTTGAAAATAGATGTCTCCTACTTGTGAAAGAGTCCCGTAGGAGTTAAAATTCAGACAATTGGAATTAACCTATCCAGTTGTCTTCCTAAAACTTAACATATATCCAACAAGCTAGTACTTTGATAGAGAACAGAGAAATGCGGACGTGGAGTTTTATGGGAGATCACAGGTGAGCATTGTGGCATTTCCAAGTTAGGTAGGATTTTAGGAAACCGTGACTACAATGACTTTCTTAGGATAAGAAAAAAAAAAAAAAACACACAGTTGCAAGGAAATTAAGTCATATTGAAAATTTGTGGCAAAGCAGGGGCTAGAACTAATACTTAATTATTTCAAGTGTGGAGTCCCTTCTTCCATGTGCTATTACTCTTGAAATCCCTGAAAGTCTGACCATATTCTTATAATCGTGAATCCAAGGAGACCTCAATAGGAATCCGACTGCTTTTCCTGGTGTTGGTTACAGTCTCCAGGTGCATCTCTCACTCCACGGCTTTCTCTGATCCAGCAAAGGTCTTGTTAGGGCCCAAGAGGGCATCAGGACATCTCAGCCCTTTTCCGCAGCAACCCCATCTTTGTATTTCCAGATTTCCAGGGAATGGAGTCTGCCTTACTCTAGGATCTTAAGTACAATTATGCTTTCTGGAGCTTTTCTCTAACTCTGATTCTCCTTTCAGGATAAATTTGTTTAAACGAGTAATGCTTAAAAAGTGCCTCCTTCCCATTAGACCTCTCCAGTCTCTCTCTTTACCTTATGTTTTGGCTTCCAGATCTTATCTCTTTGTATTTTAAAGACAATGGACACTGTTGTTTATTTAATCTGCATAGGAAGAGTGGGGACTGATGTATCACTTATGCAAACATATGCCACTGATGCAGCCTGTAATATAGCAGGGTTCCCAGGATAACACATTACCATTTCTGCCACTCTGCATATTTCCCTTGGGGCCATCCGGAGAGCTGTGCTGTCTTTCGATATATGATAGACCTGGATTCTATTTCGGGTGCATAAAAATAAGAAATACTCCCTTGGGATTTGTTTATGTCATTACTGTGCCAAACTCTAAAAGGGAAATGGCACTTGATATCCTTCCCTTACAGACATCAAGGGAATTTATTTTTCAGGGGCAAACACCCTAGCTATGGGAAGTGATTATATCTAGATACAAATACTGTTAAAAGGACATTTATCTAGTAGATTACATACCAAAACTCTTTCCCAGGCTTCCTATTCCCTCTCCAGAAATGTTTTAACAAGGGCCATAGTCTGTGAGTAACAACGCCTCTTGCATTGCCATCTGTATATTCAGTCGGCCTACCTTGGCCCACAGACTAGCCCCATGCCCGATCAATTTTCATGGTCATCCCATGCAGTGGGGTGATTTGTTCAGATAAAATGGAAAATTGAAATGGAACTGTTGCTGGATACAACATCGTCCACTTTTTCTATTTTGTCAAAATGCCATGGCTGCTCATTTTTTCATGGCCATGAGTTGAAATAAATTAAACTTCCCAGAGGCAAAACTTCTCCAAGATCAAATTGGAATATATTGATTAGCTCTTTGAGGCCTGATGGATTGAAGGTTCTTGCTTTATAAACACATTTACAAACACGCCTTAAGAAACAGTTGCTTAGCACTGGATAGACTGATTGTGTTTATTTAAAACTGCAGGGAAGGGTGTACCTGCAGCCCCTGATTTTAACCTATCAACGTTTCCATCCCAGATCAATGGTGACAAGTGAAGTGTTGCTCCCTTTAGTAACTTCTAAAACCAGCTCAAGGCTGGCTTGCCCAGTGATGTGTCAAGTAATACATCAAAGTCTCAGCAACACCTGAGCTTGTCATGGAATGCTGGATTAGATCTGGGAGGGGCCTAGGACATTATCTCCAACCTAGGAACCAATTCCTTAGGTATAATTTATTTTGTTTGCAAATGGGTGGACGACTTTAGAGTTAGACAGAAATTGTAGTAATGTTCTATTCTCAGGCTTAAGGTTCAAATAACCAGGTATACAATGTGAGTGAAGTGGGTCTGGTGGGCAGTGTCACGAAAGGAAGATAAAGGCTGCAGTCCCTCTACTCCAGGTGATTATTTTCACAGAAGAATGTGGGCCCAGTATTACCAAACAGACAAAATTTTTCAAAAGCATCAGGATATATGGATATGATGTGACATTCAACTTACTTAAAAAACTAAAAATATATTAAAAAAAAAAAAAACACCTCCAAAACATTTGCAGGGAAATAAAATTGCAGACTGAATTCAGTCCAAAAGCCCCCCTAGAATATGATCTCTGATTTACTCATAATCTCATGCTGGTAAGAAAAATGAGATTTAGAAAAACAGATGCCATGAGTGAATAGCACCCATGACATAGGATAACACAGGAACACTGAGGGTTATTTCACATGCTGCCTCGACATGGAGAACATGTGGGAATTACAATCTTGTGGTGCACTAGAGGTGTCGAGCAGAATTGTCAAATCTCAGGACTAGAACATATTGTACCCCAACTCCAAACCTAACTTTCAATGACTGAGAGCCCAGTCTCTGAATGGGCTTTTCCAGGATCACACTGAGTGAGGAGAGCAGAGTCTGGTCTGGTTCACTGCCATTTCTAGCACGTGCCTTTCTAAGAAACTGGGACATATGATTTGCTGAGACTTTTCAAACCTTGTATAAGGCCATCGTTTGTAGAATAATGACTAAAAGACCCAGAAAGTCTTTCAATATTAAGTAAGATATTTTCAGGTTCTACTACAGAAGACATGGTAGCTTAACAGACTTTTAGGCTTTGAAAGACTTTATAATTATTTGAGAGAGAGATATTGAGCAAGGGGAGAGGTGGAACAGGGAGCAGGGAAGCCAATGTTTGGGCTCAATCTCAGAACCCTGGGATCATGACCTGAGCCAAAGGCAGACACTTGACCAACTGAGCCACCCAGGCACACCACTTAACAGATTTGTTTCTTGCAATTAATAAAACAAGTTGAACAAATGATACTCCTGGCTCACACGAATCGGACTTTTATTAATTTATTTTCCTTCACCTAATAAGATAATCTAGAAGTAGGCAGTGTTGATAGTAGGTTAGTATCTCATCAATATCAGGGTTGGTCTCTATGATAACGTTGGTCTTCCTCTCACAGTGACTGATGAACATTGGAGCTCCATGTGGCACAGGACCATTCGATTGGTAAAGGGTGCTGCCTTCCTACCTGCCCTCGGGAAGGCAAAAACTTTCCACAAAACCCTAATAACAGTTGTCTCTCTATGCCTCTTTAGAGCTAATTGTGTACAACACCATGCCTAGATACAAAGGAGGCTGGAGAAGTGTGTTTGCCTCTCTTGGTGACTAGAAGTTGGCATGAGGCTTGAGAATAGGTGTGACGTAAACCAAACTACAGTATCTTCCCCAGGAAGGAACCCCAAGATTTTTGGAAAATTTGCAATTGGGGTTTAAGGGGTTCACGCCACATCATAACCAGAATGCTTTATTCCCGCAAGAATTCTGAGTAATAAAAGTTGATTGTACAGCCCCCTGATCCTCTGGACTGTGTCCTCTCATGCTATCATGTAACTACTTGCTAGATCATCTTTGGCTCTGCCCTACTGAGCTGCTTCCACCCTTCATTGAAACGTATTCCTTCTAACGGCTTGGAGATGGTTATTGGATTCACAGAAGAGAGAGTTATGAAGCACATCGGGAACACTGGGGAAAAAGAGATGTGATTCTGCTCAGATTCTATTAGAGTAGAAAACATGCTGGATATCAAAGGGAAATTTATGTAATGTATTCCAGCATTGTTCGCGGTAGAGCATCATGTTTTATGCAGGCAGAGGCAGTCGGGGCATGCAGTGTGAGAACTCTGCTACAGAGACCGAAACAAACAATAAAACAGTGAACGGGCAATGGGCAGAAAATAAACCCTGGTTTTTATGGGAAGCGTTCACAATCCCCATTCTATACCAAGCCTTCCTAGTCTATGTCAGAAAGAGCGTCTTTTTAAAAGCCTATAAGAAATCTTTTCTATTGTTTACTTAGATGGATTCTAAGTGAATAAGCACCTAGCTCCTTTGAAAATCAAGGCTGCGTGATTTAAGCAAACAGGATGGCCTTGAATAAATGAATGGGGAGAAATGCAGGATTGAGTGAGAGTGGTGATATGTTCATTTCCTTTAGAAGGAAGTTCAGAGTGACTCAGAAGCAACAAAACGCGAGAGAAGCCTCAGAAGACTAGGATTTCCAATGGAAAGTAAAAGGGATAGAGTTGAAGAACCTAAAAGCACATAGGGAAATGTAATTCTTAGGAGGCTCAAGGAAATTGTAAATAGGCCTTAGCATCTGCAGCTGCCAGAGGGAGCTCTGACCTCAGGGGAGCTCACAAAGCCCAAGGATTGCTTCCAAGAACCTTTCCAGAAGGTGGTGAGCGTGTTGCTGGACTGACACAGGTTTCAGAATTTTGATCTTTGATTGTTTATATGTTGCTTCTCATCACAAAAGTGTGGTTTGTGTGAACTACTCAAGGTAATGCACTTGGATTTTCAGTCATATTGCAGGAGGATGCATTTGGGCATCGGTAGTATGTGTTGAGGTGGACATAATCAGATATTAAAATAAATGAAAACTTAGATATAATTCATGCAGTATTACTTCTTTGCAAGAGTAATAACAATTTGCATTTATGCGGCTGTGTATCACTGACTTTTGGGCCAACTAATCCACCCATAAATTCAATCAATTAGAAATCAGTAATGCCTTGATTCCCCACCTGGGTCTCATAAAGAGGATTATATTTACATCACTGATCGTAAATGCCTGACAAACTAGTAATAGCTTTTAATGTGGCATATATGGAACAACATTGGTCAATTTAAAAATTGAATCTACTTTAATAATAAAAATATAATCTTGTATTTTTTGCTTGTTAAATACTATCTTCAAAGGGATATAGATATGAAAAAAATGTGAGTAACATTTTGGAGTTGCTTACTATGTCCTTAATACTGTTCTAAGCAGTTGAGTGTGTAACTCATAATCCTCCCAACAACTCTATATGGTGGGTAATATTATTTATTATCAATATATTACAGATAAGGAATGTGATTTTATTTACCTTGCTCACATTCCCATTGTAAATTCTGGAGTTGGTTTTAAATACAGGCTTTGTGACTCTAGACCTTATGCCACTGTGCCCTGCCATAACCAACCAGGGTTTCAAAGCATTACATCGGTGTGTTGCGAAAGACAAGTGCAAATGGCTTTAAAGAACTAAAATATTTTTATGTGTAACTTTCATATAGTCTCATCTGTTCTAAACCTGTCTCTGCTAACAGATACATACAAATAAGAACACACAGAAGCTTTGAAGTAGTTTTCAAGTATTAATAGTAAATGATACTATTGAGTATCTAGTGTGTACTATGCACTAAACGTCTTTATTATGTTTCCTTTAATCCTCTATATATCACCTATTATTT